>NC_059425.1:176602206-176907206 GCF_021028975.2 Sphaerodactylus townsendi | reverse complement strand
CACCCCCCCCCCCCCCCACCCCCCCCCCCCCCCACCCCCCCCCCCCCCCACCCCCCCCCCCCCCCACCCCCCCCCCCCCCCACCCCCCCCCCCCCCCACCCCCCCCCCCCCCCACCCCCCCCCCCCCCCACCCCCCCCCCCCCCCACCCCCCCCCCCCCCCACCCCCCCCCCCCCCCACCCCCCCCCCCCCCCACCCCCCCCCCCCCCCACCCCCCCCCCCCCCCACCCCCCCCCCCCCCCACCCCCCCCCCCCCCCACCCCCCCCCCCCCCCACCCCCCCCCCCCCCCACCCCCCCCCCCCCCCACCCCCCCCCCCCCCCACCCCCCCCCCCCCCCACCCCCCCCCCCCCCCACCCCCCCCCCCCCCCACCCCCCCCCCCCCCCACCCCCCCCCCCCCCCACCCCCCCCCCCCCCCACCCCCCCCCCCCCCCACCCCCCCCCCCCCCCACCCCCCCCCCCCCCCACCCCCCCCCCCCCCCACCCCCCCCCCCCCCCACCCCCCCCCCCCCCCACCCCCCCCCCCCCCCACCCCCCCCCCCCCCCACCCCCCCCCCCCCCCACCCCCCCCCCCCCCCACCCCCCCCCCCCCCCACCCCCCCCCCCCCCCACCCCCCCCCCCCCCCACCCCCCCCCCCCCCCACCCCCCCCCCCCCCCACCCCCCCCCCCCCCCACCCCCCCCCCCCCCCACCCCCCCCCCCCCCCACCCCCCCCCCCCCCCACCCCCCCCCCCCCCCACCCCCCCCCCCCCCCACCCCCCCCCCCCCCCACCCCCCCCCCCCCCCACCCCCCCCCCCCCCCACCCCCCCCCCCCCCCACCCCCCCCCCCCCCCACCCCCCCCCCCCCCCACCCCCCCCCCCCCCCACCCCCCCCCCCCCCCACCCCCCCCCCCCCCCACCCCCCCCCCCCCCCACCCCCCCCCCCCCCCACCCCCCCCCCCCCCCACCCCCCCCCCCCCCCACCCCCCCCCCCCCCCACCCCCCCCCCCCCCCACCCCCCCCCCCCCCCACCCCCCCCCCCCCCCACCCCCCCCCCCCCCCACCCCCCCCCCCCCCCACCCCCCCCCCCCCCCACCCCCCCCCCCCCCCACCCCCCCCCCCCCCCACCCCCCCCCCCCCCCACCCCCCCCCCCCCCCACCCCCCCCCCCCCCCACCCCCCCCCCCCCCCACCCCCCCCCCCCCCCACCCCCCCCCCCCCCCACCCCCCCCCCCCCCCACCCCCCCCCCCCCCCACCCCCCCCCCCCCCCACCCCCCCCCCCCCCCACCCCCCCCCCCCCCCACCCCCCCCCCCCCCCACCCCCCCCCCCCCCCACCCCCCCCCCCCCCCACCCCCCCCCCCCCCCACCCCCCCCCCCCCCCACCCCCCCCCCCCCCCACCCCCCCCCCCCCCCACCCCCCCCCCCCCCCACCCCCCCCCCCCCCCACCCCCCCCCCCCCCCACCCCCCCCCCCCCCCACCCCCCCCCCCCCCCACCCCCCCCCCCCCCCACCCCCCCCCCCCCCCACCCCCCCCCCCCCCCACCCCCCCCCCCCCCCACCCCCCCCCCCCCCCACCCCCCCCCCCCCCCACCCCCCCCCCCCCCCACCCCCCCCCCCCCCCACCCCCCCCCCCCCCCACCCCCCCCCCCCCCCACCCCCCCCCCCCCCCACCCCCCCCCCCCCCCACCCCCCCCCCCCCCCACCCCCCCCCCCCCCCACCCCCCCCCCCCCCCACCCCCCCCCCCCCCCACCCCCCCCCCCCCCCACCCCCCCCCCCCCCCACCCCCCCCCCCCCCCACCCCCCCCCCCCCCCACCCCCCCCCCCCCCCACCCCCCCCCCCCCCCACCCCCCCCCCCCCCCACCCCCCCCCCCCCCCACCCCCCCCCCCCCCCACCCCCCCCCCCCCCCACCCCCCCCCCCCCCCACCCCCCCCCCCCCCCACCCCCCCCCCCCCCCACCCCCCCCCCCCCCCACCCCCCCCCCCCCCCACCCCCCCCCCCCCCCACCCCCCCCCCCCCCCACCCCCCCCCCCCCCCACCCCCCCCCCCCCCCACCCCCCCCCCCCCCCACCCCCCCCCCCCCCCACCCCCCCCCCCCCCCACCCCCCCCCCCCCCCACCCCCCCCCCCCCCCACCCCCCCCCCCCCCCACCCCCCCCCCCCCCCACCCCCCCCCCCCCCCACCCCCCCCCCCCCCCACCCCCCCCCCCCCCCACCCCCCCCCCCCCCCACCCCCCCCCCCCCCCACCCCCCCCCCCCCCCACCCCCCCCCCCCCCCACCCCCCCCCCCCCCCACCCCCCCCCCCCCCCACCCCCCCCCCCCCCCACCCCCCCCCCCCCCCACCCCCCCCCCCCCCCACCCCCCCCCCCCCCCACCCCCCCCCCCCCCCACCCCCCCCCCCCCCCACCCCCCCCCCCCCCCACCCCCCCCCCCCCCCACCCCCCCCCCCCCCCACCCCCCCCCCCCCCCACCCCCCCCCCCCCCCACCCCCCCCCCCCCCCACCCCCCCCCCCCCCCACCCCCCCCCCCCCCCACCCCCCCCCCCCCCCACCCCCCCCCCCCCCCACCCCCCCCCCCCCCCACCCCCCCCCCCCCCCACCCCCCCCCCCCCCCACCCCCCCCCCCCCCCACCCCCCCCCCCCCCCACCCCCCCCCCCCCCCACCCCCCCCCCCCCCCACCCCCCCCCCCCCCCACCCCCCCCCCCCCCCACCCCCCCCCCCCCCCACCCCCCCCCCCCCCCACCCCCCCCCCCCCCCACCCCCCCCCCCCCCCACCCCCCCCCCCCCCCACCCCCCCCCCCCCCCACCCCCCCCCCCCCCCACCCCCCCCCCCCCCCACCCCCCCCCCCCCCCACCCCCCCCCCCCCCCACCCCCCCCCCCCCCCACCCCCCCCCCCCCCCACCCCCCCCCCCCCCCACCCCCCCCCCCCCCCACCCCCCCCCCCCCCCACCCCCCCCCCCCCCCACCCCCCCCCCCCCCCACCCCCCCCCCCCCCCACCCCCCCCCCCCCCCACCCCCCCCCCCCCCCACCCCCCCCCCCCCCCACCCCCCCCCCCCCCCACCCCCCCCCCCCCCCACCCCCCCCCCCCCCCACCCCCCCCCCCCCCCACCCCCCCCCCCCCCCACCCCCCCCCCCCCCCACCCCCCCCCCCCCCCACCCCCCCCCCCCCCCACCCCCCCCCCCCCCCACCCCCCCCCCCCCCCACCCCCCCCCCCCCCCACCCCCCCCCCCCCCCACCCCCCCCCCCCCCCACCCCCCCCCCCCCCCACCCCCCCCCCCCCCCACCCCCCCCCCCCCCCACCCCCCCCCCCCCCCACCCCCCCCCCCCCCCACCCCCCCCCCCCCCCACCCCCCCCCCCCCCCACCCCCCCCCCCCCCCACCCCCCCCCCCCCCCACCCCCCCCCCCCCCCACCCCCCCCCCCCCCCACCCCCCCCCCCCCCCACCCCCCCCCCCCCCCACCCCCCCCCCCCCCCACCCCCCCCCCCCCCCACCCCCCCCCCCCCCCACCCCCCCCCCCCCCCACCCCCCCCCCCCCCCACCCCCCCCCCCCCCCACCCCCCCCCCCCCCCACCCCCCCCCCCCCCCACCCCCCCCCCCCCCCACCCCCCCCCCCCCCCACCCCCCCCCCCCCCCACCCCCCCCCCCCCCCACCCCCCCCCCCCCCCACCCCCCCCCCCCCCCACCCCCCCCCCCCCCCACCCCCCCCCCCCCCCACCCCCCCCCCCCCCCACCCCCCCCCCCCCCCACCCCCCCCCCCCCCCACCCCCCCCCCCCCCCACCCCCCCCCCCCCCCACCCCCCCCCCCCCCCACCCCCCCCCCCCCCCACCCCCCCCCCCCCCCACCCCCCCCCCCCCCCACCCCCCCCCCCCCCCACCCCCCCCCCCCCCCACCCCCCCCCCCCCCCACCCCCCCCCCCCCCCACCCCCCCCCCCCCCCACCCCCCCCCCCCCCCACCCCCCCCCCCCCCCACCCCCCCCCCCCCCCACCCCCCCCCCCCCCCACCCCCCCCCCCCCCCACCCCCCCCCCCCCCCACCCCCCCCCCCCCCCACCCCCCCCCCCCCCCACCCCCCCCCCCCCCCACCCCCCCCCCCCCCCACCCCCCCCCCCCCCCACCCCCCCCCCCCCCCACCCCCCCCCCCCCCCACCCCCCCCCCCCCCCACCCCCCCCCCCCCCCACCCCCCCCCCCCCCCACCCCCCCCCCCCCCCACCCCCCCCCCCCCCCACCCCCCCCCCCCCCCACCCCCCCCCCCCCCCACCCCCCCCCCCCCCCACCCCCCCCCCCCCCCACCCCCCCCCCCCCCCACCCCCCCCCCCCCCCACCCCCCCCCCCCCCCACCCCCCCCCCCCCCCACCCCCCCCCCCCCCCACCCCCCCCCCCCCCCACCCCCCCCCCCCCCCACCCCCCCCCCCCCCCACCCCCCCCCCCCCCCACCCCCCCCCCCCCCCACCCCCCCCCCCCCCCACCCCCCCCCCCCCCCACCCCCCCCCCCCCCCACCCCCCCCCCCCCCCACCCCCCCCCCCCCCCACCCCCCCCCCCCCCCACCCCCCCCCCCCCCCACCCCCCCCCCCCCCCACCCCCCCCCCCCCCCACCCCCCCCCCCCCCCACCCCCCCCCCCCCCCACCCCCCCCCCCCCCCACCCCCCCCCCCCCCCACCCCCCCCCCCCCCCACCCCCCCCCCCCCCCACCCCCCCCCCCCCCCACCCCCCCCCCCCCCCACCCCCCCCCCCCCCCACCCCCCCCCCCCCCCACCCCCCCCCCCCCCCACCCCCCCCCCCCCCCACCCCCCCCCCCCCCCACCCCCCCCCCCCCCCACCCCCCCCCCCCCCCACCCCCCCCCCCCCCCACCCCCCCCCCCCCCCACCCCCCCCCCCCCCCACCCCCCCCCCCCCCCACCCCCCCCCCCCCCCACCCCCCCCCCCCCCCACCCCCCCCCCCCCCCACCCCCCCCCCCCCCCACCCCCCCCCCCCCCCACCCCCCCCCCCCCCCACCCCCCCCCCCCCCCACCCCCCCCCCCCCCCACCCCCCCCCCCCCCCACCCCCCCCCCCCCCCACCCCCCCCCCCCCCCACCCCCCCCCCCCCCCACCCCCCCCCCCCCCCACCCCCCCCCCCCCCCACCCCCCCCCCCCCCCACCCCCCCCCCCCCCCACCCCCCCCCCCCCCCACCCCCCCCCCCCCCCACCCCCCCCCCCCCCCACCCCCCCCCCCCCCCACCCCCCCCCCCCCCCACCCCCCCCCCCCCCCACCCCCCCCCCCCCCCACCCCCCCCCCCCCCCACCCCCCCCCCCCCCCACCCCCCCCCCCCCCCACCCCCCCCCCCCCCCACCCCCCCCCCCCCCCACCCCCCCCCCCCCCCACCCCCCCCCCCCCCCACCCCCCCCCCCCCCCACCCCCCCCCCCCCCCACCCCCCCCCCCCCCCACCCCCCCCCCCCCCCACCCCCCCCCCCCCCCACCCCCCCCCCCCCCCACCCCCCCCCCCCCCCACCCCCCCCCCCCCCCACCCCCCCCCCCCCCCACCCCCCCCCCCCCCCACCCCCCCCCCCCCCCACCCCCCCCCCCCCCCACCCCCCCCCCCCCCCACCCCCCCCCCCCCCCACCCCCCCCCCCCCCCACCCCCCCCCCCCCCCACCCCCCCCCCCCCCCACCCCCCCCCCCCCCCACCCCCCCCCCCCCCCACCCCCCCCCCCCCCCACCCCCCCCCCCCCCCACCCCCCCCCCCCCCCACCCCCCCCCCCCCCCACCCCCCCCCCCCCCCACCCCCCCCCCCCCCCACCCCCCCCCCCCCCCACCCCCCCCCCCCCCCACCCCCCCCCCCCCCCACCCCCCCCCCCCCCCACCCCCCCCCCCCCCCACCCCCCCCCCCCCCCACCCCCCCCCCCCCCCACCCCCCCCCCCCCCCACCCCCCCCCCCCCCCACCCCCCCCCCCCCCCACCCCCCCCCCCCCCCACCCCCCCCCCCCCCCACCCCCCCCCCCCCCCACCCCCCCCCCCCCCCACCCCCCCCCCCCCCCACCCCCCCCCCCCCCCACCCCCCCCCCCCCCCACCCCCCCCCCCCCCCACCCCCCCCCCCCCCCACCCCCCCCCCCCCCCACCCCCCCCCCCCCCCACCCCCCCCCCCCCCCACCCCCCCCCCCCCCCACCCCCCCCCCCCCCCACCCCCCCCCCCCCCCACCCCCCCCCCCCCCCACCCCCCCCCCCCCCCACCCCCCCCCCCCCCCACCCCCCCCCCCCCCCACCCCCCCCCCCCCCCACCCCCCCCCCCCCCCACCCCCCCCCCCCCCCACCCCCCCCCCCCCCCACCCCCCCCCCCCCCCACCCCCCCCCCCCCCCACCCCCCCCCCCCCCCACCCCCCCCCCCCCCCACCCCCCCCCCCCCCCACCCCCCCCCCCCCCCACCCCCCCCCCCCCCCACCCCCCCCCCCCCCCACCCCCCCCCCCCCCCACCCCCCCCCCCCCCCACCCCCCCCCCCCCCCACCCCCCCCCCCCCCCACCCCCCCCCCCCCCCACCCCCCCCCCCCCCCACCCCCCCCCCCCCCCACCCCCCCCCCCCCCCACCCCCCCCCCCCCCCACCCCCCCCCCCCCCCACCCCCCCCCCCCCCCACCCCCCCCCCCCCCCACCCCCCCCCCCCCCCACCCCCCCCCCCCCCCACCCCCCCCCCCCCCCACCCCCCCCCCCCCCCACCCCCCCCCCCCCCCACCCCCCCCCCCCCCCACCCCCCCCCCCCCCCACCCCCCCCCCCCCCCACCCCCCCCCCCCCCCACCCCCCCCCCCCCCCACCCCCCCCCCCCCCCACCCCCCCCCCCCCCCACCCCCCCCCCCCCCCACCCCCCCCCCCCCCCACCCCCCCCCCCCCCCACCCCCCCCCCCCCCCACCCCCCCCCCCCCCCACCCCCCCCCCCCCCCACCCCCCCCCCCCCCCACCCCCCCCCCCCCCCACCCCCCCCCCCCCCCACCCCCCCCCCCCCCCACCCCCCCCCCCCCCCACCCCCCCCCCCCCCCACCCCCCCCCCCCCCCACCCCCCCCCCCCCCCACCCCCCCCCCCCCCCACCCCCCCCCCCCCCCACCCCCCCCCCCCCCCACCCCCCCCCCCCCCCACCCCCCCCCCCCCCCACCCCCCCCCCCCCCCACCCCCCCCCCCCCCCACCCCCCCCCCCCCCCACCCCCCCCCCCCCCCACCCCCCCCCCCCCCCACCCCCCCCCCCCCCCACCCCCCCCCCCCCCCACCCCCCCCCCCCCCCACCCCCCCCCCCCCCCACCCCCCCCCCCCCCCACCCCCCCCCCCCCCCACCCCCCCCCCCCCCCACCCCCCCCCCCCCCCACCCCCCCCCCCCCCCACCCCCCCCCCCCCCCACCCCCCCCCCCCCCCACCCCCCCCCCCCCCCACCCCCCCCCCCCCCCACCCCCCCCCCCCCCCACCCCCCCCCCCCCCCACCCCCCCCCCCCCCCACCCCCCCCCCCCCCCACCCCCCCCCCCCCCCACCCCCCCCCCCCCCCACCCCCCCCCCCCCCCACCCCCCCCCCCCCCCACCCCCCCCAATGTTCATGAACTACAATTCCCATCAGCCCCTGCCAGCATGGCCAATTCCATGCTGGCAGGGGCTGATGGGAATTGTAGTTCATGAACATCTGGAGAGCCGCAGGTTGCAGACCCCTGGCCTAAAGCATAGGTGTCAAACTCGCGGCCCTCCAGATGTTATAGACTACAGTTCCCATCATCCCCTGCCAGCATGCTAGCAGGGGATGATGGGAACTGTAGCCCATAACATCTGGAGGGCCACGAGTTTGACACCTGTGGCCTAAAGGAAGGACCCACCAAAAGCACAACTCCCCAAAGAGGGATGTGGCATGGGCAGCAGGAGCCCTGGGACCAACACACTCCAGGGTACCACACAACTGCGTGTTCACGTTCCAGGATGTTGCCAAGTCGCTTTTTGCCGCACAGGGTGGAGGAGGGGAACACATGAAGCATCCCCCTGCAGCCCTGACATCAGCACCAGTCAGTCATATGGAGCTGTGCCAAGAATATCACCAAGGCAGCCAATGGCCCAGCGGAAAAACAGTGGGCTAACTCCTGGGGAGTGATGGAGAGACTGCTCAAGTCTGCCCAGCCCAGTTCAGCATCAGCTGTCAGCCTGCAAGCAGAACGCAGCCGTGCCAAGTGTGATGCCAGGAGAGCTTGTCATCCAGGAAGGACAGAAGGCCGTTTCCAGCAGTTTGCTGCTGCTGAGGGACGATTGGCTACTAACTGCTGTAATTGGAGGTTGTTTCCATGAAGTATATCCTGGAACTTGACACCGGGTGGCAGGTCTGACAGCTTCCTCTGGACATATAGGCCAGTAGAGCTGTACTGGTAGGCAAAGCTCAGTCTGTAGCCTGAAGATCACTGGAGAGGATCTTGTGACAGTAGTTCATCTACAAAGTCCCTTTCAGCATTGTTGCTCTAGGTAACCTACTAGGGATGGCTCGTGTCCTGCTAGGATGTAGTCCTTTCAACGAGGTTTCAAGCCGGATGCATGCAGCAGCCAGCTGTTGCCACCAGATAGCTCAACCAGGACACATACAGATGTTTATTCTATTCGGTAGTTAGGGCATCATACCCTGAAGGGCCTGTGGGAAAGGAGAAGGTTAAAGCTCTGAATTACTCAACAGAGTACTCAGTTCAGCTTACATGCAAACTGGCCTGCTTTCTTCGCCTCCCTATACCCACCTTCCACTCCTCTCCAGCTGCCTTCAGAGGAGAGAGAGAAAAAGAAGAGTTTTGGATTGATACCCAACCTTTCTCTCCTGTAAGGAGACTCAAGGTGGCTTACAAACTCCTTTCCCTTCCTCTCCCCACAACAGAGGTAGGTGGGGCTGAGAGAGTTCCGAAGAACTGTGACTCGCCCAGGGTCACCCGGCAAGAACGTAGGAGTGCGGAAACACAGCTGATTCACCAGATAAACCTCTTCCACTCAGGTGGAGGAGTGGGGAATCAAACCCGGTTCTCCAGATTAGAATCCACCTGCTCTTAACCAATACACCACGCTGGCTCTCAATAAGAGTACTGTGCTTGGTCCATCCATGTGCTGCAGAGGGCCATGTCTTTATGTTCCCATCAGTGTTCTAAGCTCAGGGTGAGGTCAAAGGGATTAAAAATACTTTGTTAAAAAAACAAAGTTTAAAAATACTTTGTTAAAAAAAAACCTCTGCCTGTGACAGAGAGAATGGTCTTACCCGGAAGTCAGACCGCCCACCTTGGAACCACTAAGAATGGAAATTTATTTTATAAGTTGAGATTTTTCCTTCCCTTTGCAAATAAGTCAAATGCCAAAAGGGTTCCCTGAAAGCAGAAAGTTTGAAAACCATAAAATAAAGTATGTTTGTGTTTTGCTTGGCTAGTAGAGAAGTTGGAAGAAAGAAGGACCAAATATGCTTGCTCACTGAGTAGAGTTATTGGCTGGGACAGAAGGATTGGCTGGGACAGAGCCCCTTGGGGATAGGGCAGTATAAAAATCCAAATAATAAAAATAAATAAATAAATGTTGCAAAATATTAGTAAGATATGAGATATGCGTATAGTTTGAAGGTGGCAATATCAAGGCATCCTTCTGCAGATAATTTCCCACTATTTGGGGATTGAAATTCGTTTTCATTTTTGGTATGCCTTTTTTCTTTTTTGCATAACTCTTTCCGTACTGATGATTTTGGAGGTGTGAGACATTCTATTTCCAAAAAAGAAGGTGAAGTGTAATTAAGCCCATGTGTACTTACTCTGTTTTATGGGGTGTTGCGAGATTTATGGGAAGACAGGGACTCCGAACTAGCTTCTGTGCAGTGGCAAAAGTTGACTACTTTCAGGGTACCTGGGAAATTTATGAGTCTGCTGACATTAATGGAGGCAGCTTGATGGCTTTGGGGGGGAACAGGCGGAAGCCCCCGGATTCATATATTTCCCATACTTGATGAAACAAAGATAAATCTCTCTGCCGTAAACCTGGAACAATTTAGCCACGTTGTGCCAAGCATCGCGCCAAACCTGTGTTGCCCATTGAAAGAGATCTGCTGTAACTTTCCAAAGCTAAATGACATCATCTCAGAGTTTATAAAAGGCCAGGTTGTAACACTAAGTAGGCTCAAATATGCACTGCTGTTTTTGTTCCCTTCTTAATTAAAAAAACACACACTATAGAATGAATAAGAGTTTTAAATGAACACCCTGACATGTGCAGGAGATAATCTGGTGCAGGAGATGGAGTGTGGGGAGGGGCAAGTACAGAGGCGTACCGGGAGAAAATGATGCCTGGGGCAACACCTGCTCAAGCACCCACCCACCCCCGGCGCCCCACTTACCTCAGCCAGCGGAGGAGGGTGGCGGCGGTCCTGAGCAGCTTGGCGGGGCTGGGTCAAGGGGTGCCCGGCGGGCCCACAGCAGGCTTGGGGGCAATTTTGCACCCCCACATGATCAAATGGGTGGTGCCTGGGGTCAATTGACACCCCCCATGTCCCTCTGGCAGATATGCCCCTGGGGGAGTATGATCGGTTAATTCCCCTGGATCTGTTTGTGACTTTTGATAACATTGATACCATTTTAGATCTTCTCTTAGGCTTTTTCGTAGATTCAGATCTTGAATGCATGTGTAAAGTGCAATCAAGTCGCAGCCCGGCTCTGCGCTGACCCCTGAGGTAAAATTTTCAAGGAAACGAAATTGTTAGTGATTGGAAGCATATTGGTGGTTTGCCATTGCGATTTTCACCTCATATAGTCCTTCTTAGAAGTCTTTCCTTCAGAATTGCCTGCAGTTTAACTTCTGAGATCAGGCTATACCTGTGGTAGCGAACCTTTGGCACTCCAGATGTTATGAACTACAATTCCCATCAGTCCCTGATGGGAATACTACTCCACATCCCCAGGTACTGAATACCAAGGAATATTTTTGAAATACAAATTCTAACATTTTTGGACTGCCGTGCTGGTAGAATACTACCCATTCATTGGCATGAAAGCTGTTCGCAGCCAGGAACCCTGATCCTGTTACACAGAAGGTAGAGCCAAGGTATTGTGCCTGGAAGATTGTGATTGGATCCTGGCTGGTGAAAGGAGTGGTACCTGATAGGAACAGAGAATGGCACTTGATGGATCAAAGGGAGAACAAGCTACACCTGCTGTATCTAGATGTTGCCAGCTGAACTCATAAGAACATAAGAACTAGCCTGCTGGATCAGACCAGAGTCCATCTAGTCCAGCACTCTGCTACTTGCAGTGGCCCACCAGGTGCTTTTGGGAGCTCACATGCAGGATGTGAAAGCAATGGCCTTCTGCTGCTGCTGCTCCTGAGCACCTCAGATGGTGAGGGTGGTAGGAAAGGCAAAATACCTCAACCAACTGTAAAACAGCTGCCTCTTTTAATCTATCCTGAAATGAATTCTAAACCCCTAAAACTTCAGGTAATTTCATCAGACCTCTATGTATTATAGCCATATCCTGCTTCCCACTTAGTGGTTAAGGGCGGTGGATTCTAATCTGGAGAACCAGGTTTGATTCCCCACTTCTCCAGATGAGCATCGGACTCTAATCTGGTGAACCAGGTTTGTTTCACTGCTCCTCCACGTGAAGCCTGCTGGGTGACCTAGTCACAGTACTCTCAGAACTCTGTTAGCCCCACCTATTTCACAAAGTATCCATTTTGGGGAGGGGAAGGCAATTGTAAGCCACTTTGAGGCTTCTTAAAGGTAGAGAAAAAGTGTGGTATAAAAACCAATTTTTCTTCTTCAAATTTGACATATTTTTAGTCTATTTGATTGTCTGTTTCAAGTAATTATACAAACCTCTTTCTAAGCATGTGTGGAGATTTAGTCATGTTCAGCTCTGCACCTTTATTGGCATTAACAAAGAGGTTAATAAAAGTATAAATAAATAGATTAAAAGAAGAAAATAAATTAAGATAGATTAACTCTGGTTTCTCTTCAGGTCTTATAAATTTTTTGCCTTTTAGTAAAGATTTCTGTGGAGAGGAACATTGATGATTTACAGTGCAACCTTGGTTTTCGTTGGTAATCAGTCCGAAAAGAATCGATGAAAACCGAAACCGATGAAAACCAAGGCAAACTTTTCCATAGGAATCAATGTAAATCCAATTAATCCATTCTAGGCACTCCAAAAAAACATACCAAAAACACATTTTTTGGTGAATAAACATAGCATTTAATGCTGAAATCAGTAACAAACAATAACACTAAAACCAGCTTCAGAGCCAGTGGACCAATGTCACACGAGAAAGCTGCCCAAAGAGGCCTGTTTCTGATGCTTCTTTGTCTGAAATGGGGCAAGACACTGTCATTAAACAAGTTGCAGACATGGCCTGCAACAGCTTTGTCCGGGTGATTTTTCTCCACAAACCCCTGCACCTTACTGCAAATCGATGAAAACCGAGGCAAATCGATGAAAACCGAGACAAAATTTTCACTGAAAAAATCGATGAAAACCGAAACCAATGAAAACCAAAGGCAATGAAAAACGAGGTTCCACTGTAGTCATGTCAGAAGTTGCCCCATGTCATTCCCTTCTCTCACCCCCCACTCACACACACAAACACCAGCGTCCTCCTTTTGGAACATTCTGACTCAAGTTAGACTGATTCACAATATCACATTATCATTGGCTAATCTAGCAGAGTGTGGCGTGGTTAAAGTGTCAGACTAGAACCTGGGAGACCCAGATTCGAATCCCCACTCTGTCATGGAAACTTGCTAGGTGACCTTGGACCCGTCACAAACTCTCAGCCCCGACCTGGCAAGTATTTGGATGGCAGACTTCCAAGAGTTGTGACATGGAGGCAGGCAATGGCAAACCATCTCTGAGCATCACTTGCCTTGAAGACCCTCTGGGGTCACCACGGGTCAGCTGTTACTTGATAACAAAAAAACAAATTCTACTAATCACGTGATGGCTCTTAACAAGCATTGGTCGTCACTGTTTGCTAATGACGGGTTCGGTATTAGAACGGTGAGTTCTCTGAAGTTACTTCCATCATAGAAATGAACTTCCTTTCCTGCTGCAACTTGCTGAGTGTACATTTTCAGAGATTTACACAATAACTCATACTCCCATTTCTAGATCCTGTTTCAGATTAATTGTTCCTGTTTCAAAAGGATAGATGTAGAATAATATGCCTTCTCCACTGGAATAGGACAATTAAATACTAAAGTTGCGTGCTCCAAAGAGGGGAGTCAGGTATATGATGATTGATTGAGCTGGGAAAGGAAGCAGAATCCCACTCAGTCTCACCATTGGGTAAGCTGTCATTGCCCTTGATGGATTATTACTGGTTTCCTTTGCCGAGGTAGACTCCTTTAATTCATACTTTGACTGTGATGAGTCAAGAGTTAGAGAAAACTTTGAGCCTGCACCTTAAATTCTGGTTGACTCCAGAAAGGAACGGCCAAGCTACAGAAAGTCCATAAATATGTTAACCTTAGCATCAGTTTTGTGCCAGGACTTGGGAGTGAGGAAGACAGGATCTGGCAGTTTTGATCTATTTAAAATTTGACCTATTCCCAGGAAGGGGCATGTCAATCCTGCTGTAAGCATAGGATTATCTAGCAAAATATTTTTCTGTTTTTTTCATAGAGTTCTGCTTGAAATTTGCTTATTAATTGTTTCCAAGTATTTGTGCTTTCCAGGAGTTGCGTTTATTATACCCATGACCTTTTGGTATTTTTGGAACACTTAGAAAGAATCTCACCCACATCTCACCATAGATCAGTGGTTCTCAAACTTCCTAATGCCGCGACCCTTTAATACAGTTCCTCATGTTGTGGTGACCCCCAACCCTAACATTTATCCATTTTACAGATGGAGAACACTGATGCAGAGAGTCTTAGGCGACCCCTGTGAAAGGGTTGTTCGACCCCCAAAGGGGTCCCGACCCCCAGGTTGAGAACCACTGGCATGGTGGTTTTACAATGCTTGGATCTGGGTAAGCATACAGTTTCTGAGACCATAGATAAGAAACTGAGGTCTAGACAGCCTTATCTTGCAGATGGCACTTGTAACATGTACAGGAGAAGAGTTTCTGTTTGTCCAGCATGATGCAAAATCAAGCTATAGAGCAGTGGTTCTCAACCTTCCTAATGCTGCAACCCTTTAATATAGTTCCTCATGTTGTGGTGACCCCCAACCATAACATATATCCATTTTACAGATGGAGAACACTGATGCAGAGAGTCTTAGGCGACCCCTGTGAAAGGGTCGTTCAACTCCCAAAGGGGTCCCGACCCACAGGTTGAGAACCACTGCCATAGATAGCTCTGCTTTACTACACAAAGCGAGCAGGTGGTAATAGATAGTGCCATCAAGGACACATAAGAACACTGATGGAAGAAAGGAATGGGGAAGAAGCTCATTTCACTCTCAAGGAACATGGTCATACATTCCTGGTTTGTAATAGGGCCCCAGGCTAGCCTGACCTTGTCAGATCTCAGAAGCTAAGCAGGATCAGCTCTTATTAGAATGTGGATGGGTGGCTTCCAGCGACTACTAGGGTCATAAAGCAGAGGCAGGCAATGGCAAACCATGTCTGAACATCTCTTGCCTTGAACATAAGAACATAAGAACAAGTCAGCTGGATCAGACCAGAGTCCATCTAGTCCAGCACTCTGCTACTCGCAGTGGCCCACCAGGTGCCTTTGGGAGCTCACCTGCAGGATGTGAAAGCAATGGCCTTCTGCGGCTGTTGCTCCTGAGCACCTGGTCTGTTAAGGCATTTGCAATCTCAGATCAAAGAGGATCAAGATTGGTAGCCATAAATTGACTTCTCCATAAATCTGTCCAAGTGTCCTTTTAAAGCTATCCAGGTTAGTGGCCATCACCACCTCCTGTGGCAGCATATTCCAAACACCAATCACACGTTGTGTGAAGAAGTGTTTCCTTTTATTAGTCCTAATCCCCCCCCCCCCCCCAGCATTTTCAATGTATGCCCCCTGGTTCTAGTATTGTGAGAAAGAGAGAAAAATGTCTCTCTGTCAACATTTTCTATCCCATGCATAAGACCCTACAGCAGCAGTTCTCAACCTGTGGGTCGCGACCCCTTTGGGGGTTGAACGACCCTTTCACAGGAGTCACCTAAGACCATCAGAAAACACATATTTCCGATGGTCTTAGGAACCAAGACACAAATAATTTTATGGTTGGGGATCACCACAACAAGGAACTGTATTAAAGGGTCACGGCATTAGGAAGGTTGAGAACCACTGCCCTACAGGGTTTCCATAAGTCGGCTGTGACTTGATGGGTCGCATACACACAGGCACACAATATGGGCAAGAATCAAAAGAATTCCTTAGATGGTGGCAGTCCATACTATGTAAGACTCTCAGGCAGGGGGGATCCCTAAAGGATTGGAAGGTATTTAAACACCAGAACCATTTGGTTGTTGGTCAACTCAGAGAGTGAAGCCGAGCCTCAAGCACGAGGGTACTGTGGGTCAGCATTAAGTGTCTGAGAGCCAAGGTGGGTCTGTGACAGTACCCAGTTGTCTTCTGTAACACACACAGGCCCAGTAGGAGGGAGGGCTGAGAGCACAGCTGAAAACTGCTAAAAGCCCAGGCACACCCCACCCACATGCATACACAAGCTCTTCAGGCAAATCCTGTCAGGAAATTGTACGCTGCCACCTTTGAGGGAAAATTTATCTCTGAGAGGCTTCTTCAGTAAAACAAACAAGAATTTATTTACAGGATTCCTTGATTTGATAGTACAGAGAGTTTGTACACTTTTCTTTTTCTCAGGCAGAGAATACTTAGATTCAGTTCATAGTGTTTTTATTTTAATTGTTTCAAATAAAAGGTTGTTTCAGTTCAAAATATAGTTTCATATACTCATTTAGTTCCTTCAGAGTAAACCTTCCTACATGGTCCTGAACAAGATCCTAAATCACCCACCCTTTACTCCTCAGGGTTTCACACTGTGCTGGGACAGAGCAAGCTTTGGGGTTTCTCTAAACCCTCCCTTGACTCTGCCAATTATAAAAGCAAACCCTCAGGAACTCTCCATATCTAGGTGCAGTCTAACCCGAGACTCTAACCAAGCCCTTCGTATGGTCTTAGGATTGTTCCTGTGAATAGGTCTTTCACCAACACCTGGCCACCTAGCCTCTGGTAAATGAATCTTCTTTTTGTCTCAACTCTAGGCAATTTTTTTTGAGAACCCTGGCACTCTGCCTTTCTCAGTCTGCCTCTGGTTCTCACTGCCTCTTGACTAACTCGATCCGTCTCTCTCAGGCAAGCGCACACCCTCTCTGTGGCCCTTCAGGCAACCGCAATTAAGCCGGCCAATCAGGTAGAGCTCTGGTTAACCCAGGGGTAGGGAACCTGCGGCTCTCCAGATGTTCAGGAACTACAATTCCCATCAGCCCCTGCCAGCATGTCCAATTGGCCATGCTGACAGAGGCTGATGGGAATTGTAGTTCCTGAACATCTGGAGAGCCGCAGGTTCCCTACCCCTGGGTTAACCCATTGTGCTCCTGTTCTGTCTGAACTGCATCTTTTAAATTCATTCATTCATTCAGTCATTCAGTCATTCATTTATTAGATTTGTATACCGCCCTCCCCCAAAGGGCTCAGGGCGGTGAACATCAGCTGCAATATCAATACTATAACCAGAATAATAGGCAACAAACATCAAGGGACGTACTATCAACAACATAAAATAAATATCGATCATATCTCGGTGAAACAGTCTAACTACAATAAGTATAACCTTTAAACATAGGGTTATGACAAAATTTATTCAGTAATCCATCACAACTTCCCATTATTATAGCATAATTTGTTGCAATGTACGTTAGCCCATGCCTGTTTAAACAGAATCTTCTGTTATATTGTCTGTTTTCTTCTTGAGCTCTTCACAAGCCTTTTTTAAAAAATCTGTGTTTTTTCATTCTTTCATGTCATCTTAAAACTCGGCGATTACTCTGTTCATTAGCGCATCCAGGTGAAGTACAAAATTTTTTGAAAATATTTCTGAAACAGAACATTGATACTTTTGCCACATTTCTACCAAAGTTCACCCCCTTATTGTATTGCATCTGCAAGGGGAGGGGGAGTGAGGTCATTTCTAGTCAGCTAGTGAGCATCTAAAAGTTTGCTATTCTACCTTGACTGGCCTGCGCACATGTGCAGACCCAGTGTGCGCCTGCGCAAGGAACCCACTCGATGAACTACAGATACAGGTATGCGCAACAACCTTCATGTTGTTCTAGGTTTTTAGTCGCAAGGAATGTTTCACATAGTGGGATAATCAAAAATACATTTTCTCTTCCGCTCTCTGAAATAGCCTGTTTGCAGAATGATAGCATCTCTTTCTGTTGCATGTGTAAATAGGGCTGCTTGAAAAGAGAACTGCCACAAGCATTTTAGGTTTTTGCCTGTTAAAAGGACTTCTTCATGGTCAGTATCCAGAATTTCATTTTGCAGTTCATGCTATCATCATCTGTGCATTAAAAGTCGAAGGATATCCAATCAAAATAAATACAGTGGATACATGTAACACCGGTGTATTTTATTTACACTGTGTTGTTAATCATGTTGGAAGAGATAAGCTAGGATGGGTCTCCAAAGGATCAGTTGTGGTTGATAGTATAAACCATGTACAGTACTGTATTTTTTAACAGAGATGCTAACTACACAGATAAAATACAGAGCCGCTGGCTTTTCTTTCCTAAATCAGAAAAAAATGGATGCTAATGAGATTGGTATCCCAAGGCACCATAATGTGTTTTTTGGAAAGCAGCGCTAACAGAGTTTTTCAATTAGCAATGATGATGAATGGGCTCTCTGCATGAGAATGAAGCTGGCTTCTAATTGAAGGCATGTGCTTTATTTCTCTTCCTGTTTCACACTTCAGAAGCCACAGGAAGGCATGCCATGATTCTGGTCAATTTGTATCAGCTAATGTTTTGTATTGAGAAGCTGAAAGGCTTATCATTATCACTTACCAGCATCCTTAAAAACGTGTATCTGAAAAACTGAACTTACATAAATACAAGCAACTCCCATGTAGATTCTCTTCAGCAATATTTAAACACATCACTTGGCAATTTATTCAAAGCATGTCGCAGAAGCCAAGCAATGTGCTGTGCTCACTCATATTTCAGTAATCCCAGCCCTAGTATATTGCTTATTTGGTAGTTTCACTTATAGATTGTATTGATTTAGATTGTGCTTATTACATGTCTCTTAGTATGGACTGCTATCAGTTTATACTGTGTAATCCACTTGGAGTCTCAGTGAAAAGGGGACACTATAAACACAATAAACATTGCAAATATTTTCATGTTATAAAATTTATGCAGGGTTTTTTAAAAAACATGATCATTTTTAACCTGTAATATTGATAAAATTGAAGGAAAGCAACAAAATCATTTGCCCGTGTTTGGTAAATGGTTTTTCTTTTGTCAGATTTTTTAAAATGTTAATATGCTTTTAACCTTTTTTTAATAAAAGGGCTTTCTCGAGCATGACAGCAGTTCTATTAGTACAACACAGACAGTGGAGCTAGAAAAATGGAATCTGTGATTCAGATAATTAACGGTAAAGGATTTAATTCTGATGAAAGTAGCGATTTCTGAAATAACCCCCAAAGTATTCATGATTCTTCAGAAATTATTGAAAGGAATTGGAAGCCATTAATAGCTCTTATTAGAAGAAGAGGAGGAGGAGGAAGAATTTGGATTTATACCCTGCCTTGCTCTCCTGTAAGGAGTCTCAAGGCAGCTGACCAACTCCTTTCCCTCCTCTCCCCACGACAGACACCTTGTGAAGTAGGTGGCTCTAAGAGAGTTTTGAGAGAACTGTGACTAGCCCAAGGTCACCCAGCAGGAATGTGAGAGTGGGGAAACAAGTCTGGTTCACCAAATAAGATTTCGTCACTCATGTGGAGGAGTGAGGAATTATGCTCGGTTCTTCAGATTAGACTCCACCTGCTCTTAACCACTACACCACATTGGACCAACCAAAATAACACACACAAAAAGTATATAATCTTTCATCTTCTCCAGAACTCTTCCTCAAGCTGCATCTTGAAAATAAAACAAAAGGTATATGGAGAAAAAGTTGTCTCATGCCACGATTTTAAGGCATTCCTGTGTGGAATTCTGAGCCAGCAGACACAGTACCACCTGGTAAATGACCGGGCATCAGCCTTCCACAACAGCTTGTAGTCTCCAAGTACTGAGAAGCACAGAAATGGTAAGGCCTAGACCAGTGGTGGTGAACCTATGGCACGGGTGCCAGAGGGTGTACTGGAAGCCCTTTCTGTGGGAACTGCGTGCTGGGAGTTCATCATTGGCAGAATTACCAACCCCACATACACATATCTGCGGCGGCACAGATTTCATCCCTTTACCTGGGAGTAAGCTCGGTTGCTGGCAATGGGGCTGGCTTCTGAGTAAACCCTCCTAGGGTCGTGATTCACCCATTTGAAGCATTGCAAGGTTGCTTCACCAAGCTTACTCCTGAGTAACGCGCGCCTCGGAACCAACCATTTTTTCTAAACTAAAACCTCAGTATTCAAGTTAAATTGCTGTGTCGGCACTTTGTGATAAATAAGTGGGTTTTGGGTTGCAACTAGGGCACTCTGTCTTGAAAAGGTTCGCCATCTCTGGCCTAGACTGACTCAGCAGCAGTCCAGCCCTCAAAAGCTGAGTGCATGGCTGGAAGCCCCTTTTGGCCTTCTCCTCCACATGTGTGTACGTTCCCTACAAATACGGATTCCTGCTGGTTGAGCGTCTTAAAACAATCAGCATAAAACCACTGCATCTGGTGGCACCTCAGTATCCTACAGCTGTTATCAACTCCAGTCTCCAGGCTGCAAGACCAGAATGACCTGACACAGATGTTTAAAAGCGAAGGTAGAAATTGTATCTCACCATAAAACAAGTAGATAAGAACATAGTTGGGAACAGGTGTGCTAATGAAAACAAGGCTAAAAGATAGTCCGGAGAAGGGGGAAAAACACTTTAAAACTGAACCTCACTTCTGATAAGTGGAAAGGGAATTGTTTTGGGAATACTAACAGGAAACATTAGAGAAGGGTGGGAAATGAAGAACTGAGACAGAGGGAGATTGGGTGTGAATCCTGCCACAGAAATCTTTCCGTTGCAGTTTAGCTGGAGCAAGGCTCCTCCCTCAGTACAAGAGAGTTATTGAATCCAATCTCGAATGGCCAGATAGTTCTTTGCAGCAATTTGGGGGAATTTCCAGTGGGTTGTATCATGTGGTCACATGTATCATGTGATATATCATGTGTGTCATGTGAAACAATTGTTTCACATCCAGCATCTAATTTCATTGCAAACAATATAGTGGAGTACTGGTTTTACAAACATCTCCTTTTGTTATTGTATGTAATTTTGTACGTATTGTACGTAATTTTGGAGCTTATTTTCAATGTGATTTTCAACCAGATGCCTGCTCTTGGACATTGTTGGAATCCCTCCCATAACTTTGGGGATCAGCATGGAAACATCAGCAGTATTTTTGTTGTTGTCACACTGGGTAGACACAGAGAGTAATTTTGTATATGACCTCAGGGCCCAATATAAGCCTTAGTGTAATCTAAAAGGTTAGAGCCAGGGCAATTCTTCCTTCATCTCCAGCAGTTCTTGCTCTGTACTTCTGAGGTTTATGATTTAAAAAGCAGAACTTTATCTCCCACTACAAAGAAATGTTTGCAAACACCTATCTCTGAGATCTGTGCATTTATAAGGTCATAGAAATTCTAGCCGACACAGCTTCAGCAAGCCTAACTGTACTAGATTTGCCCAACTCACTTCATCTGTCAGTTTCACTGAGCATACGACTGGTAGTGATGGGAAAGGCTGTCAAGTTGCAGCCAACTTAACAGCAGCCCCAAAGAGTTTTCAATTGCCTGCCTTTACATTGCGACACTGGACTTCCTTGGAAGTCTCCCATCCAAATACAGTGGAACCTCGGTTTTCATTTCCTTCGGTTTTCATCGGTTTCGGTTTTCATCGATTTTATCAGTGAAAAATTTGTCTCGGTTTTCATTGATTTGCTTCGGTTTTCATTGATTTGCAGTAAGGTGCAGGGGGTTTGTGGAGAAAAATCACCCGGACAAAGCTGTTGCAGGCCATGTCTGCAACTTGTTTAATGACAATGTCTTGCCCCGTTTCAGACAAATCTTAAAGAGGCGTCGGAAAGAGACCTCTTTGGACAGCTTTCTGGTGCGACATTGGTCCACTGGCTCTGAAGCTGGTCCTCGTGTTATTGTTTTCAGCATTAAACACTATGTTTATTCACCAAAAAATGTGTTTTTGGTATGTTTTTTGGAGAACAGATTAATCGGATTTACATTGATTCCTATGAAAAAGTTTGCTTTGGTTTTCATCGGTTTCGGTTTTCATCGATTCTTTTTGGACGGATTACCAACCAAAACCGAGGTTCCACTGTACTAACTGGGGACAACCCTGCTTAGCTTCTGAGATCTAGCAAGACCTAGCAAGACCAGGTAAGCCAGGCAATCCAGGTTGGAGTGTAGGAGTAGCCATTTACATTTCCCATATGGAGTTTTTTGCTGTATCTCTTGGTCTAAGCTTTAGTATTTTTCCCAAGCTTCAGCGTTTTTTATTTTTTTATTTTTTCTCAGGCCACATTTGCACCAAAGTTTTTATCAGGACCACACCTGAAACAGTTTTTCTTTTCTTTATCAGGACCACATCTGAAACAGTTTTTCTTTTCTGAGCTCTCTCAGCCCCACCCACCTCACAGGGTGTTTGTTGTGAGGGGGGAAGGGCAAGGAGATTGTCAGCCCCTTTGAGTCTCCATACAAGAGAGAAAGGGGGATATAAATCCAACTCTTCTTCTTTTTTAAAAATAATTTTATTGTATCATTTGAATATTCCATTTTATATTAATACTCCTCTTCATTCATTTTCAAACAATACATTTTCCCCTTTTCCCCTTCCCCCTGTATTTTCTTCATAGTTTTATCAAACAGCAATAAGTTCATTCTTTGTAATCTCTTCTCCCATATCTCCTCATTGACTCCAGCTTCTTTCATCCAGTCCGCATATATTGTCCATATCTTCAAAATTTCGCTCTGTTTATCTTGCCACAGTTTATTTTTTGTTATTATTTCGAAAATGTCCAGTGTCACTTGTTCCCAGATATATTCCAACCATTTCTGGATTGTCCATTTTTTCTTTTCTTTCCAGCTTAAAGCTATTGTTGCATGTGCTGCTTTGATCATTATTTTATACATATAGCTATATTTTTTTATCTACCCTTCTATCCTCCATTACACCCATGAACATTAAATCATTATTTATCCCAATATTAATCTTCACCAGTTTCTCGATATATAACATTACGGTTGTCCAAAATTTTTTCACTTCTATACATTCCGTCCACATATGGCTATAACATGCCTCCTGGTCTCCGCAGTGCCAGCATTTAGGACTAAGCCCTTTAATCATATATGCTAGTTGTTTTGGTGTTCTATACCATTCCAATATCACTTTTCTTTCTCCAACTCTTCTTCTTCCTCCTCCTCCTCCTCTCCTCCTTCTTCTCCTTCTTCTTTTTTATTCTGTTTATTTTTCTATATGTTTTATTAAAATGTGAAAATAATTTAGAAACCATATTAAAAAATCGTGGCTTGTTTCAATTGCCTTGTTGCTGCCAGTTCCACTGCCAGGACGTTCTCAGAAAAGTATGCGTGAAAAACTGAAGTCTAGGGAGCGGCTTCGACTATTCCCGGATCCACATCTCTGATAGTTTATTCTTCCTTCCAACTTCCATGGTGTGGAGCCCTTTCGAACCATACCTCCTATACCCTGACTCGTTCAAAGATGACGACGCGGCCGTGCGTCATTCGGCGGAAGTGAAAGGATCCTGTTTCCACCAGGGAAAATAGTGCAGCTTCTCCTTTAGCCTTAGAGAATCTTATTTAAGTGCCACTTCATCAAAAGCATTATTGCCTGCACTGTTAAACATTGAACTTAGGGTGCCAATGGGGAGAGCGTTTATATACTTATATTGCTCCGGGCGATCCATTAGTTGAAGATAGGTTTCGCCTTGATGATGATGATGTTGTAAAAAAAAGTTAAGTACAGCGGTGCTATTAGCAAGGCTAATAGCCAGCGGGCACAACTTGACAACAAGAAAAGTCTTGATGATAGCCATCCAAAGCAATATAAATGCTCCTTTTCCAAGTTCGATGTCTAACAGCGCAGGCAATAATGGTTTTGATGAAAGCGGCTCTCAAAGAAGATTCTCCCAAGGCTAAAAGAGAATCGGAAGTGGGGGAGGCCGCCACTGTGACCCTGCAGAGCATTTAAACAAAAAGAAGGTCCTGGAAGATGGGTCAGTTTAATTCACACATCTCCTGACATCTTTCTCTGAGACAGAGTAAACTTCTGCTTCTCGGACAGTCTAGGGGTACCCTTGCCTAAGATTCTCCTATTGGCGACAGTTTGGGCCTTGCACTTTTGGTCTACCAGGTTAATTCCTCAGAATGGCCTACTAGAGTAGGTGTGACGGATGCTTGCTCTTGCTGCATTTAGGAAGCTATTTATTCCGGGGGACAATTTATGTTTTGGCAGATTTAACTGCAAGTTTAATAGTGTGGATGGGCACAGCTTCCTTCCTCGGAGGGAAGAGGGCTCTTTGGTGTCCTATGCTAATCCTTTCCCTGTGAATGAGGAGGTGGAGAGGGGCTCAAAACAAGGTTTAAGAGTGGGTTGATTCTGCTACGAAATAGTTTTTGAGCATTTTTGACAGGTCCAAATGCAGCAGAGAGCAGTGTATCAGGCTTCCCTGTACACAAACCCAGCTGGCATACATATGCTTAAAATTTGACTAATTACTTATTGCCAAGGCTCAGTGCAATAGAGCATAGCGGCAGTGTGCAGAGCCTCAAACCACTGCCGGATGTTGGGCCATCTTTCCCCACAGAGGATACGGCAGATTAATAATGGTCACAGCCAAAATTGCAGGGAAACTGACTTGAGGGCAATCCAGGGCTGCAGTGAGTCATTCATTATGCTTGTTTTAAACATCACGTTTCTCTCTAATGTGGCCTAAATGTGAAGCAAGTCAAGTCATCTGCACTGCACTTTTAGTTCCAATTATAATGGATGCATAAAATGAATACATGAAAGACACCCCGATCTACAACAAACAGTTAAAGGCTAGCCAGATCTAACATTTTAATATTTCAATTAATTTTTTTAAAAAAACTGGAACTGGATGCTGTTGGTCTCTCTTCTTAGTTAACAGTGTTTCTGTGCATGGAATTCCTCCCCGCAGGGTACTTTAAAAAGCATAAGCAGGAAAGGAAAGGGAGGGAGGGAGGGAGGGAGGGAGGGGGGAGGGAGGGAGGGAGGGAGGGAGGGAGGGAGGGAGGGAGGGAGGGAGGGAGGAAGGAAGGAAGGAAGGAAGGAAGGAAGGAAGGAAGGAAGGAAGGAAGGAAGGAAGGAAGGAAGGAAGGAAGGAAGGAAGGAAGGAAGGAAGGAGCTGTTTTCACCACTGTAGAGTGATGTTTTACGAAGTGGATTCTGACTTCTTTCCAGTGCACAATATTTGCAGGCAAGAAGCCTTTTGCAAAGCCGATGTTTGGAAGAGGGGCGCATTCAAAGAAGTGAAGAAACACAGGATTCCCCCTCCCTTTTCGAAACAAGTTGCTAAGGATCAAAGGGGGTCGAACTTGTCAACAGGAAACAGACGAACTAGACTGAAAGGTTTAAATGTGATTTCAGAATTATATGATGTTATTTTGCTTGTCATTATTATAAATTCCCTTAAGGCTCAGCACATGGGATTCTGTCATTGGGCTTAGTAAATTGTAATTGACTACAATCCTGCTGATTTGCCCCTGTTGTTGTGGGGTTTTTTTAAAAAAAAAAAAACCCTGGAATTGCTAAATGAAAATCAGACCTTGTAATTTCCTGTTTCTAAAGTGGACCTTGGTATTTCCATACAGACATCTCACTGGAAAGTTTCCTGACTACCCTGATGAAGAACAAGGAGGTTCAACAGCTATTTTCTCTGAAAAAACCCCAGAGCAGGTACAGTCTGTTTGAATTGTATGCATAGAAGGTCAATCTAAGTTTTATGTGTTGTCGAAGGCTTTCACATCTTTGGAAGATCCTCTGAAGATGCCAGTCACAGATGCAGATTCTGTGAAGATGCCAGCCACAGATGCAGGCGAAACGTCAGGCAAGAATGCTACTGGAACCCGGCCATACACCCCGGAAAATCCACAACGCCCTAGTCTAAGTTTCGTGTTTGTTTTTTTAGTTGTAAGATTTATATGTAATTTAGGCAAAGAACTCCTTTTCGCCACTTGGCCACACGAAATGAATTCAAGGCCACTGGGTCTATGGCTAGTAAATTAAGTTCAAAGTAATATTAATATTATAATAGTCGATTCTTAACACTGGAGAAATGAGAAAGCCTAAACTGAATATTCCAGGGTACTTTTTTTGAGTACCGGTGGATGGTGAAATGCCCATCATACTGCCCCAACTACTAGTTCTTCGGTTTTCGAAATAACTATTACCGTGCTGCGGAGTGCACGGAAATTGTTTTGTTACCATTTGGTGGGAGAATCCTTTAAATCCTTACATTATCCAATGCTAATAAAACCTTACAGAATACGCACACAGCCAGTCTCGGATGCCTTCTCTCCATCCTACTCAGGCTTACTACCGCTGATCCGCCCCCAACATTCCTGCAGAAGGACCTGTTCTTTTGGTCTTCCACAGATCTTTGTGAGAACTCAGCTGGCTTGTTTTTTCTACCCGTTGCATATTCTTTTGTACTTCTTCTAGACCTTTCAACCTCCTCTGAACCTTACGGCCCTGTAGTTCCCTTGATTCTGTTAAATTTGATTTATTGGTAAGGCTATGGTAAGAGTTTCAAACAGACAGGGTTTTTCCCCCTCCTGTTGCAAATAATGAAAAGCTCCAGGATGGCATTGTCTTTATATCTTTATTTTAACTCTACTTATTGTTTGCCTCTCCCATTGAAACTCAAGGCAGATTACAGAATTATAAAAGAATGTAATAAATATCACTATAATAATACAATCAACAGTATAATAAAAACTGGATTACGCAAACAGAGAAAGCATTGTAATATAGTCAGTGAACAATGAAGTGTGGGGTGTGTAGGCAATGGGTACAACTGCCTAAGGTTTTTCACAAATTGTCAAAATTTTACCCCATTCCCTTTACAAAGGTCGATTCCCCACCGGAAAAATGAATGTAGATACTAACCAGTTTGGGAAAAACCAGGACCTTTTGAGCATGGTTTCAACATCCCCACTGCAGTTTCTGCTCCACAAACCATCCTTGTTCCCAGAAACGCAGCAGCAACGATGGATTCCCTACTGAGGCGGATTGAACACGTGATCCGCTCAGGGGCTCCCCTGATTGGCCATTGTGTTGGGGCAGGGATTTTTTTATTTTTAACCTTGTGGATCCATGTCTGCGCGAGCATGCGCAGAATGACTCTACACGGAGACGAAGAAATGGGCAATTAAAGCAAAGCCCTGTTTCCGCGCACCTCCATGTAGTCGGAGCCACGTGGATACAACGTGTAGCACTGCTTTGTATTGCCTTCTACTCAGTCAATCAGTCAAAACTGGCCCCATGTTGCTTCGTATCCACGTGGATCTCTGTTCCGTGAAATAAAAAAAACCCCTGCATTCTCATTGGATAGGAGGCTCCACATCACTACAGGAAAAACGAATCCAGATTCACTCCCACAACTTCCCTACCGCTCCAGATTGCCCATGCGTTTTTGGAAAGGTCTACTTTCTTCCAGGTTCTAAAATAACATGGGGGGGGGGGGGGGCGCTAGAAATGGGATGAAAACATGTTCAGCGCTGGTGCAGTGGGGAGTTCTGCTGGAAACCTGGATATCTCTTTAAGAACCTCCAAAGAAGGAGACTCCACCACACTCCGAGGTAGTGCATTCAACTGTCAAACAGCTTGTACCGTCAGGAAATTTTTCCTGATGTTGAAGTGGAATCTCTTTTCCTTCACCTTGAACGCATTACTCCTGGTCCTACTCTGTGGAGCAGCAGAAAGCAAGCTTCCTCCCTCATCATCATGCCATCCTTCCAAATATCTAAACATGACTATCATGATACCTCCTAACCTTCTCTTCACCAAACTAAACATACCCAGCTCCATAAGTCTCTTCTCGTAGGTCATGAATTCCAGGCCTTTTACCATTTTGTTTGCCCAATCTACTATCTTGGACTATAGTATGTATGTATACTTGATGCATATTTGTCAATAGTCTTGGGCCCCACATAGTGGCCGAAAGTGGTTTTTGTGCGTGCGTGTGTGTGTGCGTGCGTGCGTGCGTGCGTATAAAGTACCTTCAAATTGCAGCTGACTTACGGAAACACAGTAGGGTTGTCCAGGCCACAAACATTCAGAGGTGGTTTGCCATTGCCTTCCTCTTCATAGCATCCGTGGTGTTCCTTAGTGGTCTCCCATCCAAGAATTCACCAGGACTCACCCTCCTTCTGAGATCTGATGAGCTCAAGCTAGCCTGGGCCATGCAGGTCAGGGCAAATTTTTTTTTAGAAATGTTTAGACATCTAGGTTTCCTTTTACTATTGAAAAAGAGCATCCTCCCTTTTCCCCACTGGGTATGATTGAGAGGCGGCATCTATGGAGTACTGGCACGTTCCTCACATGGAACCTGCTGTTTGCCCTGTTGAGAATATGTGTGGCCCATTGGTATGCTTGTCGCCTGTAAGTGAATGTAAGTTGCTCTGGGCTTAAGCCCCCCTCTCGCCTTCCATGGTCTTGACCTGCATCAGCCCCAGAGGTGGGATCCAGCAGGTTCTCACAGGTTCCCGAGAGTAGGTTACTAATTATTTGTGTGTGCCGAGAGGGGGTTACTAATTGGTGATTTTGCCACGTGATTTTTGCCTTAGTTACGCCCCTCCTCTTAGCAGTAGCGCGCAGAACTTGAAGCAGTCTAGCAGGAGGTGCACCGGCGTGCATGGCAGCCTGCACCTGCGTGCATTCGTTTCCCGCCCAAGGACTGGCGCAGCGGCTGTGTCCTTGCCACAGCCCCGCCCAGGAATGCCCTGCCCCCGGAATGCCCAGCCACACCCCCGTCGTGCCCTGCCCAGCCCCATTGGCGCTACACCACAGTTTGAATCCCACCACCATGGGAACCTGTTACTAAAATTTTTGGATCCCACCACTGGTCAGCCCATCATGCACTTGAGAATCTAAGAGGGAACTCCCAGAGCGTGTCTGCTGTTGACAGAACACAGGGCAGGCCCACATGTAGCATATACCAATATCATGTTTTTTTCCAAAAATTCAGACATATGGAGGTTTTCTTTGCCTTCTCAGCCACAAAGTGGATGCCACAATGCACGTGTAGGGGCTGTTGCCAATCTTACCCACTTGCAATGTAGATAAGAAGGCTTTGATCAAGTGAGCAAAGCTGTTGCAGTGGGGGGTTGTAAGTAAAGCAGTCCTGCAGATGTATGGGTCAGAGGCCATGTAGGGCTTTATGCATGATAGCCAGTACCTTGAATTGAACCCAGTAACAGATTGGTAACCAGTGGAGCGAGTGGAGAAAGAGTGTGATATACATTCTCCACCAGGCACCTGATGGTAATTGAGTTGCAGCATTCTGTACCAACTGGAGTTTCCAAGACTTTAAGGGCAGACACATGTTGCGTGCACTACAAGAGTGTAGCTTTAGTGTAACGACAGTGGCATGAATCTACATGGCCAAGTCAAGGTCGGAAACCATCTTCTGGGCTAAATGAAGATGGAAGACAGCACTGTTGACAGCTGTGGGCATTTTCCCACTCACCGTGATCCCCCCTATGCCGCACGCCCAGGCGTCCCCACGACCCCGCACTCTGTGCGGGGTCATCAAAAGGCGCCATTTGCAAGAGCACCAGGGATGCCACGTGCTGAGGGGGTGCGACAGCGGCAGCATTGGTGCGGCTGCTCTGTCACCGCCCCTGTTGTGGGGAGTGCCGGGGGACCCCGCGCTACTTGAGGAGAATAGCGTGGGGCTTAAGGTAAGTGGGGAAAGGCCCTGTGTTAACTTGCTTCTTAGCAATAATGCTGGGTCCAGCATAAACCCCTGGGCTTTGAATTGAGTTAGTGAGCGTCCGCAGGACACTGTCAGAAGCACAGTGCCGTTCAAGGCCTCAGCCTTGCCAACCAGCATGACGTCAGTCTTGTCAGGATTCCGTTTCAACCTGTTCATCTTAGTCACTTAACGACAGCAGTCGATCAGAGACGTCAGACCCACAAATTGACCTGGTTTCTGTACCAAATATGCTGAATGAAAAATAAAGGGACACCTACACACACACACACACACACACCCAACCCTTGGTCCAGAGTTATTTTAGAAAGTGTTCGGTTCCGTCAATAAATATAAGCAATATATACGGTAGTTGTATTTTAGGCCTAGCTGCAAGGAGCACCTGAGAATGGTCCAGCTAACAACAGAAGAGAAGATACAGTTCATTGTTATAGTACCTGTGCAGTGCACATGGGTACTGTGCATGAGTAAGCTAACTACAGAGACTTTTACAAAACAACTAAAGGACAGAGAGGCTTGATTCCTCCTCCACACACTCCAGTTTCCGACTTTTTTTGGCATGAAAGGGAGGGCAGAGGAATATCTGTCCCTCCGTTCTCTCTCTGCTTCCACTTAGCCCTATGTTTTTTGTTTGTTTTTTTCCTGTGAAGAGAAAAAAATTCTTTTTTGCCTGTGTCTGGGTGTTCTATTTTGCAGGGTTTTTTGTTTTTTTTAACTGACAAGCAGGGCATGTTCCTCACTCAGTGCAGCCACCATATATTCAAAAAGAGAAAAGATAAAGGGGTGTGAGGGACTGGAGCTTTTGGCCTTCAATAATGACCCATAAAGCCCTCTTTTAAAAAAGCAACTCACTGTCGAGCTAAAATCCCCCACCCCGACAACTGTCTGTTTGCTTTTTTTTTTGCCCTGGAGAAGAACATGATGTTTCCAGATGCTCTGTCTGCAAACAATTTACTCCTGAGGCATGACAGGGCTTCCCATCTTGTGGAAAAATGCCCTCTCTGGCTCAGTTTCCAAAGGCCAGATTAGTCCAAACTCTTTGAAGATCTCTGACAGGCATGCATCTCAATGCTGCTTGATTCCGGTGGTGTGGTTGAACTTCAAACTCGACGTCAGTTCCCATCAAGACTGTTCCATCCAAGCCAATTTCTGCTGCCTCAAATCATAGTGCTTCAAAGCCTCCTGAGAAAAAATCTGAACATAAGCCTGAGAAGTCTGCAGCTTTTTTCACCATGATCCACTCAGATCCTGCTCACCTGTGGTCCTGAGAATCCTCCTTGGACTGACCACATTTGGTGTGTTCCAGGTCTGAAAGGGAATTCCTGTTGGGATTTGCAAGTGTCTGTCACAATTCAGATACTAAGGGGTTAACTATGTGCATGCTAATTAGTTACTGAGGTCAGAGTTTTATGACCAGTGTTACACTAGCTTTACAGTTAGAAACGTTTTAAATGGCAATGGGGAAATAACTCGGCTTGGCAGCAAGATGTAGGCTAGTGGTGGGATCTTTAGAACAGCTATACCAGAAAATGGCTTGAAACGTTCCACAATGAATACAAAGGAGACCAAATTGAATTTCAATATTTTTATAAGTTTTTGGCAAAAACAGTCATACAGTGAGACATAGAGAAGCTTACACACTGTTCCTAAGAGATATAAAAAGGGTGGAAAAATAGGTTTGGATGAAAGATTAGGAGGGGGTAGCGGGGACTTATACATTACCTAGGTTCAGCTGAGAAGTTCTTGGAGAAGACAAGGATTCAGATGGCCAGCATTTGAATCCAAGTGAAGGATGATATCGTGACTCAAAATCAACCAGACACAAGAGAGGTTCAGGCCAGTAAAGAGCTGGAACGAGCCAGCAAGCTCACTAGGAGCTAGCAAGCTAGCCAGCTAGTGCTAGAATTAGTAAAGAGCAGGAACGAGCCAGCCTGCGAGCCAGCAAGCCTGCGAGCCAGCCAGCAAACGAGCGTGGAACTTGGGGTGTGCTGTTCTTTTATACCCCATAGCATAATTTGGGGCGGGAGCTGGGAGCTCTCTTCCTGAAACTTCTGGATTTCCATGCTGGGATTGCTGGGTTGAGTTAATTAATAGCTCATCTATTGTCTTCTAAATGTTGGGATAGTACAGGGGTAGGGAACCTGCGGCTCTCCAGATGTTCAGGAACTACAATTCCCATCAGCCCCTACCAGCAGGGCCAATTGGCCATGCTGACCGAGGCTGATGGGAATTGTAGTTCCTGAACATCTGGAGAGCCGCAGGTTCCCTACCCCTGGGATAGTAGGACCAGCTGTCTTGTGATTGAATCAGGGAGTAGCCTTGAATGGTTTGGGCAGAGTTCCTTTTTAAGAGTCTCTGTCCAGATCTATTATTAAAATTTGGCTGAGGTTTTGAGTGGATCAGGGAAGGAACGATTGTAAACATTGATGGTTGCTAGAGGCATTTAGATAGAAATCTTGTGACAAGGTGTATCCCAGTTCCTTTGTGTTACAGTAACCTTAGCAGGGTGTGGTAATCAAGATACATGTCCATGAGGCTTCCAGTTTCTGTTAGCTGGAATATCTCATTCAGTGATTTAATTTTGCTAGCAGGCCTTTTTGCACTTGGCCTGCTATTGGTTTGGATATTCTGCTACACACACATGGTTGCTGGCATTTGCCAGTACATATTGTATGAAAAATCATATAAAATCCATATTTCCATAAGGTAGGATATGAAGGGTAGGGTTACACCAGCTCATTGATTAAGCTATTGGTCAGCTAACCCCGGCATTGCTTATGTGAGACAAGTCACGTAGGTCAGAGGTTATAAAGTTAACTATGTTTCTTTGTCTCTCTCAGACTTAGAGTGACATTGTCACACTTGGACCACGATGTTCTTTGTTACAACAAGATCACCTTAAGAGGTTTATCTATGCCTTGCTACATAGGCACCATGTGGGCTCATATGGTCCTAAGCAATGTAACCCAGTTAGTGCTAGAATAGAAAGTTGTTCTTTGTTTTATTCCATGTAAACCCTTTCCCTTATTAGTAAGTAAACTTTTTTTATATAATCACAGCAACTGTCTCATGGTCTCTTATTCCGCACTCTGCTAATTATCCAGTTAAACAAAACCCAACAATTCCGCAAAACCGGTCCTACAATCCTGATTCTGGATCCGTTGTCCACCCATCCTTCTTAGCCAGACAATTCAGAACAGTCAACTTACAGTCCACTTGGCCACCAGTCTCCCTAGTGTCTACAGTGCACAATCCTCAGAGACATTATGGCTGCCTTTATCTGTCCTATGAGCCCGTTAATGGATGACTGATATGCTGAATTCCGGTCATGGGGTTCTTGTGATGCTCTTCAGTTGGATCCACATATCTTTGGTTGACAAGATCCTACTAGGCAACAACCGTCAGCTTCCCTGGAACAGCTGTAATTCCCTTTGCAAACAGACACTGTAGTTTTTGTTCATAACAACATCAACAAGCTTTATTGGCATAACAATACAATATCATAAACAGAAAATTCATTCAGACCAAATGGAGGGGAAAAGAGAAGGAAAACAGAAGAGAAAGAGGAGGGAGGGGGAGAAGATATTAGTCATATTTTCCCTTGGAACGATGGTTATGTATAAATCAAGGAATTTGGCTACTGAATCAGTTACATCACTGCTAGTATTGCCTCATAAAAAAGACAATCTTCAGCAAGTTAGAGGCATGTTCTCTTTTGGCTAACAACAGTGATAGCAATTTTGTTCTACATGCTGTATAAAAGGGGCAGTGGAGTAAGACGTGTACCATAGAGTCTACACAATCCCCATTACACACACACATCCTTTGGTGGTAAGAAAAAATCAGAGTGCTCCTGGATCCCACAACATACAAAAAACTGAAACAAGACCCAACCAAGAAAATCACTCGCCAAACCATCACATTGATTAGGAACAGTGGTGGGATCCAAAAATTTTAGTAACAGGTTTCCATGGTGGTGGGATTCAAACTGTGGCGTAGCACCAATGGGGCTGGGTGGGGCACGATGGGGGCGTGGCCGGGCATTCCGGGGGCGGGGCATTCCTGGGTAGGGCTGTGGCAAGGACGCAGCCGCTGTGTCAGTCCTTGGGCGGGAAACAAATGCACGCAGGCGCAGGCTGCCACGCACGCCGGTGCACCTCCTGCAAGATTGCTTCAAGTTCTGCGTGCTACTGCTGAGAGGAGGGCGTAACTAAGGCAAAAATCACGTGGCAAAATCACCCATTAGTAACCCCCTCTCGGCACACACAAATAATTAGAAACCTACTCTCGGGAACCTGTGAGAACCTGCTGGATCCCACCTCTGATTAGGAACTCCCCCATTCAACAAGACACACGCCAACGACTCTGCAAGTCAAAAGCTCTTCCACCCCAGTTATATGGACTCCCGAAAATTCACATCCATCCCACTCAGACCTATCATTAGTGTGATTGGCTCCCCCACATATGAACTAGCAAAATTCTTGACTTCACAGTTACAAAGCCACAGTGGGCACACAATATGGCAAACCAAGTAACTTATCCAGGAAGCAGAATTGCATATATTCAACTGAGTGGTTCCAGGCACCAATCGATACAGGAGCACCACAGAGCAACTGCTGACCTACCTTGGCGTTGAAGGCCTTAAAGGCAGCAGGGATTTATTCGTGGCCCCTGTTATAGAAAAAGCGGATTATCGCTGCAACACCGCACTTGTTTGCTGAGATCACTATGTCCCAATCAGTTACCCATTCCATGATGGAAATGCAGCCCGAAGTATTTGAATTGCTTAACTTGCTCCAGGGAATTAACATTTAAGGACCAGCAGGTAGATCTCCAAGCCCTTGAAAATACGAGGAACTTAGATTTCTCAAAGTTCAAAGCAAGACTATTGCTGGTGCAATAATCAAATTGCAGCATGTAAGGAGATAATTGAGGCCTACCCTGGAGCAAGAGAAGAAGAGGAGGAGAAGGAGGAGGAGGAGGAGGAGAGTTAGATTTATATCTCCCCTTTCTCTCCTGTAGGAGACTCAAAGGGGCTTACAATCTCCTTTCCCTTCCTTCCTCACAACAAACACCCTGTGAGGTAGGTGGGGCTGAGAGAGCTCTGTAGAGCTGTGACTAGCCCAAGGTCACCCAGCTGGCGTGTGTTGGAGTGTACAGGCTAATCTGAATTCCCCAGATAAGCTTCCACAGCTCAAGCAGCAGAGCGGGGAATCAAACCCGATTCCTCCAGATTAGAGTACACCTGCTCTTAACCACTACGCCACTGCTGCTCCTGCGTCATCAGCATAGAGCAAGATTGGGGAATGTACATTACCTAGTCTTGGGCAATGTGCGTTTATTTCTGTTGATGCAGGCGCAAGGTCATCCAAAGAAAGATTTAAAAGTACAGGGGCAAAAGGCTGGGCATAAGTGCAGTAAACAAATGTATAAATGTCACTTAAAATGTATGTCAAAAATCCAGACAACTTTTTCTCCTGCCAGGTTGTAGCCGAGCTAGCTGAGAAAGAAGCCGAAGAGCAGAAGAAGAAAGGCCGGAAAAAGGGGGAAAAGGAAAAAAAAGAAAAAGGAAAAAAGAAAGGAAAAGAAAAGGGCGGTGAAAAGAAATCAAAGAAGAAAGATGAGGCAAGAAATTATATGGGTTTTTTTAAAAAATCAGGGGGTCCTCTGAAAACACTAGGAAGAGGGGAACTCCCACCTCATAAGAACATAAGAACCTAAGAACTAGCCTGTTGGATCAGACCAGAGTCCCTCCAGTCCAGCTCTCTGCTACTCACAGTGGCCCACCAGGTGCCTTTGGGAGCTCACATGCAGGATGTGAAAGCAATGGCCTGCTGCTACTGCTGCTGCTCCTGAGCACCTGGTCTGCTAAGGCATTTGCAATCAGATCAAGGAGGATCTCCCCCACTCACTCCAGATTCTCTCCATCCACCTGACACCATATCTCTTGTTTATCTGCTTGTCACCCCCTTGCTAGCCCGCGGTCCGTTCTTTTCTAGTTTCTGGTTTTCCAACCCACCCCACGGGCTCTGGCTTCTGCCTTTTCCCTGCCACCATTTCCATCTCCCACTTCCACCACTAGCACTAACATTGCCAGCCTCCCGTACCCTTCCTGCTGCCTTCATCTGTGCCTTTCCACCCACCTTTCTAGCTCTGGTTCTGTTTCCTACTTTCCCCATCTGCCCTTTCTTATCCCATCTCCCATTGCCACCATTTTTGCCCCCCCCCCCACGTGTTCTCCTTTCCCTCCCCTCCCGACGTCTCCTTTCCTCTTCTGTCATCTTCTAACTCCAACTTCTCTCCCACGTGTACCTCCTGGTGATGGCTCTGAGAGACAGGCACCATTGGGGGGTTTCTCCAGCAGTTTGTGAATCTTTCATCCCCCCCCCTTTTTTTTTTTTGCAAACCTAAGGTTTCCCTTGGGTTTGCAGAAAACTATGTCTTGGGCTGGGTTGACTTGTGCAGATTTTTTTAAAATCCATAACAGAGGACCTCCTCGTGGCTAGCAGACGTTTGGTAGATCTGAAGGAGAAAAACTTTGAGCTGCAGCCCTGCATTATGGACAGGTGTGAGAAAAATAACATTTGGTTTTGAGCGCCATACCTTTGTGGTGTCCTTTTGTAATAAAATACCATAATGGTCTGAAAAAGATTATTCAAAAGGGGATCTGCTAGCAAGCCATAATGTTATCCTAATTGTATATGTTGTTGGATTGCATTCATTATTTTTCACGAGCGGGCCAAAGGTGATTTTGTTGGATTGTTTCTCACCCACATTGTACCCCTGTGTACTTTTGTCTCAGTGGATGTGAAGGGGAATCACATACTTAGCTTTATTTTTTTTACCTTTGAAATCCATGAAAGTATATAAAGTTTGATTATCAAGAAAAAGTCAAAAACACACCTTTCTCTGGCTAACCTTTTCTTGCCTCTGTTCTTCCCCTTCTTAAGTACATGTCAAAATAGGGAAAAAAAACCCAGACGGTTGTGTGTTGTTCTCATCCAAAGAGCACCTTAACGCCTTATCAGGAAGCAGCTGGGTCTTAAGACAGTACAGACAAATGCCAGGCCATTTAATAACCAAATAACTGCTATTGAAGACCTGATAATGGAGGAGTACGTTGGCCTGTCTGGTGTTATCAAAATGAGAGTGAATGAATCTAGAGGGTTTATGGAAAAAGGGTTTATGGAAAAGCCGAATCCAAGGGGGGAGTGGAATCCGTGTGGTCTGAAGTACTAGATATCTTGTTCAACCATCTCCAGACTTGGAGTGTTTGTTTATACCTGTTACTGGGCCTCCAGCATAAATTAGGGTGTATGATGGAGCGCAGTCCACCCTGCTAACACTCTGTTTACCTATGATAGCTGAGAAGGTCTGAGAACTGGTGGGTGGGTTATGTGATCCTTGCTCATCCTGGTACAAAAACCTGCCAAAGCAGGACAGCCCTGTTGGAGATAAGAGATGTGATGGCCTTAAGGAGGACACGAAAAAATGTAAGAAACTCCTCTTTTCCTTATTTTTCCAAGAAGCTTTTGTCAGTGTTTCTAACCAGAATTAAGGGAGCACTGGGGGAAAAAAACATCCCATGAGACATTTTCTGTTTTGAACAGAATAAAATGCTTCTTAAGACATTTTTTGCTCCTTTGAAATGTATTGTATAAATATTTTATGTAAGCATTTATAGCATTTATATAGGTTCAGATAACTACAAGAGGAACATAAGAACATAAGAACTAGCCTGCTGGATCAGACCAGAGTCCATCTAGTCCAGCCCTCTGCTACTCGCAGGGGCCCACCAGGTGCCTTTGGGAACTCACGTGCAGGATGTGAAAGCAAGGGCCTTCTGCTGCTGCTGATTCAGGAGGACTCACTGGGGGAGGGGGTAATATCTCCCCCTCCCCACACTGTATTCTCTTTAGACCCTTTCCACACATGCAGAATAATGCACTTTCAATCCACTTTCAATGCACTTTGCACCTGGATCTTAATGTGTGAAATAGCAAAATCCACTTGCAAACAATTGTGAAAGTGGATTGAAAGTGCATTATTCTGCATGTGCGGAAGGGGCATTTTTTCCTTTGCAAAAATGATTTGATTGTGTTTGTTTAAGGATCACTGCAAGCAAGAGCTTCTATTCACAACATCCTTTTTGTAGCGTCGATGTTCATTTTAATCACCTGTGCTCCCGAATTAGTCGTATCAAAGTTTTATTTTGTACACTTAGGGTGAAGACGAAGGCTGGAAGATGGGCCCCAGTAACTTTCTCCCCATAATGGAGGAAGGAAACAACAAGTATAAAGGCAAGTAGCCTGGTTGAAATGCAACTCATTCTGGGGCTTTCTCCACTTACCATTTGTGGCGCGCTACTCCCAGCGCGCTCCCGGCACGAGTGGTTTCTGCCGCGGGGTTGCGTTTCCCACTGCCCCGCGCAGGGGGCAGTCAGAAGGTGCCGTTCCTTCAGTGTCCAAAATGACGTGCGCTGAAGGGGCCGGAGAGCAGCAGCCTCGGGGCGGCTGCGTGGTTGCCGCCCTTGCAAGTGGGGAGCGCCGCTGGACCCCACGCTACTTTCCCACAGTAGCGTGCAGCAAATGGTAAGTGGGGAAAGCCCCTCTGCGTGCTGGTATTCTGCGACCCTCTCATATGCTTCATGGTTGGAAAAGATGCTTTCTAAAAAGAAAAGACAGAATTAGCATTCAGATACCAAGTGGTACAAATCCCTGTGGGGTCTGTCACTCTAGGACTAGCTTGCTGTAACATTATTATTATTATTATTATTATTATTATTATTATTATTATTATTATTATTATTATTATTATTATTATTTATTGGGTTTATAGACCGCCCTCCCCCAAAGGGCTCAGGGCGGTGAACAACATATAACAGAGCACAATAATAAATTAAAATCCAATAAATATAAAGTTAATGATGGTATTCTAATAATGTAAAACCCTATCTTAGTTAAAAAAAAATACAACATTATTAAACTTAGCATTAAACTAACATTAAAACAAGATGGCGCCAGCTTCAGTTCACCCAGAGCTCCAGAGGGGGGATGAGGCAGTGGATCCACTTGATGTTATAATAAAGGAGGAGGAGGAGAGGGAGGGGGCCCCTATCAACGGCTAGGCTCCCCAAAGGCCCGGTGGAACAGTTTGTACCTTACAGGCTCCTCTTGTGAACCTCGGAACCAGATCCACGCAGAGCCCGAACAGCGCTGGTGGGAGAGCTGCTCCACTCAGGCTGGGGGTCAGAGCTGTAAAGGCTCTGGCCCGAGTGGAAGCCAGCCATATCATTGAGGGGCCAGGAATCACCAGTAGGTTGGCCTCTGCCGAACGCAGAGACCGATTCGGGACATATGGGGTAAGACGGTCCCACAGGTACGTGGGTCCCAAGCCGCGTAAGGCCTTAAATAAGAACCTGGAAATACAAAAAAATAAAATTAATCGCTGCATATGCTGTCTGGGCCAGAGTGCATGCATTGGAACATATTTTAACCAGTATCCTAAAGATTTCTTTTTCAAATGTGTGGCTGGGGATTTTAGAGCTGTTTAACAGGATATGGGACTGGCGGGGAGGGTCTTCATCAAAAGACTTCATTTGTCATATAGATTTTAATGGGAAGGGAAAGGGAGTTAATTTTTTGAAACTGAAAGCAGATGTGTGCATGTTTACAGTAGTTGCCAGTGCAACTAATATTTCCCCCCCCCTAAATCTTTGGATGACAAACTTGGAATGTTTCCCATCCAGGATCGTTTGAAAGAAAAAAGCTGTCGGCGTGCTAGAACCAGGTCTGCCCAATGTGTGATTCACCAAGTCACTGTAGTCTGCTAGACAAACTGATAAATTTCCAGATGCTGTTACCTGCTCGGAGCTACAAACGTGGGGAATTGCCAGGCACTTGGCTGGCCACAATGCACAGATGATGGACTGAATTGGAGCTGATGGTGGATCACAAGTTGTCTAAACTGGAAAGAGATGGAAAGGGTATTAGGGGAACTGAGGGATACTTGTTGAGTGCCTTTGCCCTTTTAATGCATCTTCTCTCTTTGGGCACCTTTTGGGATTCTCAGTATACTGTTGCTGCTGTTTGATATGACCATTACTACTCAGTCTACATCAAACTTGATTCATGACAAACATGCCAACTCTCCATGGATGAAGTTAAACTTTCGTAGCCAGAATTTGGCCATATGATTTTGGTGAATGTACCCTTAAGGGTAAGTAATTCACAGCTTGCAGGCTCGATCTGACTAACTCAGGACCAAGCAGGATGAGATACAGGGGATCCTGTATGATTAATCTGTAACAGCAAGTTTGAGGAACCACACTTTAGATTAAAACCGCTGTGAAAGAGGAGAGGCGTTTATGTCTTTCTCGACCGCGTTTTCCCAACTTGAAGTGGTCTGGTTGAATGATGTGTCCCACTATAGCGTACATCTGGGCAAACTGCATCTGTGCAGGGCTTTTCAGGTCAGAAATGGATCAGGAGAGGGGTAAGCACCCATTCCCCCGTGCCGCAATCCAAATCAGGGCCCTGCATACTTGGGATCTCTGCAGTGGCATACCTGCCAGAGGGACACGGGGTCACCCATGTCCCTGGGTGCCCAGATTCTGGTCACGTGGGGGTGCAAAATCACCCCCGCACAGACTGAAGCCTTCCGCTCCTCAACGTCCATCAGTAGTGGCCCTGCTGCCTCGTTGTCTTCGTCCTGTAGCAAAACATAAAGGAAAGGAAGAAGAAAACCAGCTCTCTGCAATTCATTGATGTAAGGCAGTGATGGTGAACCTTTTCAAGACCGAGTGCCCAAATTGTAACCCCAAACCCGCTTATATATCGCGAAGTGTCAACACGGCAATTTAACCTGAATACTGAGGTTTTAATTTAGAAAAAATGGTTGGTTCTGAGGAATGTTTTACTCGGGAGTAAGCTTGGTGGTAATCGGTGGCTTGGCTTTGAAGCAACTGAGCAACTCTTCCAATGGGTGAATCACGACCCTAGGAGGGTTTACTCAGAAGCAAGCCCCATTGCCAGCAACTGAGCTTACTCCTGGGTAAAGGATCGCGCTTTAGTTCTTTGCATGAAAATTAGTGGGGTTTAACAGCGCTTAACAGAGTTACCTACACTGCTTCCCCAAAACTAGGTCTTAGGTTTACTGCTAATAATCGAGCCCAGGCCAGCCTAGATGGGGGGGGGGGGCACTCTGTTTGCATGTGCCCACATAGAGGGCTCTGAGTGCCACCTCTGGCACCCGTGCCATAGGTTCGCCACCACTGATGTAAGGCATCTCTCATTATAAACGTGACTTCCTTATCCTTTTGATGTTCAATTTAAAGTTCTCCCACTTGTGTTTTTCCCCCTAGTTTGATTAAACGTTTTAATATTTGTAAGCTAGCTTTCTTCCAGAATTAGAAACCCTCAGCCAATTGAATCTGTGAAGCTTTTCAGCAGACGGTTTCCAGGCACAAGCCTCTAACTGATTTGTCCTCGGAGGAAAGATACCATAAATCTAGTTGCATGATAGCAATAAATGATTTATTTTGAAAAGATAAACTGTGTGGTTTATCCGTGGATAATAATTACGTAGGCCCTCAGGCCCCTGAGAAAACGTAAAACTTGAAAACTTGCTGACCTATCTAAGAATATGCTTAAAAATTCACAATGTGTAATGACTTTATTCCCTTGAGGCTGAAATTCCAAATTCTGATGCCGGTTCCTTTCTAACCTATACAAATACACTCTCTCTGCTGATACATTACAGAGTATTCATCATGTGACTTGAAGGGCTAAGAGTCTGTAAGGCTGAACACACTCAAAGCAGCTTTAAAAAGAACTTTATTGATTTATGTCGCCCTAGGTACAGGGTGCTGGAACTGAGGATTCTTGTCCTCAGTTCCAGTATTTAAACTACTTACAAAAAACATATAGCAACCAATCAGCTTTACCTGTCCTCCCAGCTCCTGGTCTCCCATTGGTTCTGAAGCTCCAGTGGGATGTAGCTGCTCAGTTTGTTTTCCCGCTCTTTTTCCAAAAGGCAGGAACCAGTGCATGCTGGGAGTTGCAAGAAATTAATGCATTTCCACCTTCCCTGCTTCGGCTGCATATGAGAACTACTCACTGAACGTTTTGCTGTGAAACTGTAAAGAGGTTCAGAGCGCATTTCCATGAACTAAACTGAAACCTGAATGTTTGCATATGTAACACTATGTGGCCCCTCATGCCTAGGTTGATTGCCCGTGTGGAATCAAGGGCCATTTGTGCACTGTGCTCTGCTCTGCAATAAGGGTACATTATCTTTGGGTCAGATTCTTGATCGTGCACACATTTTCTCCTCTGCCGAACTCAACATGCCACAGATTAGAGAATTCCCTCGCTTTCCAAAAGTGGGGAAAGTGCAACTTTCCCCCCTGAATTCACAGGAAAAACCAAAGAGATGGTGCGTGTGTTACTCGCTATTCGAGTTTTGGTGTTCCTCCCCACCCTAGTGCTACCATTTGGGATCGTTTGGAAGGGCTCTTTCCATTATTTTTTTTACAAGTCTAAACGTCTGTCGATGCAGCAAAGGACCATTTCAGTGAAGCAACACAGAAGTTATCACCCCCGCAACAGGAAAAGAAGTCAGGAAAAAAAGCCAGCAGACAAGGAAGCGGCTGGCAAGCAGTAGGTCCACCAGTTCCCTGATCGCATTAAGAGCGATCTGAAGGCCTTTTTTGACATGCACAGTGAAGACCTATTGATCCACCTTTCCTTCAGTGAAATAATGCTAGACTAAAGATGGGAAACAAAAAAAAAAGGTGCCAAAAAGGGGATTGCAAGAAAGCAGGCAAGACAGCGGTGAGCGGGCAAAATGGTGACTCAGCTCATTTTGTCCAGGGACCCTTCACAGTAGGTGACTTCTCTTTTGAACAGAAAACCACAGAGAAACTCCACTGCAAATCACGCAGCTGCGCCTTAAACAGTAAGTGCGCAAAAGGCCAAGGCTTCTGGAAGCGCACATTTCTGCTAGAGATGCTTTACTTTGGGAAGGGGAGTATTCCACTTATGCAGGGTGCGAGATTCCCTTCCACAAACAAGGCAAGTACCACTCCCAGCCTTCAGGGGTACCACTGCAACAATTGTCTTGGTAGACACCACTGGGAGGCTCTTTCCGATGATACTATGCTGCAGAAGAAGAGAAGAAGAGTTTGGATTTATATCCCCTCTTTCTCTCCTGCAGGAGACTCAAAGGGGCTTACAATCTCCGTGCCCTTCCCCCCTCACAACAAACACCCTGTGAGGTAGGTGGGGCTGAGAGAGCTCCAAGAAGCTGTAACTAACCCAAGATCACCCAGCTGGCGTGTGTGGGAGTGTACAGGCTAATCTGAATTCCCCAGAGAAGCCTCCACAGCTCAGGCGGCAGAGCTGGGAATCAAACCCGGTTCCTCCAGATTAGATACACGAGCTCTTAACCTCCTACGCCACTGCTGCTCCTGCAGTGTCCTACCCTTTTGCCAATGCAAGAGCGGAATAACTTCCTGTTTCAGTGATCAGTTCTTTGCACTGCAGAATTCAGATCTGTTAGCAAAGCATAGTGGTAGGATACAGCCTACAGTACCACGCAGAGGTCTCTGTCCAGTGCTGTTTGTTGAACTTTACAGGCTCTTACCAATTTTTCAATGAGCATTAAGTAACAGCCAATTTACCATCTGTGACCTGATTTAAAGCTCCCCTATTCTGTCTTTTCCCTCCCCAATTCTCTAGCTTTTCCCCTCTGACCCAGATGCAACCATGAGTGCTCCAGAGGCTTTTCTGTCTAAGAATATGTGAGATCTGTATGTGAGTTACCATTCCTGCTTATCTTGATGCCACCTACATAAAGAGGAAGTTGCCTATGACCATGTCTGGCCATGCTGTTTAAACAAAGCTGATTAACATGCAAATAATTTTCTCGCCAATTCTTGCCAAACAATGCCTCTTGTATAGGAAATGGGTGAAAAATAAGCCGGCAACATTTGATACAAAGGCAGTCTGGAGAAATACACAGAGAAACCTCATGAAAAACCCTGAAGACCACCAAATACTATGTGGAAGTTTTGGCAGAGGGGAAGGGAGGAACCAATACAGTAAGGAAGCAATCATGGTATAGTGAGCTTTTATGAGCAATGGACAAGAAGAAGAAGAAGAAGAAGAAGAAGAAGAAGAAGAAGAAGAAGAAGAAGAAGAAGAAGAAGAAGAAGAAGAAGAAGAAGAAGAAGAAGAAGAAGAGGAAGAGGAAGAGGAAGAGGAAGAGGAAGAGGAAGAGGAAGAGGAGGAGTTGGATTTTTAACCCCCTTTCTCAAAGGGGCTTACAAGCTCCTTTCCCTTCCCCCCTCACAACAAACACCCTGTGAGGTGGGTGGGGCTGAGAGAGCTCCAAAGAACTGTGACTAGGCCAAGGTCACCCAGCTGGCATGTCTTGGAGTGTACAAGGTAATCTAGTTCACCAGATAAGCCTCCACAGCTCAAGTGGCAAAGCGAGGAATCAAACCCGGTTCTCCAGATTAGAGTGCACCTGCTCATAACTACTACACCACGCTGACTCTCCACATGAAGAACTATTCAATTCCTTGCTCTCCACATGAAGTCCATGAAGAGGCAGGCAATGGCAAACCACCGTCAAATGTCTCTTGTCTTAAAAACTCTACAGGGTTGCCATGTCAGCTATGACTTGACAGCACAAACACACAAGAAAGTCAATCTTTAGTAAAAACACAGTGCAGAAATGCCTTCAGTTCCCATGAAAATCTAAACTGGCATTACTCTGTATCAACACTCCCTGTAAGCAGAGCAGCCACCACATTGGTACCATGCAAATAAGGGGCCTCCCAGCAGGGGGAGCTCTCCCAAGTAACTCAGTTCCATGCAGCATCTGTGAAGTTCCGTGCAGCACTGGGGAACAATTAGAGCACAGGTGTCAAACTCGCGGCCCTCCAGATGTTATGGACTGCAGTTCCCATCATCCCCTGCCAGCATGATGCTGGCAGGGGATGATGGGAACTGTAATCCATAACATCTGGAGGGCCACGAGTTTGACACCTATGAATTAGAGGAACTGTTGCTCCGTAGCATTCTACCTCTGCATTTATAAAGAAATAACCCAACTTATTATATACTAGTGTGACGTAGTGGATGGTGTGGTGGGCTAATGCTAAAATCCCCACTTATGCTAAAATCCCCACTCTGCCAAAAAAAACCCTTGCTTGGTGACCTTAGGCCAGTTACACCTGCTAAGCCTAACCTACACCACAGGGTTGTTGTAAGGATAAAATGGAGGAAACGATGTAAGCCACTGTTAATTCCATTGGGGAGGAGGGTAAGGTATACATGAAGTAAACAAATATAGATACATAGATGTAATTCTTAGTGTCTCTCATGATTTCAGTTTGATCTTTCCAGACTTTACATAATGGAAACTTCCATTTGTTCTTTATGCAACATTGAATAGCCATATGAGTGCACGTTCTTTTCACTAACTATTTCCTCTTTATCCTGTTCCTGTTAATAGGTGTTTGGCAGAACAGAGATGAGGAATGGAACTTCTCCCAGGAGTATGACCCAGAACTGATCAAAGAGGAAAAGCGGAAAGAAGTAGAAGAAGAGATCAGAGTGCAGGTGAATTTCCTCTAGCAGGTCGTTTGTAACAAACACTGACTGTTGTCAAAGAGTCAGATCTTTGCAGATCTAAGAGCTGGTCAGCCATACTTACAGATTAGTATCTGTTCTGCCTTTCCCATTAAGGTAAGTGAAATACAGAGGAGCTAAAGTACACTTATCTGAGAATGCCTCTGAGGGGAGCCATGAAACCAAATGGTTATGTTTCCAAATGGGATGTTACCGAGCAAACTCTTACATCCTCTGCAAAGGAGCAAGTTTTGTGTCTGGCCTTTTGGAAAACTCACCTGCATTCTGTATTTAGTTCATTGACAGCCCCATCCAAAGAGGGCTATCCCTGCCTGAGCCATTCTGCCATTCTGCCACTTGCCCCTTCCTTGATGTTTCTGTACAACCTCTATTTGAGGAGGTTGCCTGCTTTTTTTTTGGTCTAGCATTACTCTGTCAAAATATGTCAATTTCAGTGTTAAGGGTTGTTATTTCTGGTCATTCTGAAATGGTGGCCCTGAGAAACTATTGCTGTGTGGGCAGGGGGGAGGTGAGAATGAGCGAAAAAGCCCAAAGAAAGCTTAACACGCAGTGGTGTCCTTTGCTTTCCCTGCGAAGGGAGAAAAAAAGTCACATTTTCTGAGCATTTGGAAACCACAGGGACTCTCGGATCTGAGAATCTATGGTTAGTTCCGGAGAGGGGAAAATGTGTGTACAACCGAGAATCAAATGTATGTTCAATGTGAAAGAGACCATTTTACGTGGATTTCCAGACTGCAGGGGGCGCTGCGCCCATAACCCCAGCAACGTGGAAGGGATAACTGTACTGAGTCCCGGTCAAGAAGGTGGCTTTAAAAGCAACATTGCTGAAACTAGATAAGAGCCAGCAACGGTTCAGTGATGGTCATAGACAACCCATGGTTTATGCGAGCCATGTTTTTTTTTAATACATCTCAACTGAGTGTGTGTTACTGCCCAAACAGGTGGATGAGCTGATGCGTCAAGAGCTGAAGAATCTCAAATTAGCTGTTGACAGAGAGGCAGAGAAAAAAGGCAAGAAAGGCAAGAAAGGCAAGGTGAGTAAAATTTGGCTAACCTGTGTAAGGAGCAGAGTCACTGCCAGAGAAGGGCTCCTGGTGCCCTCGTAACTTGCACACCAGCAGCAATTCCCGCAAGACATTTTCGTGGGCTAATCACAGATGTTTTTTGTAATTTTGAGCCAGTTTTCACTGCCAGATGGAAAATCGATTCTTGATTCTGCCTGCGGTGGCTGTGACAAACGCCCATATTTGGGAAGGGATTTCCAGTGAGAAACTGCACTGAAATAGTTAAGTCCTGCCCAGTCCTGATTGACTGGGGCGGGGGGGGGGGGGAATTGCCTGACAGGAAAAAAAGAGGCACCTGGAGTTCTGGGGGATTCTTTTTCTCTGGGGAGAGTTGGAGTGAGGGAGACTCCAGAAAAGGAGTCTGAGCTCAAAAACCTGCCAGGGCTACTGAAAGTATAAAATTTGGGTAGACCCTAGGACAGTGGTGGTGAACCTTTGGCACTCCAGATGTTCTGGACTACAATTCCCATCAGCCCCTGCCAGCATGGCCAATTGGCCATGATGGCAGGGATTGATGGGAATTGTAGTCCAGAACATCTGGAGTGCCAAAGGTTCGCCACCACGGCCCTAGGAAGATCCTAGGCAGGGACCCACTGTTGGTCATAGGACCATTTGAGAGTTTAGAAGAACTGTCTGAATGACAATACGTACTTCTGTTCTTTTTTTGGTTTGTTTGTTTGTTTATGTTCTTCAACCCTACCAAAGAAATGTTTGATGTTACCGTTTATTTTCAGTAAAACCTTTTGTTGTGGAGCTGTAAGGCAATACGGGCTCTGGTGCTTATTATTAGGGAGATCCTTAAAGTCAATAAGGACTAATTCTTGAGGGAATAACTCCCTGGGGCTTGGGATGAGTGAAAGGGGAAACCTTTCCTTCCCCCCCCCCCCCCCCCCTGTGATTGTGTTACAATGGCTATTCTGTGACCGCTTGTTTCTCTGGAATGCCTAACATGTACTGACTGTGGTCAGATTCTATGGTGTGTAGCTTAAGCAGTATTTTGTTTAAATTAAGGAAACCATTTTGGCCTTCCTTTACTGCCTCCTGCCACTATAAAACAAGTTGATGTATTTTGCAGTGCTCTGCTGCCTGTTACGGACTTGTGGATGAAATGTTTCAACTCCATGTTCTCCTTTTCCCGCAATGTCACCCCAGAGTACAATCCAGAGAGCGTCACTGCTATTAACCATGCAGCACTGCTTCTACTGTGCCTTTTAAGACATGGTTTTGTGTTTGATCAAGAGTCCAGAAGGCACTGGCCTTGCATGGAGCTTGCAAGCTGGCGAAAGCAACTCCTCCGTCGCTTTCTAGGAACCATGGCAGGATCTCCCATCTCTTTAAATTCCTTCTAGAGAGGCACAGCTGGCCCAAAGAGTCTCCTTTCAGGCCAGGACTCATTTTTGGAATTCTGAAACGTGGTGAATACAAAAAAAAAAAGTCTGCCGTGGGAGGTGGCACCAACAACATCATGGAGAAGCGAAGATTAAGGGGGGACGTGATAGCTATGTTTAAATATTTGAAGGGATGCCAGGTCGAAGAGAGAGCAAACTTGGTTTCTGCTGCATCAGAGACCAGACACGAAGTAATGAATTCAAGGTGCAGGAAAAGAGATTCCATCTAAACATTAAGAAGAACTTTCTGACTGTCAAGGGCTGTTCCACAGTGGGATTCACTGCCTCGGAGAGTGGTGGAGTCTCCTTCTTTGGAGGTTTTTAAACAGAGACTGGATGAACATGTGTTGGGAGTGCTTTGATTGTGTGTTCCTGCTTGGCAGGGGGTTGGACTTGATGGCCCTTGGGGTCTCTTCCAACTCTATGATTCTATGTCATAGTCTCTTCCAACTCTGTTTCTATGTCATTCTATTGTTGAAGAGTTACTATTAGAGTTATGCATAACCTCACTAGGTTATGCATAACTCTAATAGTAACTCTTCAACAATTCAAGCGGAAGCTTTATTTAACAGGAGATCTTTTAATCTGCACTGCCACTCAAATCACCAGTGGCCAATCAGAAGCCAAGTCTGGCAAAAGCCCCACCTGGCCCTACTTACTTTCTAAACACAATTGGTGGGTACCCAAAAAGTTATTGGTGGGTGCTGTGTTAGGAACCCCTGGTTTAGCCTGTGAAATTGTATTTTCATTGATTAGGAACACATTAGAGCACAATGAAACACTGGTGGTGAAATTAAACTGTAAGGGAATGCAAATGCGTTATCGAGGGCACCCAGTGGGAAATTAGGTGGCTCTCAAACTAGCAGAATGCACCATCTATCCTTAGACCTCAATGTGAAGAGTATACAATTGATGCCAGCTATACTTCGTGCCAGGAATATGCAAAAGTTGAATGACTCATGGAAGGCAATAATGTTTGTTTGTTCGTTTCTTTGATTGATTGATTTTTATCCTACTCTCCTCTGCCTCTGTACCCCTCCTTCATGGCTTGGTGGAGGACTGCATAAGCAGAGTTAGTTGAGACAGACACTTCGACCACATCTCAGTTATGCAAGCCAGGTCAATTTCGTCATCCTGTTATACCCCAGAGAGGTGAGCAGTTTTATGCCTCACCATCTGGCATTATGCAATACTATTGAAAGGGTGGGGGAAATAGGGGCTGTTGTGTCATCAACACTCATGATGCTACAGAGGATTTGCCAAATAAATTCCCCCCCCCCCGCACACACACAATATCTACTATCGTCCATCTTTTCTGAAATGGTTCATTCATCATACATCCTGCTTCAGATAATTGTATCCCTGTCCTGAGCTACTGTCACAGCATGTCAATATAAACAGTGTCTAATATCTGTACTTCAGGTTTCCAGTTATGTAAGTAGAGTCAGTCTACCTGTCCGTCAGAGACAGACCCAGGGATGGAGGGAGAGGAAACTGTGCCCAAGCCCCGCCCTGATCTGCCCACCCACCCACCCACCCCCGAGAGGGGGTCTGGGGAAATTTTTTCACCCCCACATTATGCCAATGACATGCGCCCTGGGTGTGGTACCCCCTCCCCCCCCCCGCCCGTTGCAGCTTTGCCACTGGGTGCACCTCTTGCCACTCATCATGTGAAATGCCTGGACCCAGGCTGAAAGTCTGAATGAAATAATAACCAGATAGCCTTCAGGACAGGAAGAAGCAGCTGCTGAAAGCGCCCTTTCAGGCCAGATAAATGTTATCTTGTTTACTTTTTTAAACTTTTAAAACTGTTTAATGAAAAGAGACTTGTTTGGCATTACAAAGAAGTCCTTGAGATTCTAAGGTTGAATTGTGGGTCGTCAAAAAAAAAGTCCAAGGAAGTTGGAAGAAAATTCCCCACCCTTTGCCAAACAATTAGAAATAAGAGATTTTATTCAAGTGAACACCGCTAATCGGTTTGAAGTTTTCATGGACGGAGATAATGATTTGAGGAATACCTCTGATATATCGGAAAGCAGTGCTAAAGAAAATAATGTACGGCGTGTTCCATGTGAGACCTTAATGGAGATAATGAGTAACCTAAACAAATGGACAAGCACCGAAGAAGCTCACAATAGTGATAACTCTCACAGTTGCAGCGCTTGAGTATATTTTCAAGGAGTTAAAACTTCTAAACAGCAAACTGGAACAAATTACTAAACAGAAGGATACACAGTCAGAGCAACAGCTAAGAACTCATAAAGAAACAAGCTCCGATTTGTATCTAAAAAGAAATTTAACAGATGACCTCAGTAATCTAGTACTAGCTCCAAATAAGATTTCTTTTGACTGTGTGTAAATATAGAGGTTTGATCCCAGATTTAATCCCAGATGATGATCATTATGAATATGCGGATGTGAACCAGCCCCAGAACAGGCACAGCAGAGGGCAAACGACACACTGACTAGTCCATCAGTCCGTCAATAATATTTATTACGGTCATTGACCAGTTCAAAAGTTATAAAACAATTGAATGAGCTAAACTTAAAATGCATTTCCTTATAATACTATTCTGTTAACAATAAAAAGAGCAGCCGCGTCTCAGGGAATGGGGGGGGCGGTGAGGACTTCAAAGCCCAATTTGCTCATGCGCGGGCGATCTGCGCATGCGCAGAGGGCCGGGCGGCCTCAGGCCCGATCTGCGCACGTGCAGAGGGCAGGGCTGCCAGGGAGATGTGCTCTCGCGAGGCGCAGGAGCACGTCATCAGAGTGGGCCCAAGGCAGAGTCTATAAAAGGCCCTGCCTCTTGACTCAGGGCCCATTCTGCTGCAGGACATCGAGGGATTTTCCCACCCACCTGATCCCTGTATTTACGGGAATGTCCAGTTTGGCTGATGAAGAATATGAGAGGGAACACAAATGGTGGCAAAAGAGAAGCAAGTTAGCTGTAAGGGAGGCAAAAAAGGATTATAGAGAGAACGCGATGGCTGCGGCCGAACATGCAAGACACTCAGCGACAAACAGTTCTTCAAAAGTACATCAAAGAAACGCGAGGGAAGCCAGCAAAGGGAAGCGGTAGGCCCAAGTTAGGATGAGACAAAGGAACAAGAGGTGCGCTAAAAGATGGCAGGGAGATTGCAGAGAAGCTGAATGAATTCTTTGCATCTGTCTTCACCCAAGAGGAGGTGAGGAACATTCCTGCACCTGAACCAAGCTTCTTAGGAGGCGAATCCGAGGAACTAGCGAAGATAGTGGTAGACAAGGAAGAAGTTCTGGCAGCCATTGATAAACTAAATGTTACCAAATCCCCTGGCCCAGATTGCATTCACCCAAGAGTTCTTAAAGAGCTCAAGCCTGAAATTGCTGATCTTCTCACTTTAATATGCAACTTATCCCTGAAATCAGGCTCCATCCCTGAAGACTGGAAGATGGCCAATGTCACACCAATCTTTAAGAAAGGATCTAGGGGGGTCCCGGGAAATTACAGGCCAGTCAGTTTGACATCTGTTCCTGGTAAATTAGTAGATTATTAGTAAATTATAAAACATGTAGAAAAGCAAGACCTGCTGAGAAAGAGTCAGCATGGCTTTTGCAGAGGCAAATCCTGTCTTACAAACTTACTAGAGTTCTTTGAGGGTGTAAACAGACATGTGGATAAGGGGGAACCAGTGGACATTGTCTACTTGGAGTTCCAAAAGGCTTTTGACAAAGTTCCTCACCAGAGACTGTTGAGAAAACTCAGCAATGAAGGAATAAGAGGGGAAGTCCTCCTATGGATTAAAAACTGGTTGAGAAACAGGAAACAAAGAGTGGGTGTAAATGGGAAGTTCTCACAATGGAGAGATGTCGGGAGTGGTGTCCCCCAAGGATCCATTTTGGGACCAGTGCTCTTTAACCTATTCATAAATGACCTGGAAGTAGGGGTGGGTAGCGTGGTGGCCAAGTTTGCAGATGATACCAAATTATGTAGGGTGGTGAGAACCACAAAGGATTGCGAAGAGCTCCAAGCGGACCTTGATAAATTAGGTGAGTGGGCCCAGAAATGGCAAATGCAGTTCAATGTAGCAAAATGTAAAGTGATGCACATAGGGGCAAAAAATCCAAACTTCACATACACGCTACAAGGGTCAGTCCTATCAGTCACAGACCAGGAAAGGGATTTAGGCGTCTTAGTTGATAGTTCCATGGGAATGTCAACTCAATGCATGGCAGCTGTAAAAAAGGCAAACGCTATGCTGGGGATCATTAGAAAAGGAATTGATAATAAAACTGCAAAGATTGTTATGCCCTTATATAAAGCAGTGGTGCGACCGAACTTGGAGTACTGTGTCCAGTTCTGGTCGCCGCATCTCAAAAAGGATATTGAGGAGATAGAAAAAGTGCAGAGAAGGACAACAAGGATGATTGAGGGACTGGAGCACCTTCCCTATGAGGAGAGGCTGCAGCGTTTGGGACTCTTTAGTTTGGAGAGGAGGCGGCTGAGGGGGGATATGATTGAAGTCTACAAAATTATGCATGCGGTAGAAAATGTTGACAGAGATAAATTTTTCTCTCTTTCTCACAATACTAGAACCAGGGGGCATTCATTGAAAATGCTGGGGGGAAGAATTAGGACTAATAAAAGGAAACACTTCTTCACACAACGTGTGATTGGTGTTTGGAATATGCTGCCACAGGAGGTGGTGATGGCCACTAACCTGGATAGCTTTAAAAGGGGCTTGGACAGATTTATGGAGGAGAAGTCGATTTATTGCTACCAATCTTGATCCTCCTTGATCTGAGGTTGCAAATGCCTTAGCAGACCAGGTGCTCAGGAGCAGCAGCAGCAGAAGGCCATTGCGTTCACATCCTACCTGTGAGCTCCCAAAGGCACCTGGCAGGCCACTGCAAGTAGCAGAGAGCTGGACTAGATGGACTTTGGTCTGATCCAGCTGGCTTGTTCTTATGTTCTTATGAATGTTTAGTTACATTTTGTTGTCCTAGCAGTTTGCCAGTTGCGCGGGGGTGTGTGTGTGTGTGTGTGTGTGTGTGTGTGTGTGTGTGTGTTCCGCTGGCAAAGGAAGCTCGGGGAGCTCCCCTGTTTATTACACCTCCTTAAGAGCAAGCCCATGGTTGGAATGCCCCGCGGGGGGCTAAGGAGCTTGTGCCCCTAGCGGGGGATGGAGAGGGGGCACCAGTCATGGGTACTTCACTGATCTGGAATGTCTCACTCCAATCTTCCTCTTGGTTACATTCCTCCAGCAGGCGGGCTGGAGGAACTACCGTATATACTCATGTATAAGTCGAATTTTTCAGCACATTTTTAATGCTGAAAAAGCTCCCCTCGACTTATATGCGGGTCATTAAATTTTTTGGTGTGTTTTTACTTTGCCGGCCAGCAGAGGGCGCAGTTTTTATGCTAGCTACACCAAATTTTCAGGGTACCCTCAGGAGACACTCCTGATGATACCAGCCAAGTTTGGTAAAGTTTGGTTCAGGGGGTCCAAAGTTATGGACCCCCAAAGGAGGTGCCCCCATTCCCCATTGTTTTCAATGGGAGCTATTAGTAGATGGGGTTACCCTTTTGAGGGTCCATAACTTTAGACCCTCTGAACCAAACTTCACCAAACCTGGCTGGTCTCATTAGGAGAGTCTCTTTATGATACCAGCCAGGTTTGGTGAAGTTTGGGTCAGGGGATCCAAAGCTATTGATCCCGAAAAGGGTGCCCCATCCCCCATTGTTTACAATGGAAGCTAATAGTAGATTTTCCATTTCTGATAATATCCCTCTTAAAATCTAAGTTGAGTTACATTTGGATGATTATGAGGAATCCAGTTTTGAAGGATTTTAACTTTTGTGTTTTAGCTTGGTTGCTGATTGAGCTAAGTTTTTTGTACTTTTAAAGTTATTGTTGATACCATATTGTTCTTGTTGACCCTCTTTTCCACTTACAGAGCCAGTTTACTGTTTTTCTTTGAAATAAATATTCAAAAACATTCAAAAACATTTAACCTACTGATGCCTCAATTGATGTAATTTTATTGGTATCTATTTTTATTTTTGAAATTTACCAGCAGCTGCTGCATTTCCCACCCTCGACTTATATGCGAGTCAATAAGTTTTCCCAGCTTTTTGTGGTAAAATTAGGTGCCTCGACTTATATGCAGGTCGACTTATACGCGAGTATATACGGTAGTTATCCTCTGGGGGACAGCATTCCGGCTGCCCAGATGCTTGGATCACCTCCCATGCTGCGCCAATTTGCTTTCCTGTGCTTTCTGTTAATAAATTATTTGGCTATGGCCGGTTTTTCTTACCCACACTACATATATTGTCTGGCGTATTATTCTGTGAACTAGGTTACCGAGCAGGAAGGGCCACACCTCTGCCCGCAATAATCTCAGTCACAAATAATAACCATTATGCTGTGTATATATAATGCTATGATCAGCAGTTTGGTTGTTCTCGGGCCTTTCAAATATAAGGATTGAGCTCACAACCATTTCCCGTCTCCAGAAACTTGTGTTGGGGCCACTGGCTTCCTCCCTTCCATTTGGGTCTATTGCAGACAGGAATAGCCCATAGCAAAGGCATCTGTCTATAAAATAGATGTTTTGGGAAGGCGTGTTCAGGCAGGAGAGAGTCAGCAAATTCATTTAAAGATGTTTATGCAAGTTTTCATAACTTAGCCGGGCATGATTTATGAGAATGGGAGGGGTGGAATTTTACCAGCATAAACTCGAAGGCTTTCAGTTGCTGGTGTTTCTGTGGTATTTGGGAAAAGTATCTGTTAATACAGCTTTTCGCATCAGCTTCAGTCACCAGAGGTTTTGGTCAGTTATATTTTAAAGTTTCAGGGCTTCATCTCTGGTTTTAGGACTTTTATTCACTAGCTTCAGTTTCACAGTCTCTCATGTGATCCACCCAGCAATATCAAAACTGATCAGATTTCAACTATGTTCATGGAGCATCTTTTTAAAAATACTCAGAGCCGTATGGCTTTTAACACTTGTTAAACTCTATGATTCCTTATGCCCATTCCTGAATCACCTGAAACATTCTGATTTCTTTGATGCAACGTTATGTGTTTATATACTTGCTGTTCTCCTTGAACTTTGCTGCCATCAGTCCTCCATTTTGTTGACCTTTCTTCCTCTCTGCCATTCTGCAAGACCAGCTGTTCTATACCAGACTCTTGAGACACAGAAAATGAGTTTAACCATGTACAATGCAGAGGCTGCGAGCCAGAAGTGAGAGAGGGCAGGTGTAGTCTCCTAGTCAATGGGAATGAATGTCGCCGCCAAGAAAAAATGTCTCTCTCTTTACCTATATGTTCCACAGGTGTCAAACTCACGGCCCTCCAGATGTTATGGACTACAGTTCCCATCATTCCCTGCCAGCATGATGCCGTTTCACACGTGCAAAGTGTCTTCTGCCTAGGCAATTTGATATGAGAACAGTAATAGAAACGTATAGACCACAGGTGTCAAACTCACAGCCCTCTAGATGTTATGGACTACAGTTCCCATCATCCCCTGCCAGCATGATGCTGGCATGATGTTGGCAGGGGATGATGGGAACTGTAGTCCATAACATCTGGAGGACCATGAGTTTGACACCTATGTTTAACAGTTCATCAGCCAACTCAGTAACGGATCAAGAGTACTCTAGTACAAAGGATCTGGCCACCTTAGTAATCAAGCCTTAGGAAGAACGAAGTCCTACATTAGCATTCTCTGCTTAAAGGGTCTTCATTCAACTAACCTGATTTGGATTATGGAATCCTCCGTTCTCAGTGAGGTGGCCAAGACTGCCTCTAACGTACAATTTCTCTGCCAGAGGTCTCCCCCTCTATTTCTTATTTGGAAATGTTCCCAGGATCTGGGAGCTCCCCCTTTGTCACCTCTGGCCAATCAAGCAGCATACCTATGAGCTCACCTGGACCTCCCCTCCCCTATTTCTCAGTCCAAGAAAAGGGGATCTTCTGTTTGTATTCTAGCTTCTGGGTCTGTAATCGGAGCCACAGTGAACCCACTCTGCTTGAGTGCTTAGTGCTTCACTCAGGCAGTCTGATTGCAGTGCCTTGACCTGTTCTACTCTGCCTATGGCTTTTACTTGCCTCAAAATTACCGCTGACACATTACCTGACACATCTGGTGCATCCCCTCGTTCCTCTTACTCACTTGATCTCTGCGAGGATTAATGCACTGGTACCTTGGATTCTGGTGCCTCACACTTCTGATTTGTTCAAAACCACTCGTTCCTGCTGTTCCATGGATCTTACCCTGTAACTTTCAATTTACTGGTTGCCCTAATATCAATCAATCAATCAGTCAATACCTTTTATTGGCGCAGAATAAACACAAATTAAAATTTACAGTTATTAAAATATTATTATCGACCTAAAATTGGAACACAAGCTAAATGCTTTGCTTTACTGGTTTAGCAGTCTTTGGAACGGGCCTGTTGGGCCGACATTAAGAATTTCGCTACATCTAGGGATTTTGGCGGACAGTGATCACAGAGCAAAAAGTAGGTCTTGCCCTTGTCGAAAAGGAGAGAACAGTTCCAGATATGAGGTTCTATATAGAGGTTTCTGAGTGTGGAGTAGAGATCGCAATTCAAAAGGATGTGTTCGATCGATTCAATGACCTTTTGTGAACATGGACAAGTTCTCCTATGGTAGGGGATCTGTAGATATCTACCACTTAAATAGGCCGAAGGGAGTGCATTCGATCGGGCAAGCATGAAGGTTTGTCTGAGGTAAGGTGAAGATATGTTAATGAAGTTTTACATGCCTGCCCTATGTTCAACAACTGCTAGCTAGAGCATGTTAAGAGATAGGGGCAGGGGATTTGCGTTTATATCTCCTATTGTTTGGAAACCCTTGCTCCATCTGATGCTGAACTAAATCATACTGGTAATTGTTTTAATAAAATACTTTTAAACCTTAGATGTGGAGAATGGTTCTCTGTACCATGAATGCCCCTGTCTTGATTGTGCTATCTAAATAGGAGGGGGTGGAAGGCTGTGCAGCTTTTCCTCCAGGACCTCTGGTCTGCCCTGTGGAACCCCAGAGAGGGGGGGACCAAGGGAAACCGAAGCAAAGGCCTCACAGTTGGAAAGGAAGCTGGGAAATCCTGATCATTCCCAATGGGCGGTCCTCAAATGATCAGGTGGTGGCAGTGGTTTACCCAGAGAGAAAGCTAGCCCTCCCCAGGAAAAGTTGGCAACCCCTGGGGGTGTGCAGAGTGCGGGATAGGGCCTGTCAGGCAAAACAAGCCCATTTCTCCACATATGGTAATAAAACAGTTTTGTCCACATGGTCTGTTTTCAGTGAGGGTGGCTTCATTCACAGCCTTGCCCCACCTCCGAAGTGGTTAGCTTGCTACTCTTCCATGTGGGACTGCACATAAGACCATGAAGATGAAAAACAATCCTGCACTTACCTGTCACTGTTGTTTAGCAAGTGGTCTTCTGTGCAGGCACACATCTCTCCCTCCTTTTCCATTGCGGGCTGCTCCTTCACCACTTGCCTCTCTGGGGAACCGCGGTGGTTGGAGAACAAAGGGAATCGCTCCCTCCCTCTCTACCCTCATGACCATTCCAGCAGGAAACTTTCCTGCTTTCAGCTCAAGCAGGAGGAGACGCTCTGGCGATACAGGAATGCTGAGGAAAACTTCTCATTCTATTCCACGTCAGGCTTGTGCATGCGCAGTCTGATATGTGCCTGCACAGAAGGCCACTCAATGAACAACAGTTACAGGTCAGTGCAACATTTTTTTCTGATTTCACCATTCTCAGGGTCTCAGTACTACTTCTAGGCCACAGATGTCAAACTCGTGGCCCTCCAGATGTTATGGACTACAGTTCCCATCATCCCCTGCCAGCATCATGCTGATGGGGGATGATGGGAACTGTAGTCCATAACATCTAGAGGACCGCGAGTTTGACATCTGAATTCTAGGCTTTCATTAGTAGCCATCCATTGGGTGTTGCTTATGTTCTTCATTGCCTTTAAGCCACCAGTAGATGGCCAGGCTCTTCGGTGTGGAAGGAAAAATTTCTGGGGCTGCCACTTTCTGGCATCATGGTGCCACCCCGTGGCAGGACTGCTTAACTGTCCTATCAGAGGGTCCCAAGATTTCCCCAGAGAAGATGCTGGGGCAGAAAGTCTCTTCTTCCCTATAGCTGCTACTGCCCCTTGTAAAAATGAGCCTCTTTCACTCTCTCTCTCGGTGTCACCATGGGGTGTATTACTTTACATAAGTGGCCAAGGCGGGTGGGTAAGGAAGCGTACGGATTTTCTTGGTTAAACAACTTTATTTCCAAAAAGGCACAGCTTGGAATAGCTACAAGATTGGCTTTAGATACATCTAGGAAGAAAAGGAAAAGAAAAGTTATAACCGCTTACTTTCGGCCCATGCTGTATCTGATCTTTGTTGGTTGCATTATGCTCCCCTCCCCAGGAATATCTGCAATTGCCTTTAGCGTCACTCCTTGTGCATGCAGGAGTGCGCTGTCAATCTCTAACCCTGTGTGGTAGGTCTGGGTGAGGCTGTGTGACTGGCTGAAGATCACCCAGCAATCTTCCACGGTGCAAGAGGGGAGCTGGGCGGGGCTGGGGGCGCGGTTAGCCGGTCATGCCCCCGGGCACCATTTAGGCCCCGTGCTCCACTGCCATCTGCTTAACTTCCAGTGGCCCTGAGAATGGCTCAGATGGCTCTGCTGATGCCCTGGCAAGTAGTGAACCACAAAATAACAGATCCTAGAGCAGTGGTGGCAAACCTATGGCACTCCAGATGTTCATGAACTACAATTCCCATCAGCCCCTGCCAGAATGGCCAGTTGGCAATGCTGGTGGGGGCTGATGGGAATTGTAGTCCATGAACATCTGGAGTGCCATAGGTTCACCACCACGGTCCTAGAGGCACGCCAATAATGGGGAGAGAGGCCCAAAAAATTAGGAGCCAGACTCATTTTTCACTCCAATGACCACATTTTCAAGTTATGGACACTACAAAACCTTCTCCAGAACTCTTCACAGTTTCTCATAATTTTACTAAAGCTGTGTCAGAAGTGTCACAGTATATAAATAAATCTGGGCTCACCCTGGTTGCCATCACTGAAACAGAAGGCTAACCTCTAACTCTCCGCTGAGTCAAAAGGTGGCATAGAAATGTGTTTTTTAAAGCTTCATTTAATTGAAAACTGGAGCCAGTATAGAAAGCAACTGGTGAAAATTAATCTCCCTTTGCAGACATTGACATATAAACAATGGCAAGGACTGCATGCTCGTGCATTTTTATGGTGGGAAATTACAAGTTTTCTACTTCTACTGAGGCTCTCCAAGAGGCACTGCAATAAAATCATTGCTGGAAATCCCAGGTCCCACAATGAATTTCCTAGGTGCTGTTGTGACCTGGTACCAGGGATTTGCCCAGCCCTGATTTGCGGAATATTATATACAATATATACAGCCCTGGCCCCCGCCTGGTGGAACTCTCTTCCTCCAGCTGTCTGGCCCCTGCGGGATCTTGGTGAGTTCTGCAAGGTCTGTAAGACTGAGTTGTTCCACCAGGCTTTTGGTGAGGCTGGCTGCTGAGTCGTGCCCACCCCCCCACCCCCCCACCCCCGGTGGTCCCGTGGCGGTCTCTATAACATCTGCCGGGCCACCACCACCCTCCTGGGAGGGTTTAGTTGTCAGATGCCGTATATTATATATCTTGCATATCAGAATGCTGTACGCTGTATGTTTTAGCAGGTTTTAGTTATTATTTTAATAGAGCCCACATGTATCTTAATTATATTTCTATTTTGTCTATGTTTTAAATTGTGCTCTATCAGTTTTTTTAATATGTTGTATACCGCCCAGAGCCCTCTGGGGAGAGGGCGGTATATAAAGCCAATAAATTGTTGTTGTTGTTGTTGTTGTTGTTGTTGTTGTTGTTGTTAACAACAACAACAACAACAATCTACATTATAAACAAAAATTGGAATTCATTTTTATGCTGCTTGATGTGATACAAGGAAGTCAATTTTGTACATTCAGATATTCTTTAAGTACTGCAACAGCTAAGCATATATCTGGTAGTTCTGGGTAATATCGTTCCCTGAGCCCATTCCCATTCAGATTACAAAAGTCTCAAGGAAAGGCTATCCAAGGCCCTAGCTTAGCAAACCTGGAGAAACACCTTGGTTCACAGAAAAAAATAGAAAAGAGACATGTCTAAGTGTAGTTGGTAAAGCGCAATTGGTATATGTGCAAGTTTAGACATTGCAAGTAAATAACATCTACAGAAAGACAAGTGAGATCTCACAAGACTGTGGGTTACTGGGAACCCCATGCCACAATTGCCAAGGTTCCCAGATTTGCTGAGAACATTTTGTGCAATTTGCTGAAGATCTTCCGGCCCTTTCCAGGCATCAGACAAACTAACATTCATCTGAAGCTTGGTGAAGCGCCCTGAGCCCTTCAGTAAATTCCGCAGAACACTTAGGGGTGTAGTAGTAGAAGGTTGCCTAGAAACAGAAAATGGTGGCTGAGGTTTCATGAGGTAGTATCTAGTTCATGTCAGCCATTTTGGACTTCCTAGGAAACCTTGGCCACCGGTTTGGGATGCTAAGAAAGCCCAAAACAATGCACAGACCTCTGCCTGGAATTAAAAAATTAAAATGAACTGAAGTCAGAGGAATGGAAGAAGAACACAGGTGGCGGATGTGAGCGCGATCTGGCTGCGACATCTGTCACCCTCATTGATCGCCAGGGTTGATTCAGCTGATCTGGCTGGCTAGGTGGGTGTCCCCTACCTCCCTCATTGCTCCATTTGCATCCCTCCCGAAGCTGTGCGCTTGGTGGAAGAAGACGACCATCCCAGATAGAAGGAGTGTACCGTTCTTCGGTCAAGGGTATACGATAGCTGCGCTCCCCTGCTAGAACCTCCAAACAAACACAGGTGGAAACTGCTGGGAAGGGTAACTGAGCAGCCCCAACAATGGAGGGAGCCGAAGGGAAGACTGAGGCAGAGAGGAAGTGAGGTGTGGAACAAAAGAAAAGCCAGCAGAAAGATGGTTCAGGCATTGTCTGGGAGGAGGAAAGGCGGGGAAGATAAAACTGTCAGGAGCAGAGCTGGGTAGGAGGGATCTTCCCTCCTCTGCAAGTCCTCACAGGTCCTTAACTGTATGTTCCTAAGACACAACTCGGCCAATGGAAGACATAATCTGCCTCCAAAGTAAACAGCAGTGGGGCACTGAAGAGTGTCAAAGCTGAGGTATTTTTCTGAACAAAACCCTGCCTCATCGAAGATCAAACTGGATATGGCATAGGAGACATGTGGAGTGTCCCCAGATGTTTTTCGTTTCTGCAGCCGTGGGGGAAGGAGCAGCAGGAAAATGACCCGCAGGGAAAATAGATATATGCACTCTCATTTTCATTTCATGGGTCACGGGACATTGAAATAGAGCGTGGCTTGCATGCTAAACTGCATTTTCCAATGTTAGTCTTTGCAGGAACAGTTTAGAGGTGTTCTTGAGAAATCTTGAGGATGCATCCCATCTACAGGTGCAACCGCTGGTATCATTTAGAATTTTAGAATTTTCCTCTTCAGAACTGCTCCTGCGGAATCCTCGAAAAATTCTAAATGGCACCAAATTAACCCAAAGCATTTGTTTGTTTTATTTTATCAACATTTGTATACTTTTCCTATTATTGCGCAAGGTGTCACTGGGGAGGGGTTTGGCACGCAAGTCCTCTGTAAACATCAGTGCAGGTTTTGTATGTATATCACATATAGATTTATTCTTGCATTGTGCGAAAAGTGCCAGCCAACCTTACTGCCCTCACTTTCTGCGTATCGCAGAGCGAGAACAAAAACGGAACAGAGCCACTAACAAGGGCTCCTCGGGTCAATTTCAGTAGCACTGGACAGGCAGTGACAAAGTTGCATGCACAGCCTCAGTTTCCTCCTTGAAGTAGTCTGGGAAGTAGCCCCCAGTGGACCAAGGGAATAGGGAACATTCCTCCAATGAGAAATAGAGGGAGGAGACATAGGGAATACTGCACATTATCTTGGCATTATTATGTGCCCCTGTTCATAACTGACTGCCAATCTGCCAAGACTAGTGTGCTAAACCTAGGCCGATTACTCACTGGCACTCTGGAGTTTAGTGGGATTGGAAGCGCATTGGGGCAAGAAATCTTGTCCTCGTGCGCTTCCTCTTTGTGGTGCGCCAAGAGGAGGTAGGTTGGGGCAAAAAAATCTTGTCCCGACGTGAAGAAGAGCAGTTTGGATTTATATCCCCCCTTTCTTTCCTGTAAGGAGAGTCAAAAGGGCTTACAGTCTCCTTTCCCTCCCCCACCTCACAACAAACACTCTTTGAGGTGGGTGGGACTGAGAGAGCTCCGAAGAACTGTGACTAGCCCAAGGTCACCCAGCTGGAATGTGTTGGAGTGTACAAGCTAATCTGGGTCCCCAGATTAGAGTGCACCTGCTCTTAACTGCTACACCACGCTGGCTCACGTGGTGCTTTCTCATTGCGGCACGCCAACCGAGGAGGCATGTCAGGGCAAGATATCTTGTCTTGACATGAGTCTTCTTGCCCCGCGCATGCTTCTTGCTTTCCTTGGGGAAAGCAAGAGCACTTCTGGTGTGACTTTTTGTGCCAGGGTGAGGGTGGGGAACAGTGCCCTAATGTGCTGAGAGCGGGTCTGAAATGATCCTTAAAAATCATCACCTTGAGGTGCCCCATATATCCCAAGTCCTTGCTCTCTCTGTCAATATACTTGCAATATACTTGCAATCCAAAGGGACGAATGATGCCTTGGCATTGCCTGACACAGCCCAGACTACAGCAGATAGGTTAGGACAGGGGTCAGCAACCTTTACGACCCAAAGAGCCACTTGGACCTGTTTTCCATGGCCCCAAGGATCTACCGAGCCGGAGAGGTGGCTCCGCACAGAGCTGCCTCCGGTTTGGCCACTCCACTCACCTTTCCTTCCAGCGCTGGGCGGTGGAGGCACCGGGCAGGGAAACCCCCTCTGCCATCTGCTCCGTGGGGCAAAGGGGGGATGGCGACCGCGGCCTGCCCGGTGCTGCCGCCTCTCATGCTGCAGGAGGCAGCGGTGCTGAGCAGGGAAACCTCCTCTGCTCGCCTGCTCCGTGGGGCAGAGGAAGGATGGCGGCAGCGGCCTGCCTGGTGCTGCCACCTCTCGCGCTGCGAGAGGCAGCAGCGTTGGGCAGGGAAACCCCCTCTGCCCAATGGAGCAGGCGGCTGGAAGGAGAAGTGAGTGGGGTCAGAAGGCAGTATGGGCATGTCCCTCCAGCCCTCCAGAGCAGCGCTGGAAGGAGAGGTGAGTGGAGAGGATGTGAAAAGCAGCGCCCTCACACACAGAGCTGCCTCTGGTTTGGCCCATCCACTCACCTTTCTTTCCAGCGCTGCTCTGGAGGGCTGGAGGGACATGCCCACGCTACCCTCTGACCTCCAGGCCACGCAGAGCCGCAGTATAAGGCTGAAAGAGCTGCATGCGGTTCCAGAGCCGCTGGTTGCAGACCCCTGGGTTAGGATCATCTTTGCAGAGAAAGCAGGTCCCATCCCAGTGTGCTGACCAACTGGGCAAAGACGGAGCTGGGAGTAAATATTAACTGGATTCTCATGTAATTGACATTGTTCTAGGAGCTGACTGAGGAAATCCAAATATATCACTTCAAGCCTAGAATTAAGTATATCTCCAACCCAGTGGTGTAGCGCCAAGGGGCTGGGGGTGCACGATGCACGGGGGGCGTGGTGGAGACATTCCGGGGTGGGCAGGGACGTAGGGCACACACATGCCCTGGGCGCAGTTCCCCCTCGCTCCGGCCCTGTTCCAACCATAGTCCAGAATATAATTGTCCCAGTTGTGAGAGGTTGTCCCAGTTCGGAGATCACTGTTCTAACACCAACAGATCTCTGCAAATAAGTATCATGATCCATTGTGTGTGTGTGTGTGTGTGTATTAAGTTACCGTCCACCAAGAATATTCGCAGTCATCTATGAATTGTTTCCAGAAGTGCAGAAGTTTTCTCTTTGCTAACTTATCTCCATTTATGGCCCTTAGAAAAAGGGGAAAAGAAAAGGAAAAAAGGATAGAAGGAAGAAAAAATCTAAGAAGGATAAAGATCTGACTCCTGACAGGTAAAAATTCACCTGCACCTCTGTGATGCACATTGAAGTATCTCTCTTTTTCAGCTTTGTTCAAATACAAAGGAGAGTCAAAGTTGGTAGTCATAAGCCTGAACCTGGTAGCTCCGATTCCTTGGCAATTACAGGAAATATAATGTTAAATTCCTTTTAATGGCTATAAAATGTAAAGAGATTTAGATAAGGAAAGGTCAGCCATCAATTTGCAGAAAGTTTATATCAGGTCGGGAGTGCTATGGACCCTTGTTCTGTGTATTTCCAAGCATACGTCTAATGGTTCTTTGAAGAACTGTCATTAAATTTTATTCCTTGAGGCAGGTGTAGTAGCAACTGGTAGTTTCAGATACCTATCAGATTTCCCCATCTGTTTCTAACATGCCTGAAATAGGATACTAGTCAGCTCTTCTTTTATAATTGAACAAAGCAACTTTTCTTTCCTCTCGTAAAACAAGAATGAAGACCAGGGCAAACTCTTCATGTTGTTTTATATATTGCTGTTGTGGGACGCTTGGAGGGTCAGTGGCATTGTAAGCTACCCTGAGGGGGGCACCACAAAGCCACATAAGTGATTGGGTGGGTGGGTGGGACGGACGGGAGGGAGGGAGGGAGGGAGGAGGAGGAGGAGGAGGAGGAGGAGGAGGAGGAGGAGGAGGAAGGAAGGAAGGAAGGAAGGAAGGAAGGAAGGAAGGAAGGAAGGAAGGAAGGAAGGAAGGAAGGAAGGAAGGAAGGAAGGAAGGAAGGAAGGAAGGAAGGAAGGAAGGAAGGAAAAGGTTCGTCTTGCAAGTGACCCGGCTTTTCCCATTCCATGCTCAAGTGCGAACAACATCCTTCCTTGCTGTTTTCAGGAGAAGCACATTGATTCCCCCAAACCATTATGAATGAGATGCATTTTGAGCACTAGTCAAGCAAGGCCAGTGGTGGCTGTGGCCACATTCCCAAAGGTTGATGCCTTCAACCAGTGGTGGGATTCAAATCATTTAACAACTGGTTCCGAAAGGACTCAGTGGTGGGATTACAGCCAGTTCTCTGACTAGACAAAAAAATTAGCTACCGGTTCTACCGAACTGGTGTGAATCAGCTGAATCCCACCACTGCCTTCAACCTCCTGCCTGCTACTGGTGATGTGTGTCCTGGTTCCTGGTTGCGAATGAATGTTGGTGGAGATGCTGAGGCTTCCTCTTCCTCCTCCTTTGCCAGCAGAGCCATGGTCCATGGAGAAGAGGTTGTGGGTGTCGCTCAACGTACCCCGGAGAGAATCGTTGCCTAGGCAACAGGCTGCTTTCTCTTTCCCTTCCCCTAAAATTCCCAAACAGCAGTATGAGAACGTGCAACAAAATGCAGGCAAGTTAGAACCCTTGACAAAAAGAAGACCCACCCCACCCCACCCCTGAATGTTCAAAGGTAGTACTCATATCAAGAATCTAGTTAGGATGTGGTGCTTGCCTTTCGCAAATGGATTTCCAAATCATGACAGGGCAAAGCAGCAAGCAGGACTGAGGAATTACGCATAATTCAGTCAGTTTCCTAGCAGAGAGACTACTTGCCTTCAGAACCGTGCCCCAAATATCACTATCCGCCACTCTCCATATTATTACAGGTGAAACCGCATAGGAGCACTCCCACGAAACAATGCAGCTGTAGTCTTTAATACCGCCAATTAGTTCCAAATCAAGGCACCTGAGCTTGAATCAAACTGAGGGATTTCAGCAAGGTGGAGGTGATTTTTTCATAGAATCGTAGCGTTGGAAGAGACCCCAAGGGCCTCTTAACCTTCTCTTCACCAAACTAAACATACCCAGCTTTCTAAGTCGTAGGGCATGGATTCCATTTTGGTTGCCCTCCTCTGGACCCATTCCAGCTTGTCAATATCCTTCTCGAATGCCCAGAACTGTACACAAAATTCCAGGTGAGGTCTGACCAATGCAGAATAGAGAGGTACAATTGCATCCCTCGATCTAGACACTATACTTCTATTCATACAATCCAAAATCGCATTAGCTTTCTTGGCCGCTGCATCACACTGCTGACAGTTCTCTTTTCCCACTGCAGACCTCTGACTCATGCACGCACACACACACACCAGAAGCTGTACCCTTTGCCCCAGGATCAGAATTTGCAGATGGAATTCCATCTGTGGGAATCTCTGGAGGTTTCAACCTAAATCAAATCAATCTTTATTACGGTCATAAATAGGCATATGGTAGTTCATCTTTGGTCTTCACATTGGGACTGCGCCTGCGCAGGCCTGCCGTTTCGGCAAATTTATTCTGACCCCTAGCAACAGAGGGGGCAACCCCCCGCTCCGAAGGGTGATGTGACTTTTCTTCCCACTCAAACCATCATGTGCTCTGGAGGGGCACGCCCCCTCCCCCCCCCCCCCAGTTCTCTTTTTGCCAACTTTTGGTAGAGGTCTTCTCCCTAGCTACGATTTCTCTGCGTTCTTCGATGGTTTTTCTTTGGGTCAATTGGTCCCTTTGAGAACTTCATGCTGAAACTGCATGCCTGCACAGTAGTTTTAACTCTGGTCCTGGCAACTCCATTTCTGCCTCCCATCACCAATTGGAACTGCCTTCCCCTGCTCTTTTCAGCTTCTCAACAATTCTTTGAAGTATGAAAATGTTGAGAGAGAGTGACTTGCCCAAGGTTGCCCAGCAAGCTTCCAAGGGATGGTGAATATTTGCCCCATTATTCAAGGAATGCTTACTTCAGCCTTTAAGCTACACAGTGGGTCTCCTTGCATTTCTCTGTTTATGCATGTGGAGGCAGCCCAGTCCTCCCCACAGCTAGTCTCAACGGGCCTCTGTTTCCCGGTTCTCATAACTCCGCCCCCCTTAAAGGCACAGATCTGGTAACACTCAGACCTCTATTTACACACAAGGAGGCAGTGTGTGTAAATCCAGGGTCTCAACGGGCCTCTGTTTCCCAGTTCTCATAACTCCACCCCTCTTAAAGGCACAGATCTGGTAACGCTCAATAGTCCCAATACTACAGAGCTGATATTCATCCTCCCTCCTTTCCCCTCTACAGACACACACTCTCTCTCCCCCTCCCCCAGCCTGTCAATCACTGCTGCTGTGGGAGAGAGGCTTGTTTTTAAAAAGAGTCTTGTCTGGAGAAAAGTTTCAATCATGGAGGGCAGAGGCAGAGAGGGTGAAAGCCAACTCTGAGTATTGATATATTGGTATGAGTGTTTAGAGAAGAAGGAAGGAGCCAGCAACATGGAAGGTGGGGCAAGGGGGAAGGCATGGGCAACAGTGCGAAGAGTGGAAAGGGTGGAGCTAGGCGGGCAGGCTGTGGGCACAGGGAAGGGGTCTGGGGCAAAGCTGTGCTCACTGGAAAATCTCCCCGCTCTGGCGGTGAAGCAAAATGAAATTCGTGCTAGAAGTGGTCTTGCTTGCCGCAGGGAGACTAAAAAGTGAAAGGGGGGCTGGAGGAAAAACACCCGTGCAAGAAATCTTGCCGTGACAGACATTTGTCCCCACCACGCAGCAGATGCCTTGTGCATAATCAGCCTTTGAATCTAAGTCTCTCACCTTTCCCGCAGCATCTCTCTGGCATCCCTCCCTCCCACACCAGCTGAGTTTTAACCCCTGCTTTTTTCCCCTACCTCTATTTTTGTCTGTTTGGGGCAGTTATAGTTCTATTTTATGGTTTTAATTTCTTTACTATTGCTTTGCTGTTTGAGACTTCTATATTTGCGTCTGCTTTAAGCCATTCTGTGGATCTACCCGGCTGAAAGTAGTTTATCAGTAGCTTATAGTGAGAATAATAACGGAAACTTTCACTTGGGGTTGCCTTTAGCTAGGGGTCATGTACTTAATTTATAACTCTTCATCTAGGACTATTGAGTCTCTCTTCAAGGAACTGGTAGAAGAAGGCATATTAATAAGATCCAAGAAAGTGCAGCTCAACGATTACGTGGGTAAAGTATGAACTTTCTCTGACAGTTTCACACATTTAAACTTTGGAATGGTAGGTACAGCTCCCTAAATCTGAACCATGGAGGTTAATTTATATTCTGCCCATAACAATGACAAAGAGAAGAAGAAGAGGATTTACACCCTGCCTTTCTCTCCTGTAAGGAGTCTCAAAGGAGCTTACAAATCTCCTCCCGTTCCTCTCACCTCAACAGACATCTTGTGAAGTAGGTGGGGCTGAGAGATTTCAGAGACACCTGTGACTAGGTTACACACTATAAATAGGACTTAAGCGCACTGAATAGCAATAAACAAAAAACACCACCAGTCCTGCTATTAAGAACACAAACATACAAACTTTGATACTTACTAACTAATTTATTAAGTGAATTGGAAAGTGAAAATAAGTGCACTACTGTCTGAAACAGCAACAGACATAAATGCAGTTACAAAAAATACAACCACTAACAATATACATACACAGAAAATACAATTGTATACATAGGAACAATAAGATCTAGGAATCCTTTTTGTCTTTACTGTGTAATGAAACACAGATTGAATTTAAAGATATAATCCTTTACTGTCAGCATACATGAAGGGCTTAGTGGTTATAGTAGCTGTACAGCTTCTTAGGAGTGCAAAAGTGTCCAGAATGAGGCATTCTAAAACACCACTCACAATAATGAGATGTTTTTGTGAGCTCTTCTTCAGTAGAATGCTGTGACCACTAGTTACAGCAGTAGTAGTTCTCTTCAGTTGGGTAATTCAATGCCACATCAACGCAGCAACTTTCAACAGTTCCTAAAGCGCTAAATAAAGGACGTTATCAGGTTTAGCATGACAAATCCAATTCACCTAGTAAATTAGGAAGTATCGAAGTTTGTGTGTTTGTGTTCTTAAGCTGCAGGACTGACAGCTGTGACTAGCCCAAGATCACCCCCAGCAGGCTTCATGTGAAGGAGCGGGGAAACAAATCCAGTTCACCAGATTAGAGTCTGCTGCTCATGTGGAGGAATGGAGAATCAAACCCGGTTCTCCAGATCAGAGTCCGTCACTTTTAACCGCTATGCCACATTGGCTCTCAGCGTGAAAGTTTTGTCCTGCCTACATTTCAGAAAAGTCAACTTGAGACAGAGCAAGTTACAGGAGTTCCGTTTCAGTCAAGCTTATAGCCACAGATTTGCAACTTTTTTGCACAAGTAAAACATACCTGATTTAGCCCCTTTTTCGAGTTTATATTCTGTCAGAAATTCAGAAATATTTCAGCACTCTTTCCTCATGCTGAATCCATTTTGTATTGATGGAAGTTGCGAGGTTTCAAATTTCGTACTTTAATTTTGTGTCAAAGTTTACTAGACAGTTCTGGGAGCATGCATAGTCAGCAAAGCTATCCTTTTTCCTGCAGTGTGAACTATAAATTAAAGGGACTGTCGCCTGCCCAGTGAAGGAAGCAGCTGGAACCATTTGTGTGGAAGATGGGGGAAACATTTCATGCACCATCCACCAAGAAATTCTGTGTGGGGGAATTTATAGGGGATTGGGGTGGGGAGAGATGTCAGGTTTCGTCATACAGTGACATAATGGTTCAATGACAGCTGCCTGTTGGGGGAGAGAAAAGGGTTCCACGGGAGAAAGCAGGGTGCCTGGATGTCTGTGGATCAGAAGGGAAATGGGATGGAAGGGGGGAGAGGGAGAAGAAGAGACATTTATTTGCCTTGCTCCTTAAGAAGGAATTGACTTACAAGTGCCCCTCCTCCAGACCTGTTGGGCTGGTCCCAGGGAGGTCAGAAAACCCCATGGACCTTTGGGAGTGGCCAAAAATAAACTGTATTGCAACATCTGCCACCAGCAACGATGAAAGAGGATCTCCTGGTAGATGGAGTTCCACATCTTGCACTCTGTCATTTAGAGGCTCTATTTAGAGCATAGGTGTCAAACTCCCTCCAGGTGTTCATGGACTACGATTCCCATCAGCCCATGCCAGCAGGGCCAGTTGGGAATGGTAGTTCATGAACTTCTGGAAGGCCTGAGTTTGACACCTATGATTTAGAGCATTTCTCCACACCCCTCAAAAAAATCTGGTTTTCAGAGGTGATCTGAACTTGGAAGTCTTCCTTAGCTATTAAGGATACTGTTGTTGTTGTTGTTGTTGTTGTTGTTGTTGTTGTTGTTGTTGTTGTTGTTGTTGTTGTTGTTGTTGTTGTTGTTGTTGTTGTTTTCATTTTGAAAAACAAAAAATGCTAAGACGTAAAAAGCCACTTCCAGACCATTGGCAAGGCATTTTTCAGATTCACTCATGGGCCAAAAGGCATCTGTAAGTTTCAATCATGGCACCGGACTTAACTTCTGCACCACTTAAGGCTTAGGTGGTAAACCTGCTGTCACTTCTCACAGATTATGCCTGCTTATGTATTAGATTCTGGACACCCACAGTTTGCCTTGATCTTTCAGCTCAACGCTGAGCTTGGGAGAGGGTTCTAGGCACAAGTACTACAGGTGCTGCCGTGGAATGAATGCTAGCATACAAAACCTATTCGGGCTTAAAAGGACTTTATATTTGTATTCCCTGGGGATTTCTGACTTCTGGAGCTGTGCGGTTGGCAGCAATATCCCCCGTCTGTTATTAAGCCTTCATCTCTTCTCCGCAGGTGAATACAGCTACCTGGCCACTACTCTTCGGCAGGTGGATGTAGAACCAATGCCTTCTCTCTCAGATGTCAGGCAGCTCATTGCCCTATATGGAATATTGCCCTTAGGTAAGATCGTATTGGAAATGACCAGGGGGCGCGATACCATTCCTTGCTTTCTAATAGCATCATTTTTTTTTTAACCAGGGGTGACGGCGCTTGATTGATTTTAGCTGAAAGCATTCTGCGGCATTCTTTTTCAATTAGGCATTCCTGAGCAGAGACAGTACACTTTTAATAGCGTGCTAAAAGAGGCGCGTGCCTGCCGTTGTGTTTGACATGCCATTTCTTTGCCATTTTTTGTTTGCATGCTGAAAGTCTGGGAACTGCAACACATAAAGGAATTCACTTGGGAAAGGTAATAGCTAACACAAGCTCCAGTGATTAGATTTAATCAAGTTAGGGGAAGGTTGCAATTTACCTTTTTACAAGCCAGCTAATGTGTCTGGCTATTAAACAATGGAAGCAGTTATAGAATTAGAGCTCATTTCTTGTATCAAAGAGGGGTACTATTGTCTTTACCATTTGGAATTCCAGAAATTAATAAGAAGAATTGACCATAGCAGTTTACTTAAAAGTACCATTTACATGTTATTCTTTGGTGTAGAAGCAACATTTATTATATCACATGCAATCCTTAAGTTAAAAACACTGTATAGTCATTAAAAAATGAATGTAAAAACAATCATATAGATCCCACAAATGGTTTCACATAGCACAGCGGTCGGCAACCTTTAACACCCAAAGAGCCATTTGGACCCGTTTTTCACAGAAAAGAAAACACTTGGAGCCGCAAATACTTTTTGACATTTAAAATGTATATATTTTTTTTACCTTTACGCTTTGTATAAACAATTATAGTGTGTTGCTTATGAAATCCATGAAGTGCTACAAAGAAAATGATATTTTATTTATGTAAAAAATGCATTTTGAACATTTTGAACTCTTAAAAAATAATAACCCCCTCAAATTCCACTTGGATGGTGGATCAAAATTGGTGCCTTCAATGGGGTTGTCAACTTCTGGGTCGGGGGGCTGAACTTCTCCCCCCCCCACCCCCCACCCCCCCGAGAAAATGTCTGCCATGGAGGGTGGACTCGACAGCCATATTCCTCACTGAGCATGGCCCCCGCCCTGGTCCCAAAAGCCACAGCTTCTGAGAATCTACCCCCAAATGGCCTGGGAGTTGACCGCCGGGAGTTGGCAACCTGCAACAACCATGGCTGAGGGGGCCAAACTATTGCACACAGTACAATCCTAACAACATTGTCAGAAAATTATTCTTCCAGCCAGGAAAGTTGTATATGAATCTAAATATATTACAGCCCCCAGTAAATTTCTTAAGAACACTTGTTGTTATTTCCATTCCAGTCCGGGATAGAATGGTGAGTTTTGAATTGATGGCTTGGTATGTAGTTAACTCTGCATTCAGGAAAATGATCATTCATAAGAGTTACCGATAAGCTGATCACATGGTTTGCATCCATTTTGGTCTTGAAGAATGGGAGATTTGGAGCCAGTTTCAGTGTGGTATTGGATCATACCACACTGGTTAGACCACACTAGTTAGACCTCACCTGGAATATTGTGTACGGTTCTGGGCACTGCAGTTCAGGAGGGATATTGACCGGCTGAAGCGGGTCCAGAGGAGGGCAACCAAAATGGTAAAGGGTCTGGAGTCCATGCCCTACGAAGAGAGGCTTAGGGAGCTGGGGTTGTTTAGTCTGAAGAAGCGTAGGTTAAGGGGTGACATGATAACCATGTTTAAATATTTGAAGGGATGTCATGTCGAAGAGGGAGCAAGCTTGTTTTCTGCTGCCTCAGAGACTAGGACACAGAGTAATGGATTCAAGATGAAAGAAAAGAGATTCCACCTAAACATTAGGAAGAACTTCCTGACCGTCAGGGCTGTTCGACAGTGGAATTCACTGCCTCGGGGAGTGGTGTGGTTTCTAAACAAAGGCTGGATCAGCATATGTCGGGAGTTCTTTTATTGTGTGTTCCTGCATTGCAGGGGGTTGGACTTGATGGCCCTTGTGGTCTCTTCCAACTCTATGATTCTATGATCATGTTGCAAAAATATTTTATTTTTTAAGCTATGACTTTTTTTTAAGCAGACCCCAAGGTCTTTCCTCAGTAATAAATCTTTATGGGTGGATCCGATGATAACCTTCCAGTGAGTGAAGAACCTTGCTATATTCGAGGAAGGTTTCCTCCTTCAGAGCATGGCTCCTCTGCTTTGCATGGTTGTGGAAAGTACCACTCAGCTGCAGCCAACTTATGGTGACCTTGCAGCAAGAGGCAAATGGATGTTTTGCCATTGCCTGCCTCTATGTATCAACCTTTCCACACCGGCCGATTACACCGGGATAACACTGGTAAATAAACCTGGGTTGGGAGGGAACTTCGCACGGATCCCACTCCTAACACAAATCCGCTCCAAGTTTCCCCCCTAACCCGAGTTATTCAAGAACTTTATAAAAGTAGGAACCTCTAAACTTATTTGAAAGAACTGGAATGCGGTTATTTCTTAGCTGCCTTGCATATGACTTGCGAGCAGTTATGTAGAATCTATATGTGGAATCAGGATATTGTTTTCTCCATGAAGCTGCTAACATTCATTTAACTCTTCTCCAGTTTCTGTCATTACAAATTGAATTGTGACCCTAATCAAACAAATAAGCACAAGGAGTAATTCTGACGCGGGGAAACATATTGTGAAACCCATATTTCAGAACATACCGTATTCAGGTTTACACAAGAATCGTCCTACTCTACTTGCCGTCTGGGCTGATCTACAGATTCCCCAATCTATTTGTTTGTTTACGCTGTTCTTCGGAACTTGCTTGATTAAAGATTAAAGCTAGGTTCATTACGGTGGTGGTGTAAACGCCATTTCCAGCAAATGCACCTTTGGAGTTAGAAGCTTCCGAGTAGTCTGGGTGCAGTCCCCTCAAAAACAAGCAAGCGCTGGGAAGTCTCTTTGATTTTAAATATTTGTCTGCATCAAGTGTTTTGACTTAATGATTTCCTGCTGATCCCCCATGGTGGCTGTGTTTTGTCACGAAATGACTGAATAGTCTTGTGCTTGTCTGGTGGTTTCCAAACCATTTGGAAGAGAAAGACCTGGAGGCAGATGATCTCTTTTGATCCACCGTGTCCTGTATTCCCATGTGGTTGGCATCAGGCAAGCCGCTATCAAGGTTTCTCCTCCCAATCCCAGCACGTGTATTTGTTTTCACATTTATATCCTGCATTTCAGCAGCTTCCTTCTAAGGTGGCTGACATAGCATGAAGCAGAGGATACTGGGCAAGGCAGATGAAAGGAGAAAGAAGAAGAGTTTGGATTTATATCCCCCCTTTCTCTCCTGTAAGGAGACTCCAAGGGGCTTGCAATCTCCTTTCCCTCCTCCCCCTTCTACAACAAATGCCCTGTGAGGTGGATGGAGCTCAGAGAGCTTGGAAGAACTACGACTACCCCCAGGATCACCCAGCCATAGGCATAGCTGGGCCAAAGTGTGTCCGGTGTGCACTCTGTGTTTTCTGCCCCCCCCCCCCATGGCGCCCTGCTCCCCCGCCCCCGCCCCCTTTAGTTCAGCCTGGAAAAGTGGCCTGTTCCCTTCAGGCTGAAAACAGCATGTTGGGAACTACACTTCCCATGAGACCCTGGGGCTCATAAGGTCTCCTGGGAAGTGTAGTTCCCACTAGGCCATTTTCAGCCTGAAGGGAACAGGCCACTTCTCCAGTCTGCACTGTTTCAATAAGGTAAGTGTGGGGGCGGGTGCTGCAGGGGGGCAGGAAGGGGGCGCTGCAGGGGGAGCAATTTTCCACCACTCCTAGGCGCATGCCTGATGCAATGTGCACCCCCAGTCCCCTGGTAGCTCCGCCTTTGCATCCAGCTGGCATGTGTTGGAGTGCACAAGCTAATCTGGTTCACCAGATAATCCTCCACAGCTCAAGTGGCAGAGCAGGAAATCAAACTCGGTTCTCCAGATTAGAGTGCACCTGCTCTTAACCACGCTGTGGGATGACTGGCTGCTGCTGAAGGCTGAATTGTGACAAATGGGCCAGGAGATGCTGGCGTGGATCACTGAATGGAAGTCTCGTTTCAGCGGAGCTGCAACGGGTTCAAGTGAAACTCTGTAATTTTTACCTCCCTAGGTTCTCAGTCTGTTCACGAGAAAGCTCCTCTGGTCAAAACCTTGCTTCTGGCTGGACCACAAGGAGTGGGGAAGAAGATGCTTATTCATGCTCTCTGTACAGAAACAGGAGCCAACCTCTTCAATTTATCTGCCGCTAACATTGCTGGCAAATACCCTGGCAAGGCTGGTTTGCAAATGATGCTCCACATTGTGTTCAAGGTAGGACTGAGAAGGTTTCTCTACATTGTGGGGAGGGGGCAGTGACTATTTATTAAGGATTACGGGTTGGATCCTACTCACTTTTTCCACTGGTTGAAAGGGAGGAAGGGGACCTTTGGGCCACCAGCGAGGCTATGTCAAGCCCTCACCTGGACGTCCAAGACTGGCCCAGTCTTCTCAGATCTTGGAAGCTAAGCAGGGTTAGCCCTGGTTGGTGCTTGGATGCCAGACCACCAAGGGAGTCCAGGGTTGCGACAGAGACTGGCCGTGGAAAACCACCTCCACCCTATGGAGTCACTATGAGCCGACTACCATTTAATGACGTTAGAAGAAGAAGGAGGTGGAGGAGGAGGAGGAGGAGGAGGAGGAGAGTTGGATTTATATTCCCCCTTTCTCTCCTGTAAGGAGATTCAAAGGGGCTTACAAACTCCTTTCCCTTCCCCCCTCATAACAAACACCCTGTGAGGTGGGTGCGGCTGAGAGAGCTCAGAACTGTGACTAGCCCAGGGTCACCCAGCTGGCATGTGTTGGAGTGTACATACATACACATGGCCATGCTGGGACCTGCCAGGACATGTGGGATGGGCTATAGCTTAGGGACTGTCTCTTCCCTTATGTTCCCACTCGGCCTCTGCGCTCTGCAGAGGCCAACTTGTTGGAGGCTCCCTGCCCCTTGACGATACAACTGGCCTCTACCCAGGCCAGGGCTTTTTCTGCTGTGGCCCCTGCCCTATGGAACACTCTTGCCTCCTACCATCAGGGTCCTGCCAGACCTTGAGCAGTTCCGCAGGGCCTGAAAAACAGAATTGTTGTGCCAGGCCTTTGGGGAGGCTGGTTGTTGAGATGCCAGCCCCTGTATACTGTTATAGTTGGCTGCGAAACATCGTTATGTCCAATTCCCCCAGGGTGGAGGGGTAGGCTATATATTAAGCCGCCATCTTGATTTGCTTATTCCGTTTGTTGTTTTGGTCTATGGCTTTAAATCTTTAACTGTAAATTGTGTTTTTAATGGTATTTTGTGTGTAACTGTAGGGACCGTCTCTCCCCTTACATCCCCACTCAGTCTCTGTGCTTCAGAGGCCAACTTGTTGGAGGCTCCCGGCCCAGAGCCCCTTGGGGGGCAGGGGGGCATAACAATTTCGATAAATAATAATAATATAGTCAGGAGGGGAAGTTAAGTAGGATTGAGTGGGAAAACCGGCTTGATACAACCCTATTTCTTTTTTTGTTTTATTCTTGTACAAGACGTTGTACAATTATCGCAATCATTCATAATCTCCAGAGTTGAAATAGTAATAGTTCTAAGAACAGTTTCAAATTTAAAAGTATGTACCATGTTAAGGATTGACATACCATTGACCCCAGTTTGAGTGGCACCCCCTACCTGCAAAGGAAAAGGTATAATGCTGAAAGACCAATGAAAACTGTTCATTCAGGACAGAAAGCTGTAATCTCTATGTGTGAGAGTACTGGGAGCGTTGATTATTTACAGAGCATGGACGGGGGTGTGTGTCTTCAATGATAGTTTTTACGTTCTGCGGTGGGGGTGGGGAGATGAGTGAATTTTCCAGTGCCAGCTCTTCTCTTAAGTGTTGAGCTAACATATAAAAGACCCAGGTTCGAATCTCTCCTGTGCCATGAAAGCTCACGTTTTCTCAGCCCAACCTACCTCACAAGGTTGTTGTGAGAATAAAACAGAACTGGGATTCCGCCTACTACCAGGTCCCCAGCTGTTGCCCTCCTGCCCACTTTCATACCTCCCACCTGCTTGTCTGTTCTTCCAATGTCTGCTCAAGAGCTTTCTCACTAATCTTACTCACAACTGCCTGCAGCCCTTTCCCCAGTGGCAGTGAGCAGTGCATGCAGCCAGCTGCATGGGTGATGAAGCACTGGCAAGTTGAGTGTGACGGGGGCATCGGCCGCAGTGGACCTTGCCAGAAACCCTGGTCTGGAGGAGGAAAAGGAGGTGGCTTACAAGCTCCTTTCCCTTCCTCTCCCCACAAGCATAAGCATAAGCATAAGCATTTTATTGTCATTGTGCACGCACAACGAAATTTACAGCAGCATTCCTCGATGCACACAATTTCAGACTCATACATCATCATCCTCCACCCATCCCTACACAGCCCCAAACACATCGTAATATGAAGCAGCGGAGCTGCATAGCCACAGCCTCAGAGTAGAAGCTGTCTCTAAACCCTTTGTCCTAGTTCTGAGGGGCTCTGTATCAGTTCGCCGAGGTAGCAGGAAGCCAAAAAGAGAGTGTGCTGGATGAGACGGGTCCCTCAGAATATTTTGGGCTTTATTTAGGCCAACAACAGACACCTTGTGAGGTAGGTAGGACTGAGAAAGTTCTGAAGAACTGTGACTAGCCCAAGGTCACCCAGCAGGAATGTAGGAGTGCGGAAACACATCTGGTTCACCAGATAAGCCTCTGCCACTCAAGTGGAGTGGGAATCAAACCTGGTTCTCCAGATTAGAATCCACCTGCTCTTAACCCAGTGGTGGGATCCAAAAATTTTAGTAACAGGTTCCCATGGTGGTGGGATTCAAATAGTGGCGTAGCACCAATGGGGCCACGGGCACCTGGCGGGGTGTGGGCCAGGGCATTCCGGGGCTGGGCATTAATAATTTCTGTTACTGTAAAAAATTCTTACTGTTAAAAAAAAAAGTTCCTAATTTCCAGCTGGTATATTTCTGTCCATAATTTAAACTCATTATAGCAAGTCCTATCGCTCATCATCACTGCCAACAGAAAACAACTTAATTTCCTCCTCTAATTGACTGCTTTCTGTCAAATACTTCTAATACTTTCAAATACTTAATTTTGTTTTCTAGAAATCAAAAAGGAGGATACTTCTCCTTAAACAAGGAACTTTTACTCATTATTACTAAAACATGTTTTTTAAAACAGCCCAACAGGGAGAGAATTATCCCCGCTTTCTACCTTCGGCTAACCAGCCACATAGGAAACAACAGGATCTCCTTTATGATTTTTTGGACCTAATGGGAATTTCTAACGGAAAAGCAGACCCACTTACCAGGGAAATCCCTCATCGCACACGAAATAATTTAGCCAATTAGGTAACTCCAACTCTTTGGGAACTGGTGAGAACCTGCTGGATCCCACCTCTGTCTTAACCACTATCCACAATGTTGCTCCACCTCAAGGCATGTTGACCCCGACCTAGTTGCAAATTCAGGGCACATGTCAAAGATCTGAAATCGCATTTCCATCCAGATGACTTGAGTGTGGAAGCCAAGCCACATTCTGCAGCTGAAGCCAAAGGATGGATTATCTCGGGAACAAAATTGAGAACTTTAAAAAACTATACGTTTTACAGCGAGGGAATAGAGACAGAGATGACTGCACGCTGGATGGCTCACTTTGTTAAGTGCACAGATGTTGAACTATCTGCCCTCGATTGAACGATTTAGTAAAATTACCGTTTTTTTGTTTATTTGGAAAAAAATTGTATGACGCATCTCCGGGGAACCTGCCTTAAGTGGTTTACAATATGAACTTTGATAATAAATAAATAGATACAACTTTGCTCTGTGCTTTTAAAAATATGAAAACCTAGCATTCAGAAACACTGCCAGAGTTTAAAGCAACACAAAACAGGCAGTAGGTTTGAAAGGGTCTTAAATATTGCATGATGCTGACAGGGGATGATGGGAGCTGTAGTCCATAACATCTGGAGGGCTGTGAGTTTGACACCTATGGCCTAGGTTAAGAATAGACTTTGGAACAAAAATCTGTCAGATGTAGTGCAGCTAGATGAGGTGGAAGCTTCACTTTGCAACCTTGGGCTAAAAGAAAATTAAAACATTAGCACCGAGGTTTTATGCTTTATGTTGCTCACTCGCAGAAACCTCAGATCTCTTGGTCATACTGTGGTCATACTGCTTTAATTCAGAATCATAGTTGAGTAGGGGATGTGCCTTCAATATCAAGTGTAAAAGGACCACAAAAGAAAAAAAGAACTGGTATTATTCAGCGCTTGCCTGGAACGGGACGGCCAGCGCGAGAGACTCCTGTTCTCGTGAGGCACCGTCATTAGCTCCACTTGGCAATATTAGAAAGGTTAAGGAGCCATCTGCTGGCGACTCCGACAAAATGAAGAGCACGGCGCCGCTAATAAAATTTCAATTATAAATTAATTGCACAGTCCATTTAATTATCCTTCGACTCAAACTACCCATGGATAATTCAAATGAGGTACTTTCATTGGAACATACAGTCTGCTACGTATCTGCCAACAATTTCAATTAGATTCCAATGGATTGTGGGTGTTTCGTTTTTTTTAAAAAAGTCGCAAGATTGTAGAATATTGATCAGATCCTCACAGCTTGCTACTCCAGAGTACCAACACACTGTGTATGGGCAGATTTGTTCATTCTCAGCAAATCCCTATGAACCAGCAAGTAGAGGTTATTCATACAAGTGAATTATTTGACTGCTAATATACAGTGGAACCCCCTCCTATTTTTGATTCTGGCTCCACAAACTTCAGTAGCTGCTTTAAGGACAAAGGACACAATCGCTCTGACAGAAAAAACTAAAAAGGTAAAGCGCTGGACGAAACTCACTTCTTCTAGAATCGGTACCTGTCTTTTTAACATCATTGCAGATATTGGGTGCTGTGTGGTTTCCGGGCTGTATGGCCGTGTTCTAGCAGCATTCTCTCCTGACGTTTCGCCTGCATCTGTGGCTGGCATCTTCAGAGGATCATGAGAGAATGCTGCTAGAACAGGGCCATACAGCCCGGAAACCACACAGCACCCAAGTGATTCCGGCCGTGAAAGCCTTCGACAATACATTGCAGATATTCTTTTGTAGAAAAAAGCGTGTATACTTCACTGTGCCTCTGCAGGACCGTGGTACACTGCAAACGCTATTTTGGAGTGGGGTGGGAACTCCCGACAATCTTCCGTTTCTAAAACTCATAAAAGTTTTAGTCAATTAAATTGGTAGAGTCACGAGATTCAATTCATTTTGCTCTAGCTAAAATGGTGCGTGTCCCTTGGTTTTGTCTCTGTCCAGTGACAAGACCCTTCTTGGAAGTGGAATCCGGATGCTTGCATGGTAGTTTAACCATTTTTCACAATCCATTGGCGTGAAGGCGGGCGTAGTGGCTAAGAGCAGCAGTGGCGTAGTGGCTAAGAGCAGTGGCTAAGAGCAGGTGCACCCTGATCTGGAGGAACCAGGTTTGATTCCCTGCTCTGCCGCCTGAGCTGTGGAGACTTATGTGGGGAATTCAGACTAGCCTGTGCACTCCCACACATGCCAGCTGGGTGACCTTTGGGCTTAGTCAAGCTAAGTTCTTCTCAGGATGCTCTCTCAGCTCCTGCACCCACCTCAGCTATGGAGGTGTTTGTTGTGAGGGGGGAAGGGAAAAGAGATTGTAAGCCCCTTTGAGTCTCCTACAGGAGAGAAAGGGGGGATATAAATCCAAACTCCTCCTCCTCTTCTTCTTCTTCTTCTTCTTCTTCTTCTTCTTCTTCTTCTTCTTCTTCTTCTTCTTCTTCTTCTTCTTCTTCTTCTTCTTCTTCATGCTATTAACTGCTAAAAAGAAGTTGACCCTTTCGAAGCCCTCCGAACAGCTGTCCTCGTAACCCCTCGCCATCCTCAGCTCCCTCTCAAGGTGCCTAGTTAAGAGCCCCTCTGAAAACATGCGCATACCCAAACACACACTCAGCACAGGCATGGGGTATCATGTATTTACAGTCCGTTGTCGTAGGGATGCGGATGTATTGCAGCTTATGCCTGCAATGTTTTCCTAACAGGATTTGTTTTAGGGTTTCCTCGGTGAGGTCAGAGATGCAGGATCAATAATTATTTTGCACAGGACCAGTATGTTTTGCTCTTTCCAGCAGCAGCTGCTTCTGCCATAAAACAGGGGTAGGGAGGGGCATTGGAGCAGATAGACGAGCGACAACTGGCATATTTAGCTGGGGGGGAGGGTCCTGTTACTGAGCAAACAAATTCAGCTATGAAGCCAGTAACCGTCAGGCAATTTTTTTTTTTTTTTAGTAGATAGCTTTTAGAGACTTTCTGTCCATCCAGGCAGCTCGGGGACTTGGGTTCCACGCCTCACTTGGCGAAATTGATATTGATACGGAAATGTTTCATCGCAAGATCCTTTTTCTGCCCACCCTCCGACTTGTAAAAGATCAATCGCCCCATGGTGGGGAAGCTGGCCGTTTGATTGATCCACAGCGATCATTCGCGAAGCAATCTGAAGAGTTGCTTTGATCCCGTTGCAAACCAGGGCCACGGCACATTCAAAGCAGCAGCTCAAGAAGGCGTCCGCTGAGGCTCGGCACGTGGCGGCTGGGTTCCAAGTCCATGAAAAATCATCGCATTTGTCATCAGCTGCTAGTATTAGTGTTGGCCGACGCGTGCCTCAAAGCTTGGTGCGTTGCCAGAATATTCCATTTCATTTTTTAAAAATTAACAGGTTTGTGGCTAGCTGAACTGGCGATGGGTACAGCACCCTGAGGACTTGTTCACACACAATATTTATGCTGAAGGTTAATTATTATGATTATCTCTCCACTTTCAGCATGGATATCTTGTGTGAACAAGTTCTTGGGGTGCTGCACCCATCGCCAGTGCAGTACAAATCTCCAGCTCAGCTAGCAACAAATCTGTTAAATTGTTTTAATGATATGGAATTTACTGGCAATGTACCGAGCTTTGAGACATGCATCAACTAACACTGCCGCTTTGCAGCTGATGACAAATGCGATCGCTTTCCACAGACTTGGACCATATCCACCACATGCTGAGCCGCTGCTCTGAATGTATTGCGGTCCCTGTTTACGTTTATATAGCACCTCATATAACTCCATCACTCCTGTCAAGGACAGGTTCTGGACGGGCCACTGCAGCAGCTGCAAACCGGCATATATGATGCCGGTGTGGCCCCGGGGCTACTCGCACGCTTCTGTTTGGGCTGTCCCAGAGTGGCAGCACCTCCTTTTTGTGCTCCCAAACTTACCTCCTCTCCACAGGGAAAAAAGTTTGGGGAAAAACAGGAGGCACCTAAAAGCGGTGCCTCCAAGGCGGTGCTATTTGTACGGCACCAGCAGGAAAACGCTGTTTCCCAAAAAATTGCTCATTGAGCAAGGTTCAGAAACAGTGTTTCTCTGCTGGGGGGAAGCACAGCACTGCCTTGTTGCAGAGGCGGCAGCTGTGCAAACGTCACCCCAGGGACAGCGTTTTTACCATCCCTGGGGCGTTGTTTTTGGCTCCTGCAGAATGGGCCAGTGTCATTTGAGGACCCTTGGGATTCCCACTGTAGTAACAGGTCTCCCATTGGCAGACTTAGTTGCCCTCACTGCTCTGGGCAGCAATGAGAGAATTTTAAAAAATTACCTTTGACGATGTTGCTACATCACTTTGTAGGAAAACCTAGCAGTGATGTAGGTTAGCTCTAGGAATCCCTGCAAACTCTGTGGTTTCACATACCATCGCAGACCTTCCCCCCCCCCCAAGTGCCCCCACACCCCCAAACCTTTTGCCAGGAGCCAGGCACTGCCCAACCACCATCTTTAACAGGCATCTAATAACGATGCTCCGTGCGAACTGATTTCCACTTTTGCCTACTAGGTGGCCAGACAACTGCAGCCTTCAGTCATCTGGATTGGAAACACAGAGAAGACGTTCTACAAGAAGGTGCCAAAGTCGGAAAAAGAGGTACACCTGATTTGTAATCTGACCTGTAAAGTCACATAAGACAACTAAGAAGACAGAGAGGCCTGATCGCTGCTTCCTTGTTTTGAAATACAGCTGATAGGAATTTCGTGGGCAGCTATTTTAAAACCAGATTCTAAAATGTCTGTCTCACTGTAGAAGTATGAATTTCAGTTTTTTAAAAAAAGATCAAGTTGCACGTAAAATGATAAAAGTCTGACTATAAGATGTGATTCTCTGCCAGAATGATAGCGAATGTGTCAAATCCCAAATTTCACCTCTTGTCTTCTGGGGGCAATATTCTGATTCTATTCCAGGGTAAAATTATTATAATATTTTAGTTGTTATCAGATATTTTTTTTCTTTTAAGTTAAAAAAAAACTGAGACCTGTGAGTTTTGGGCTGATTTCAGGTATAATATCTGCAGAAACGCAATGCCCTTTTCAAAAAAAATGTTGAACCTAGCTCTGAGGTGACTGATGCCCTCTGCTGGCTGATATTGGAATAAACAACATGCCACATTCGATACCAATAAATAGGTCAAACAAATGTTTCATGTCGCATTTGCACAGCTTGTGTGGACTTCCAGTCACAGGAATGGGGGCAAAGACAGACGTGCCCTTAGGTATGTTGCTATATCTTCTCCTGCACTGAACACGAAGGGTTAATCTGAAAATGCTAGCAGATTCTGCAGTTAAGTAAAGCTAGCATTCCAATAAACCACAGAAGATTCCGAAGGCCCAATCCAGCTCAAATTAGGCATCGTTATATCCCATTGATTCAATCAGATAATTAAGCATAGATCGTATCTCTAGCACTGAAATCAATGGTACCAAAATGCATTGGGAGGGGGGATTCTGTTCTGAGTGATTCAAAAACGCAGAATTGCCCCTCTTTTAAGGAGACCCGGGATGCAGCCAGACGGAAGGAATTGCGGGAGGGTCCTTCAGTTGATGGGATTGAGCCCCAAGAGTCCCAGTCCTCCATTCAGGAGCAGGAGTTGCTGTGTGTCAGTGGTGTATCTGCCAGAGGGACATGGGAGGGTCAGTTGACCCAGGCGCCCCCATTGGTCACTTGGGGGGTGCCCTGCGGGCCGGCTGCTCCTAGCATCCTGGCAGGGCTGCCGGCAGGCCCCCCTCGACCCAGCCCTGCCAGGCTGCTCCTAAGGTAAGTGGGGTGGGGTGGGGATGGGGTGCCCGGGATAGGTGTTGCCCCAGGCGCCATTTCTCCCTCCCCCCCCCCCCCGTACACCTCTGCTGCGTGTACTGATCACTGGGAACTAGTGATCACTGGGTACCAGTCAACTGAGAACGAATCCTCTTTCCCCTCCACCTGCAAATTGCTTTTCAGCTTCACAAATTGTCGTTAAAAAATATGCTCAGTGGTTGAATAAATGAAGCAGCCGCAGCCGCATGGCCTTTGGTTGCTGGCCAAACGAACAAAGGTTGAGTAGGAACAGCTCCAAGGCTGTGGGCTACTCCAATAGGACGGAGGGTACGTGGTTCTGTGGTTTATTGGTCTCCTGTGCCTCATGCTCTCGACACTGCATGAGCTTTCTGTGAATAGAATTTTCAGTTCCATTTGGAATTGCTGCCAGCTGGAATCTACATTCTCAGCTCCAGATCTGTCTAACATCCAAGGAGGTCCCTTCTTAGCATTTCTTTTAGACAGCAGCCACCACGAAGAGCTTAGGAGTCTTGCTGGCCCAGCTTAGTCGTTTGAGAAGCAGGTGCTCCCAGTGGCCACAAGTGTATTTTGCCAACGATGCTTCGCTTACGTGGACACTACCGGTCATGCAGCATTAGCCTCCAGCCTTTACTACAGTAACAAGTTCCGCATGGACCTGCCCCGAAGATGATTTGGAAAACGCAGCTGGTGCAAAACACCACAGCCCAAGGGACAGGTGCAGGCTGCGTGGGTCATATTTCGCCATCCCGGCACTGGTTGTCTTTTGGCTTCTGACTCCAATTCAACATGATCGTGCTGATGCTTAAGCTCTTCACAATCCAGGGCTTACGTAGTTGAAGGACCATCTCTCACAGCAGTGCTTTTTGGTTGCTTGGGCCCCAGCAAGGGTATGTTCTGCAGCCTGCTTGAGGGCTTTCTCAGTGGAGCCTTCCAGAGGAAAATGGAAAATTTGCATCTCTCCTGGAATTTTCCCTCTCTCTTTCACACACACACACACACACAAACACACACACACACAGAGGTTCTTGGTGCCGGTATGCCCAGGAGCTGGGCTGGGCCTGTCTGTCTCTCTCAGCCTCTCTTGGAAGCCGCCTTTCCATCTTTCTCCTTCTCTCTTTTCCTTTCTCTCCTCCCCCCCCCCACCTTGGTGAGAACCACAGGTGCCATTTAAGCCCCACATTTTTTAAAAAAATGAATTTTTCTGCAAACCCAGGGTGTCCCCCAAGCCCACAGAAAATCCTGTTGAGGAAGTATGCTCCCTATCAGCAAATATAACTAACCTCAGGCATGGGGCCGGGGGGTGGGGGTGGAACGTGAAAATTAGATACATAGATGTATGCAGAATACACAAGCAAGGTTTCACATAGCTTTCCTGACCCTGTTTACAATAGTATGTCTCTCTTTTCTATTCAATCGCAAAGATGGAACCTAAACGCCTGAAAAAGCAACTTCCCAAAATTCTGAAAACTCTAAAAACCGAGGACAGAATTCTTGTCGTAGGGACTACTACGCGACCTTTTGATGCTGATCTCAAACCCTTCTGCAGAGTTTACAAGAAAATCGTTCTGGTTCCAAGGCCCGACTATGCCTCGAGATTCGGCAAGTATATGAAAATAAAGGACGTGTACGGACGAGTTTGCGAAAATTCAAAAATGTGAAACTGGCCATCAGAACATGCTGCCATCTCACAAGAACATAATGCATGTTTTCCTCAGCTCATTCACATGTTCTCAGTGTCTTCAACAACTGTAGGTACCACCCTTTTCGCTATGGTGACCCGCATCAAACTTGAGTTGGCACACCAACCCCCTTATAAAAATAATAAATTTGCAAAATCCATAACCTGAGCGACTCATTTTGAATCAGGACCGTTAAGTTGGGAAACACTGATGTAGCACATTTTGCAGAAGTGATGTTATTTCAAGCTAGAATAGTGAATGGCAAACCGCGACAAGATGTGTTTTATTTGTTGCTTATTATGGTAGAGTAAGATTTTGCCTGCTGAGGCTGGGATCCCAAAGCAAAAGCAGCAGCTTTTCTAGCCTCTGTTTTCCACTTCAGTCCCTTCTTGAGGCTTAAGCAGTGGCGTAATGTCCATTGGGCAACGTGGGCAGCTGCCCAGGGCTCAGGAATTTTGCAGGGCATGCTCCTGCGTTTTAATTTTTTGGTGTTTTTTCACATTTCAGCCTGCAGGGGGCGCATTTTTAGAGATATCGGCACCAAAATTTCAGGGTATCATAAGGAGACTGTTCTGATGATGCCTTCCAAGTTTGGTGCAGTTTGGTTCAGGGGGTCCAAAGTTATGGACCCCCAAACGGGTTGCCCCTATCCCCCGTTGTTTCCAATGGGAGCTAAGGAGATGGGGGCTGCACCTTTGAGGGTCCATAACTTTGCCCCCCATGAACCAAGCTTCACCAAACTTGGGGGGTGTCATCAGGACAGGAAGCCATAAGCCACCAGGGGAGGACGGGGGAGCTCCGCCTCCTTCCGCTGCCCATGGGGGGCATCAAACTCAGGTTTTGCCCAGGGCTCCAGTTTTCCTCGTTACGCCCCTGGGCTTAAGGGAGGTTTCAAAATGGTGTACCATGTGACGCTCAATGGGGAAATAGATGAACTCTTCCCCTCCCCGTCCACAGGTTGCCAGGTCCCCATGACCACTAGTGTGGGGTGGGGAATGGGGTTGGAGATTTGGTGGTGAAACCCACAAACGTCAAGGACTTCAGTGCAGTACAGTTCCATAGAGTCCATCTCCTAGAGCATCCATTTTCTTCAGGGGAACTGATCTCTGTAGTCTAGAGGTGAGCTATAATTCTGGGAACTCCCCAGGAGGCTACAGTCAATCCACTTGTACACCCAAAAGGCTAATTCACTTGTCCCAAGACAATGAAGATTTTCAAATCTTTATAATGTAATATACATATATAAATGCTTTTCTAATCATTCACCAAAATAAATCATTCAAACTTTCAAGTAACTACAATGTTTACAGTGCAAAGAAATCTTAACAACTTACATTATTGTCAGTCATCAGTCACCAACCATATTTTGGCTTGGGCAGTCTTTTTTTTAATTACCCTGTTTCCCCGAAAATAAGCCCTAGCATGATTTTTTGGGGATTTTTGGAGGATGCTTGAAAAATAAGCCCTACTCCAAAAATAAGCCCTAGTTACAGATTCCCTGGCACAGCTGCTGTGGTCACGTGGGGGTGCAAAATCATGGGGGGGGGAAATAAAACATCCCCTGAAAATAAGCCGTAACGCATCTTTTGGAGCCAAAATTAAGTTAAGGCCCTGTCTTATTTTCGGGGGAACACGGTATTTAAACAATAAAACTTAACAACATGCACATGTGTCAGTCATCAAATCATTAATCATGTTTTGGCGCAGGTATATTTTGGCTTAGGCTAACCCAGTGGTTCTCAATCTGGGGGTCGGAACCCCTTTGGGGATCGAACGACCCTTTCACAGGGGTCGCCTAAGACTCTTTGCATCAGTGTTCTCCATCTGTAAAATGGATAAATGTTAGGGTTGGGGCTCACCACAACATGAGGAACTGTATTAAAGGGTCAGGGCATTAGGAAGGTTCAGAACCACTGGGCTAACCAAACTCCGGTAAGTTTGGTCTCGGTAAATCCTTCAATTAGGCCCAATACTTGTAGCTCAGTTTATAATGCTCTCAAAGAAGTTTGTACTAACAGTTTATAACCGTGGTGGCGAATTGGCTATTCTGGCAGGGGCTGATGGGAATTGTAGTCCATAACATATGGAGTGCCAAAGGTTCGCCACCACTGGTTTATAACTTTCGCTGTTCCGAGATTACAGCTGACTGCTTTCTCTCATGTCTTGTGCATTGTCCTCAAGAGAAAAAATGAACCATATTTTTTGAAAAAGCAGGTTTCTGCATGTCTAGTCTATTAACATATGTGTGGCTATGTTTCTTTTTCATGAATGGCAACATATAGTTTTATGGAAACACATCATTCACCAAAATGGAGGGATTCTCACCAAACAACTGAACATCAGCTGTCTGGCACAGGTGTCTGATGGTTACACTCAAGGGCACATAGTGAATGCGGTCCAAGCAGTCCTAACGGAACGACGCCTGATGCAACTGGTCAGGAAGCCGTTGGCAGCAGCTGAGTTCCTGAGTCCACTAGCCAGTCAGGAGCCGGTGTACAAGGAGGAAGAAGAAACATTTAAGGTAAGACATGCTAAAACTGAGGGCTTCCATTTTTTTTCTTCATTAAATCGTTCAATCAAGTTCATACGTTCGCTCCTTTTCCACACTGCATTCAGAAACAAGTTTGCCCTGGGCCCTGATCTCACATTTGGAAAATACAATAATCAAACACAGCACAGATCTGTGTCTTCATACTCACCTTGTGGTATAGTGGTTAAGAGCAGGTACACTCTAATCTGGAGAACCGGGTTTGATTCCCCGCTCTGCCACTTGAGCTGTGAAGGCTTATCTGGGGAACTAAATTAGCCTGTGCGCTCCAGCACACGCCAGCTGGGTGACTTTGGGCTAGTCATAGCTCTATGAAGCTCTCTCAGCCCCACCCACATCACAGGGTGTTTGTTGTGAGGGTGGGAAGGGGAAGGAGATTGTAAGCCCCTTTGAGTCTCCTATAGAGAGAAGGGGGGTATAAATCCAAACTCTTGTTCTCCTCCTCTATCATCTGATCAGGCTTATGAGGCTGAAAGCAGCTACTATTTGACCTTTCCTGCCATCCTAGGCTTCTCTCAGCACTTAGGCTAGTCCCGCACATGCAGAATAATGCACTTTCAATCCACTTTCACAATTGTTTGTGAGTGGATTTTGCTATTCCGCATGGTAAAACTCAGCTGCAAAGTGCATTGGAAGTGGATTGAAAGTGCATTATTCCGCATGTGGGAAGGGGGCCAGAGACTTCCATTTCGCATATATTTCATTTGCATACTGTATCTTCTACAACCTCTTGTTTCATTCACGCAACCGTCCTGTGAGGTACACCAGGCCAAAAGAGACCCTGTGGCTGAGCAGAGACATGACACACGACTTCTAAATCTCTGCCACATTCCACATTGGTATTTCTCAAGCAACATCAGGCGCCCCACTTGAGAAATTCCTGCAGCAAAACAGTTAACCATTTCCCCCCATTGAAATCAAGATGACCCAGCTCAATTGCTCGTCTTGCTACGTCGCCACATTTCAAAATATCAAATGTTCACCCAGAGTTATATACCTTGGGAAATAGGGCTGATCACAGAAATTGTAATGCTATCGTAACTATACCCATTGAATTTCCACAGCTCTGTATTCATGTTAATGAGCCACTTCAGGCAGATGATTGCTACTGTTCTTGTGATAACAGCATTCTCAGGAGTCCAAAGAGTCTGATATGCTTTCCCATGAGCCCCCACCCCACACACCATTAGCATTCTGGTAGGAAGGGAAGGGGGAGAAAATGTTACTTACCTATCTTCAAGCGCCTTTAAAAAAAATATTATTCTGCGCGATTCTGCAGGCCTGGTACGCCAAGACTCCTCTGGGAAAAGCACGAATCAAATCTCTGACGGTGGCTGAAGAAACCGGGAAAGGAAAGGGGAAAGGGAAGGACAAAGAGAAAAAGAAGGAAGCAAAGAAAGGCAAGAAGAAGAAGAAGTGAAAAAAAATGTGGAAGGCTTTGAAAAGCACATCGTAGTTAATCAGCTGCAGTAGAGCTCTTTGAAATCCCAGCTCTCCGAACAGCCTCAATCTCAGATGTCTTCTGTGTGGAAAAACCCCAAACAGGCTACATCAGTGTGACATTTTATCCCTCCCCGGTAACAAACTAATGACCACTGAATTTCGCTAGTATCACTTCCAGGAGTCTGCAACCTGCTGCGGCTCTCCAGATGTTCATGGACAACAATTCCTATCATCCCCAATTGGCCATGGTGGCAGGGGATGATGGGAATTGTAGTCCATGAACATCTGGAGAGCTGCAGGTTGCAGACCCTTGAGTCTTAGACCACCTCTTTAAGAGCTAACGACGTCTCGGATGAGGAATTTGAGTCCTTAAGAAGATATTATTAACTGTCCAACTTTAGAATAGCGTTATTCTTGTTCATGGTTTTAGTAGTAGATGTGTGACGTTTAGTTATTTTCCCTGTTCTCGTAGCTACCTGTTTGAACTGTTGGCTTTTATATGTGTGTATATGTATATATATCTTTTGGGCATGATTCTTCCCCATGTGAGGGTGCAGTGTACACATAGGAAGGAATTCCCCATGTTTGTCTGCTGCCAGCCCACACGCGGGCAGAATTCTAGGATAGCGTAGGCCTCCCGTATTCAGAACCCAAGTACTTGCTGCATGTACTTGTGCTAGTTCAGGGAAAGGGAAGTGCTCACGGGCACCCTGGTCCTTGGATGGCCCCCTAGTACTGAGGCAGAGACAAAATAGGGCTCCATTGAACCCTGTCGGTAACCCTCTGTGTACAGACCCAGCACTCTGGTGTGTGGAAGGATTATACCCTGTGTGGGAATGCCTTACAAAACTACCTTTTCGCTGCCGGTGTGGTTACTGATTATAGATTTTCAATAAAGTGGTTAAAGCTGAAAAGATAGCTTCTTGTTTTAATCTGAAGGAAAACAGTGAAGCCAAGCACCTACTTAGTGCAGGAATTCAGTCACTGTTTTTTAAAAAGTTACATGCAGTGAGTCTCAGATTGCCTGGTTGCAACCTCTGAAAAATAGAAGACAGAGGCGTAGCTGGGCCAAACTGCGCTCGGTGCACATTTTATATTCCCCCCATGGCGCCCCCCCTCCCGCAGCGCCCCCCTTCCCCCCACCCCACACTTACCTTAGTTCCTTTCCTTTTTGAAAACTTTTTCAGGCTGCAAAAGGCCTGTTCTCAGTAAAAATGGCTTGATGGAAACTATACTTCCCAGGAGACCTTGTGAGCCCCAAGGTCTCCTGGGAACTGTAGTTCCTCAGGCCGTTTTTACTGCAAACAGGCCTTTTGCAGCCTGAAAAAGTTCTCAAAAAGGAAAGGAACTAAGGTAATTGTGGGAAGGGGGGCGCCACGGAGAGGGAAAGGGGGAGGGGCCTGGGGGTGCTTTTCCGCACCCACCTGTGTGTGCTGGTGCACGGCACACACCCCTTCCCCTTGTAGCTTCGCCACTGGTAGAAGGCAGCAGGAAAAGATGAAGACCCAGTATGAGATGGGTTAACTCTACCAAGGAAGCCATGGCCCTCAGGCCCCTTCCACGCAGGCCAAGAAACACGGCTTAACAATAGTAAAAAACACTTTGCACAGATCACGCCCCGACAGCGAGTCTGCCGCGTGTCACTTCCCCCAAACTGGGCTTTCCAAGGATTGCACTAACCGCAAGTCTTTTTTAAAAATCTGCACAAATAGCAGCCGCTTGTGAGCGAACGGCCAGACAGGAGGCGCTTTACTCGGCTGCGCTCTCCTTTTAAAAATTATTTCTCGGTGCCCATCTGTGTCGCCACGCAGGTGCAAAGGGTCGTAACTTGAGACAGTGTGGTTGCGTGGGTCCGTTTGCGCATGCCTGCGTAGCTACATATTGGTGGGAGGTGAGTTTTTTAAAAAAGACGCACCTCTGTGGAAAGGCATGGCATTAACTCGGATTGTTTCCATGGGCTCCGATTGCTGCCTGCACAGATGCACGCAAATACGAAGACAGGAAAGTGGGTTTCTTTATTGTAAGGAATTCCAACGAGGCAGAAATAAAAGGCTTTTGGTTGAAAGACCATTTATTCAGACATCTTAGAAAACTCATACACACGGCATGACTGGAATGGGGCCTCCCGCTTAAACTACAGAATATAACCCCCTTGTCCCATCCCCCTCCCGGTGTCTCCAGTCCCATTCTCATGGGAACGGAATTCTCATCTCACTCTATGAGATAAGCCCTCTAACAGTGTGGTTGCTGCGGATTCTGGCCCGTCGCCCGTGCCAGGGAACTCAGTCAAGGCCAAACGGCTGTGAAGAGATTCAGCACCACTGAGATCTTTACACTCTGCCTCTCCTAAGAAAGAACCCTTCAGCACGATGAAAGGCAGAAATAAGGGAGGGGGCATTGATATTTTCCGAATAGACCCATTGATTATGGCCGGAGGAATATCCCACCCAGGAAACTAAGTATTGCAAGCGATTGCGATTAAAGCGAGAGTCCAGAATAGCGTCAATTTCATAGTGCTTGTGGCCATCAATTATGGTCGGCGGGGGTCTCTCCGGATGGTCGTGCCAGGCATCGGAAGCAGGAGCCTCCTTGAGCAAACTGGAATGAAAGACGGGATGGATATTACTTAAGGAATTAGGCAGTTCTAAACGAGCAGTAACATCATTGATCACTTTTGTAATTCTAAACGGACCCACGAATTTCTTGCCCAGTTTTGAATATTTGTGAACGTCTCTAAGATTCTTAGTAGACAAATAAACCCAAGCCCCCACACGTAAAGGGAAGTCAGAACGATGTTTATCCGCCTGAAACTTTTGTGAGTCCTTGGCTTGTTGCAGGGCAGTCTGGACTGTCTTCCACCCCTCAGCCAGGGATGTAATCCATTGTTCGAACTCTGGAGGATGTAGCGCCTCCGTGGGCAGTTGGGGCAGTGGTGGGAAAGAACGCCCAGACACAATTTCAAAGGGGGTTTTCTGTGTGCTACTATGAATGGCATTGTTGTAAGCGTACTCTGCAAATGGGATTAACTCGCACCAATTGTCTTGATGGTAGTTAGTGTAACAACGTAAATACTGCTCTAGAGTTCTGTTCGTCCTCTCTGATTCACCGTCACTTTGAACGTGGTAGGGGCGGCAACCGCCGCGGTGGTTCCCAACAAGCCCAGGAAAGCCTTCCAAAATTTGGAGATCTAATTGGGGCCTGTGATCGACACCACCTTGGAGGCCAGTGTAAGCGATAGATATGTTGAATAAACAATCGCGCCAATTTAGAGGCGGAGGAATGGTGGTGCAGGGGATAAAATGTGCTTGTTTGGAGAACAGTTCCACCATTTCCCACAGCACAGTCTTTCCCTAGCTTTCAGGCAAATCTTTAATAACATCCATTTAAGTAGCCTCCCAGGGACAGGAGGCTAAGTGGAGAAGTTTTAAAAGGCCGTTGTGTTTTCCCGGAATGGACTTGGCCTCAGCGCAGACCGAACATCCCTTGATATAAGTCTCAATGTCTTTCGCGCATGGCGGCGCCACCAGAACTGGCGACGGGCCAGATGTAGCGTTTTGAGGAAGCCAAAATGTCCAGCCGACCTGGCATCGTGGCAGGCTTCGGAGAACCTGCTAGCGGAGGGGAGGCATGTACCAACATCCCCCCCATTTCCAAACGCCATCCTCCAAGCGTATCTGGGAGTCTCCCTCCTCCGCTGGAAGTTCAAGGAGCCCCGCCTCCTCGAAGTTCCCGCGAGGAAGGGAGACGATACTCGGAATGGGCGAGGGGAGGAGGAGCGGAGGTCTGTGACCTAGTGACAGCCATACCCAGCTGGGAGGGGGAGAGCACGGTGCACGGGATATCTCGTAACGAAGAACCGCCCCCCTCCCCGGGAAGGCGAGACAGCGCATCATGCGCATCAGCGCATCAGCCAGTTTATTGGTTTTTCCAGGGAAAAAATGGACGGTGAAGGAGAAGCGGGAGAAAAAATCAGCCCAACGTGAGCTGCTTAGCCGGACATTTTGAGGGGGGGTTGAGAGGCGGCCAAATTTTTATGATCCGACCAAACTTGGAAGGTGTTTGGCCCCCTCAAGCCAGTGACGCCAGGTGCATAGCGCCACCTTGATAGCAGCAGTCTCTTTGTATCCCCTACGGTCCAGTTGAGCTCAGGGCCAGAAAACTTTTTGGATAAGTAAGCACCGCGGCACAAGTTTACCATCTTTATTTCTCTGCAAGAGGGCTGCGCCTAAGCGCCTTGTCCGATGCATCCACGTGAACTCTGAAAGGAAGGTCGGGTCGGGGTGTTTCAGAATGGGTTACATTAGTGAAAGCTGATTTCAGATGCTGGAATGCCGATTGACATTCCTGAGACCAAGGGAGGGGAGCCCCGGGCTTAGCAGCCTGTGAATCCTTGCCTTTGGTGCGTAAGAGATCTGTGAGCGGAAGGGCCAGTTTAGCAAATTGGGGTATAAAATCACGATAGAAATTGGCAAAACCAAGGAAGGATTGTAATTCTTTTCTGTTGGTGGGGGCCGGCCATTGAAGTACCGCGTCTACTTTTGCAGGATCCATTTTTAAGCCGTCGGGTGAGATCCGATAGCCTAAATAGTCTATGGAGGACTGATGAAAACAGCACTTTGACAATTTCGCGAAGAGAGAGTTGTCAAGTAAACGTTGTAACACCTCTCGAACCAGGGCTTCATGCTCTTCCATAGTTTGTGAATAAATCAAGACATCATCTAAGTACACGACCACCCGTTTATACAATAAATCTTGCAAAACCTCATTAATTAGGGCCATAAAAGCTCCGGGGGCTCCAGCCAAACCGAATGGCATTATTAAGTATTCATATTGTCCAAATTTAGTATTAAACGCTGTTAAATGTTCATAGCCTTCCGCAATTCTGACCCTGTAATAGGCCTCTCTTAAATCCAACTTAGTAAAAATCCGCCCTTGCCCAGTGCGCATCTAAGAGGTCTTTGATTAAGGACAAAGGATATTTATTGGACATGGAAACAGCATTTAATCCACGGTAATCAGTACAAAGTCTCAAGGAGCCATCTTTTTTCTTTACAAACAGAACAGGGGCGGCATGGGTGTGTTTGGTGGTTTCGTCAGATGAATCCCGTGAGCCAGATTCTTATCCAAGAAAGCACGGAGCTCCTTTTCTTCTGTGGGGCTCATGCGATAGATTCTACCCTTGGGCAGTTGAGCTCCAGGCTGCAAAATGATTTTGCAATCGGTATCCCTATGGGGCACCACTGATCGCATTCTTGCTCCTAAGAAACACCCTGGCCAGATCTTTATAAGCTTGTGGGATATCGGTGGGATTAGAAGTCACCGGCGTCGTGTAAGGCGGTGGAAGCTAAAGCGGTTCAATGTCATTTGAGGCTGGTTTTCCCCCCACTTCATATTGCTCCGTTCCGCAGAGGGGATCAGTGAATTCTAGAATTCGCTTCTTTCCAAAATAATATTTGGCTCCATGTAATAACAACCATGGCATGCCCAAGACAATGGAGTGTTTGGCCACTGGAGCAAGAAATCTAAACTAATTTTTCCCAATGGTCCCCTAGCGCAGAACGTAAGCAAAACAGGTTATGCTTTTGAACTGTCAGGCCGGGCCTTTCCGCTCCAAGTGGGCTGCCATCCATTTTGGAGTAAAACGGAATGGGCTTCACTAGGGGAATTCGGTCTAAGCCAAGTTCCTCAGCCACCTCGCGCCGCGATTAAAACAGTGGGAGCAATACGCCAGAATCAACGCAGGGCGGAGGCTATAATAACGTGTATGCTTGGCAGGGTTGGCTAAAGAGGCTTGAATAGTAATGGGCTTGCTGACTGCCTTCACTCACCGAATCTGGAGTAGGACCTTAATGTGTCCATGGGCCGGGCCAGATAGGCAAAACCCGCCCACCTCCCCTCTCGAAGTCCTCCTCGATAGCCGGGCTTTGGACGCAGCCTGGAGGCTCTCAAACTTCCGTGTGGAGGCTTGGCAGAGGTGCGTGAGACCGAACGGCTGGCTTCTGTTTTTTGGGGCAGTTGGCAGCCAGGATGGCCAGGACCACCGCGAATAGAGGCATAATCCCCAAACGATCGGCGGCGTTCAGATGTGGTCTCCGTGGAGACGGGCTGGGCTTTGGTTTGCGAGTTGTTGGGGCAACCGTGGTGGTTTTCGGATCGTGGGCGTCCCCCGGCACTTCGGTGAGCTGCGTACTCTAGACGGGCTGCTACTTTGTGCATCCCAGATCCCGATCCCACTCAGCGACGGGTGCGTGGGATGCGGATGAGGAGAACTGTCTCCTCGAAGTTTGGTATTCATAGCCTTGAAAGATGAAGTATTCACATTTCTGCCATCGCGTTCAGAGCCAGTCAGGAGGAAGTTTAGTAGCCGCCGCGCCTGCGAAATTCAACGGGCAAATTCGGCAAAAGAACGGTTGCCCTGCTGAATGGACTTTATGGTACTCTAATGGCTTCGCTTTCAGCAGCATCCGGATCTTGGAACGGGCGCGCATAAGGCTTCTGGAGAAATCCGGCCACTGTGCTGCAGTATCATCAGCTTCTGCAAATTCATAAAGAGTCACAAACCAGTCAGCAGCCACTCCCATCCAAAGAGCGGGACCCGCTATGTCCTGTATCTTTTCAACGTTCAGAAACGATACAAATCATCAAATTCCTCTCATATGTGCGTCCAGTTGCAGGATGAAGTAGGGGAGTTTAGAGGCGTCCCGTCGAAGCTTGACGGCGAGGGAATGGGGGGCCTATAATATCCTCTTTCAACAGCTCTTGGAGACTCCAGCTGGGGCTGTGGTTGCAAAACGGCTAGGCGTGTGGGGCTGGGAGAGCATAGGAGGCCGGGCTGAGTTACCGCCGGTTAGCGAGGAGAGTAGAAAGCGGGGACTCTTGCAACGCCTTCGACCTTCCATGGCAGGGGGGGAGCGGTGGTAGGCGCTCTTGGTAAAGGTGTAAGCACCGACCCGGGTTCTTGCCATCGTATCCTGCTGCCTCTTCAGCTCTTGCCCAAGGGCAGCCAATTCTCTTTCTTTGCTTGAAGTTAAAGGCATCTTGATGCGCATGTAAAGAGCCATTTTTTCTTCCAATGATCCAGCTTTTGCTTTGTTCATCACGCTTGAATGGGTCAGCGCAGAGTCAACTCGCTCTGCGCTTGGATGGCCCTAATAAGCTTTGGCTGCTGAAGAAGCGCTCCAGATCCCAGCTTGGAGTGATCCAAGACCTTGTCAAGTGGACCGATAAGTTCTGCTGATACTGCCGTTGCAACACTTCTTTGGCCCGGTTCTAGCCTTCGAAAGTTGGACGTCCTTATGCGTTGTTGTTCTCGGTCCCTTTGCAGGCATTCCACGATCTTTTTTGCAGCTGTTCGCGTTCCTCCTCCCAGAGCGTCTCATGCGTTCCCGGGTCCCATGCCTCTTTAGCATCGGCGCAGTCTGGGCCACTCTCATCGTCCCAACTTTCTTTGGATGGGAGGGGAAATAAATCTGGATGGGGGGAGTCAGGGTCGCTTCTTCGGATTCCTCCTCTCCGGATGGTAACTCCCTCCAGTCCCTCCCCACGGCAATCGGCTCCATGGGGCGCCTCTGGCACATCAACTGCTACAGGTCTGGGCTGGAAATCCGGATTGGGAACCTGCACGGAAACCCCTCCCGATCACCGGATCCTTGGATCTCAGTCAACGCCCCGGTTTCTGACTGTGGAATTTGGGACGGGCCCCGGTGCTATGCCACTGGGGATCGCTTGGGAGCATCACATCGGAAGTATGAGTCAAGGAATCGCTCAATTGACTCCTGGGTGGCTTTGCATGAAGTGTAGTCAGACCCATCTCTTCCGAAACAGGTTGCATCTGGGGTTTGTAATCCACACGGAAACGGGTAGAGATCCGATCCACAGGCCTTTCGACATCCATAGACAGCGCCCCAAACGTAACTCATGCAAATCCATGGTCACATCCGGCATCCCTCATCCCAACGTAAGTAGGGGAAGACTCATGCTGGAACGAGGGCGGGGATTTGAGAGTCAGCCCAGCGAGACCCGTTCCCCACTTCGGTTCCTCCAGAATCAGGAAGGGGAAAGCTGCTCGGAACCTCCTCTATAGCTTTACCGCTAGCCTTCCACAGTTCTTCCATAGGAATATTCAATCTCTGCATGTTAAAACACCAGAGATCCACTCTGAGGTGTTAAAAAAGAAAAATAAAGATATAGATTCCAGTCATAATGTAAAGGAATTCTAACGAGGCAGAAATAAAAGGAAAACTTTGGTTGAAAGACCATTTTATTCAGACATCTTAGAAAGCTCATACACACGGCATGACTGGAATGGGGCCTCCCGCTTAAACTACAGAATATAACCCCCTTGTCCCATCCCCCTCCCGGTGTCTCCAGTCCCATTCTCATGGGAACGGAATTCTCATCTCACTCTATGAGATAAGCCCTCTAACAGTGTGGTTGCTGCGGATTCTGGCCCGTCGCCCGTGCCAGGGAACTCAGTCAAGGCCAAACGGCTGTGAAGAGATTCAGCACCACTGAGATCTTTACATTTATCCTGACTCCAACCTGCTGTACATTTGCTGTGCGGAAAGGGCCTCAGTTTGCAAGGCCTAAGCAAGGCTGTTAACAATGGGACTTTTGGAGAACATTGATTCATAGGGTCACCATGAGTTGGGAGCGACTTGACAACACTTCACACACACACACACACACACACACACACGCTCACACAGTCACAACGCGCACACACGACCTGGCTGCTGGACTCAAATCTTGCTCTTCTACTGCAGACCAACATGGCTGCCCTCTGAAACATTTCAATAGTTGGCTTGGAGTGGTATTGATGTCGGTGTTGATGGTCTTGTGATTTGATTTGGTTGCCTGCTTGTTTTCTTTCAAGCAATTCTGGAGAGGCACCGTACATATTTTCTCAATAAATAAGTAGAAACACACGGCATCCCCTTGGTGACCTGGGAAGATCTCATCCCTTAAATGACAGATGTCCACTCTTTGTCAGCTCCGAATCTTATGAGACCCATTTCAAGCTCAGCCCTGAATGTTCAAGATAATATACAATAATAGGCTAAAAAAACCCACTAAGCCCCTTCCGCACATGCAGAATAATGCACTTTCAATCGACTTTCACAATTGTTTGCAAGTGGATTTTGCTATTCCGCACAGTAAAATCCATCTGCAAATTGCATTGAAAGTGGATTGAAAGGGCATTATTCTGCATGTGCAGAGGGGACCTAAGTAAATCAAGAAGCCAACTTCCAAAACAATTGTCATTCAACAGGAGCACTAAAAAAGGTAAATTAAAGGGGTTTTTTTTTTTTAGCAAATTGTAGCAAACACTTTAGGAGACTTTGTCAGCTGGTGGCAAAAATTCAGTAGCATGCATCTCAAAGGAAAGAGTTCCACAAAATAGATGGCTCAGCACAGGAATTTTGGCTCCATTAAGTGGCTCCTTGTGTCTCAAGATGTGCTTCTGCTTCTGGCCCCACTTGGACCACCACCACTCGACTGATTGGCGGGGCTAAATCTGTTCTCCGCATGGGCCTTTGGCCAAGCACAGGCCTGCGCTCTGGAGAGTCGACACCAGTGGTCCAGCAATTTGAGCAACCCCCTCACAGCCCAGGGAAGCCATGGAGACTGGCAACCATTCTGAGGGAAGTCTGGCGAAAGGAGGAAGTGTCATGGGAAGGGAAACTGGGCAGGAGGAGCCTGCAGGAACTACTGCTTGGAATGGTTTTTCCTCCTTCTGCCGGAATCCCAGGAGTGTGCACTTGGCTGGATTCCTCTCAGAGGAGTGACGGGAACTGGGAAAATCTGAGAGGCTTTCCGCAACAGGGGACAGAGTCCAGATAGCTGCCACCACTCACACAGCCTGGCCTGAGGGGCCACTCCCCTCAGATCCCCGCAGGTCTGCAAGACCCAGGGCGTCCAGTGTAAGAGCCACTCTCTAAGAACAAGTTGGTAGCCAGCTCAGTTGTGCCCAGAGTACTCTCCTACCCAGTCAGTGGATGAGCTGCAGCCTTCTGCAGTAGCTGAGCATCTGAATAATCTTCAAGGGCAGCCCAGCGAGGCATCTATTACTGTAGCCCAACAAAACACTACCATCATATGACTGATGATACTAAGAGGCTGCAGCAGACCTAGACCAGAGGCGGAGCACTCACAGGGACATGTGGGGTCACATATCCCCAGGCACATGCCAGCTGGTCACGTGGTGGGGGGCAGAGAATCAGGCTGATCCGTCAGCCGGCAGAACCTCCGCTGGCCAAAGGAGCAGCCTGTCTTGTCCGCTGCTAGCCGCCCCTCGACCCCACCCCACCAGGCTGATCGAGAGGTGGCCCGTGGCAGGCTCCCGCCAGCTAAGGTAAGTGGGGCACAAGGTGTGTGTGGCCGGAGTAGGTGTTGCCCCGGGTGCCATTCCCCCCTCCCCCCCACACACACACCTCTGAGCTAGACAAAGTTATTCCTGGCTTTGACCACTGGAACAAATCAAGAAGCAAAGCAGGATCAAGCTGTGCTTTCAGCCGCACCACACAGTCAGTTTGAGGTGAGGATTCCTAACCACCTAGGACAGGGGTCTGCAACCTGCGGCTCTCCAGATGTTAACGGACTACAATTCCCATCAGCCCCTGCCAGCACAACCAATTGGCCATGCTGGCAGGGGCTGATGGGATTTGTAATCCGTGAACATCTGGAGAGCCGCAGGTTGCAGACCCCTGATCTAGGAACACTGTTCAAATGGAAGTTGTGACAAGAGGACCAACTTATCTATGGATTCACCTACAGTAACCCAGCAGCGATTTCTGCAATCACAGAAGAGATTGGAAAAGTGCAATTACTGGTCTCAGCAGGGGTATCTACAAGCAGGGTGGCTGACTGAACCAATTTCCAGCAAGGGAAGCCACATGGAGGCTCCCAATTCTCATTATGTTGAATTCTGTGGTTCTTTTCCTTTTTTAAAAAAAATGTAAACCCAAAACAGCCAGGGCAGGTTGTGCTGAGATGGAAGGCGGGTGCCGAAGAAGCGGTTTCACCTTTTCCCTTCCCATTGTGTTTAAACCCAGAATTGCTTTCCTCATCCTTTTTAACCTGAGAGCTCGCTTTGGGACCCTGCTTTGTAGCCGCGGGTCAAAAACCAGTGTGGTTTTGAGCAGGAAAATGACTAGTTGTTTTCTCTTCTTCTACTCAGATGTTGACTCTCCGGGGTTGCTGTGGGTTGAGGGCAAAAAAAAACAAAACACCAATCACAGAATTCCACGAAGCTATGAAGTCTGAGCTTGAGCATTGTCTGGATTTGCTCCTCAGACAGAGGCTCCGATGAACAGCAAAACTGTGGGCCTCCTGTAGACTTCACTTTGATGTCCTGCACGATTCTTCCGAGTAACAGCTTCATAAAGGTGCTGAGCAGTGAAAGGCGTGAGAACGAAATGGAGATGTACAAAGAATACCCCAGAGTGACCTCCCTTTTCAAAATAAAGTCAACAAAATGCCTTCTCGATTTAAGAATTTTCCATCAAGGCTTTCCAGTAGCACAAATCTTGCGTCTCCCATTTCATGAACCAAATTTTAACCAGGGCAGCGGCTCCTTCTTCTGTTTCAATGTTAAGCTACGTCGAGTGCATTGTTCTTTTTATCTTTTTTTAAAAAATCAATGATTTAAAAGCTTGTTCCTCTTGCAAACTCGTTACAGGATGAATTCCTATTGAAAAATGTTTCAAAAGGGGACGTGCTTTTTCTTTTACTGATTACCGCTAAAGAAATTCCCCTGCAATTACTCACGCGCTTTTGGCTTCCTCTGATCCTGGCTCTACCAGGCTAGTCCAAGGTGACTAGAAAAGGAAGCGTCTGTGTTCCCATTGGTCGACGAGACGGGCCTTCCAAATGTTACTTAAATTATTTATGTTCCCTATTATGATTAAATTACTGGGTATTCATTGAAAGAACAATCATAATGTACGTAATTATTACAGTGATAATGTGAATGTCAGACTTTCATTGCAATTATTCTGAGCTTCATCATAAGATAATTTACCAATAAATTAATTGGCTTAATTAGTTTCTTCACATCCGGGGGAACTAGATAGTTGCTGGGAACTTGATTGTCTGGATTGCCGTGAATGGATTTATCACTGCGATTTTTTCCTCAAGTGTTGTCTGATGCAAACGAGAAGAGAGAACGGGAATTTGACAGAAAAGCAGGCTGATGGGCTGAAATCTCTCTTCATCATTTGGAATGGGACGCAGTACCCCCTCATGGGCCCACTCCGCACGGTCCAATAAACACAGGTGTAGAATGGCAAAAAAAACCAAGGGGGGGGGACTTGACACAGATCCCGCCCCTAAAATGAGTCCACCCTGTGTTATTTTCCCCCAACCCAGGGCGTTTCCCCACTTACCTTTGCTGTCCTTTGCTGCGCGCTACTCTCAGCGTGCAGCATCTCTGGCGTGCGCCCGGGGGTCCCCGTTTCGAGGAGCGCCAGGGATGCCGCGCACTGAGGGGGCGCGAGAGCGGCAGCATCGGGGCAGCTGCGTTGTCGCCGCCCTAGTAGTGGGGAGTGCCCCGGGAGAGTAGCACGGGCTTAAAGTAAGTGGGGAAAGGGCCCCAGTTTGTTGAGAATCGCGCTATTTGCTAGTCTTTTCAAAAATCCCGGGTTGTAGCCGCTTGCGAGCAAACAGCAGGGCAGGAGGTGCTTTATTCCCTTTAAAAAAAATCCGTGGCTTACATCTGCATAGCCACGCAGGTCATACTAACGAAATGTAGGAATATGTGGATTTAGCTGCCTTTTAACAAAAATATAGAATGTTAACGTGTGAGGAGGGCACCTCTCTTCCTCCCTCTCTTCCTCTGCCATGTTTGTTTTCTGTGTGTAGGGAATTGTTGACACAGGAGAGCATTGGACCCTGCTGTTTCCCACCTCCATTTTGTTGGGATAAGCGCTCCTGGTAGTTGGAGATTATCCCTATTCGTAGTTAGCAGAGCGGCACGGGGGGCTAGAACACAGCAGAAGCCTTACCTCGTGTGCGTGCATGCTCGTGATGGATTCCAATGTGCGGCAAGCTTACACAAAAGAAAGTTGGAGTCAGTTGTAGTATCTAGTCTAATAAAAAGAGTATTTATTAGTGAACTCCATTCTGGATAGAAAGGTAGGTAGATAGAGTCACTATGCTATCCTAATCTAGCTGGATGGGGATGGATGCGCGGAGCATCCATCCTCTCTCTAGGCATGGTAGGAAGAAGAATGGAGAAGGGGTCGGGGAAGAAGCCGGAAGGAAGGAAGGAAGTCCCTGAGAGTATCAGTCTAACATCAAAGGGATAGAACCAGCATGATAGAGTAAAGGTGTCAAATCCCTAGGTCCCTATCTAGCCACTAGCTCTCTAGTAAAACCCCCTCTGTAGGTTGAGGCAGGAAACAGCGTAACAGTGTGAAGTCCTTCACTCCCAACACATTTAATGTGATGTGGTCCCACACAGGCTATGTTTGTGTGTGTAAAGGGCTATCAAGTCGCATAGCGACCCTCGGAATAGCAACCCTGGAATTCCTTAGTGGCCTCCCATCCATGTGCTTATCAGGGTCAATCCTGTTTCACTTCCGAATTCTGACGAGATTGAGCTAGCCTCGGCCATTTTGGTCGGGCCTATAGGACACAGGCTGTAGGAAACTTTCCCCTCATAACTGGAGTAGCTGCTGGAAGATTCAGAGTCTGTCACTGGTGATGGAACATTCTGTGACTGAGAAACGACTTTCCACATTGGCTAAGTTTGAAGTATTCGATGTTTGTTTTTAGTCAGCGAGTGATAAAGCCGCCGCCCCTGCTGCTCACCTTGAATCTTTGTGGCAGTTATGCTTGTCACACAGCTAAACAGAGAACCAGTGATGTTCAGATGGCTTTTGAAAGGGGATCCGATCGCACATTGCAAGCCCTGAGTTGCATGGTTGTCATGCACCAGGAATGAATGAATCACGAACAATGCTATTTGACCTCTGCATTCCCCTACCAAACATAGCTGCACAAATCCGTGTGGCCCACAAGCAGAACCTGTGCCAGGTCATATTTGCCGAGCAACATTAACACGAGTCCGCTATCAGTATTTGTGCGACTCAAAGAAACACTATTTTAGGTGGAAGATAGCTGAAAGTCTCTGAAATATTATGGCATTGTGGTTTCCTACCGATGCCCTGGACTACGCCAAACTTTAAATTACAGCCTTTGAGCTCAAAGCCTTTTCACAGTGTTTGTTATAACAGCGGCCAGCGTCGGATTGATCTTGCTGGTCTCACGTCAAGCATTGTTGGGATGATTTGAAGCCTCAGAAAAAGGGCTTTTGTGAAAAGGATACCGGAGTCGGCTCCTTTGGGGGTATTTGTTTCGCCAATGACACATGATCAACGTAGCTTGGTCTATAAGTTTCTACTACTGTTCTCATATCAAATCGCCTGGGCAGAAGACACTTTGCATGTGTGAAACGGCAGCTCCACCAGTACAGAGATTTGATGGATGGTTATGTGCTCAGATAGAGATGGAACTGCAAAGATTGTCATGCCCTTATATAAAGCAGTGGTGCGACCACACTTGGAGTACTGTGTTCAGTTCTGGTCGCCACATCTCAAAAAGGATATCAAAGAGATAGAAAAAGTGCAGAGAAGGGCAACGAGGATGATTGAAGGATTGGAGCACCTTCCTTATGAGGAGAGGCTGCAGCGTTTGGGACTCTTTAGTTTGGAGAGGAGACGTCTGGGGGGATACGATTGAAGTCTATAAAATTATGCATGGGGTAGAAAATGTTGACACAGAGAACTTTTTCTCTCTTTCTCACAATACTAGAACCAGGGGGCATCCATTGAAAATGCTGGGGGGAAGAATTAGGACTAATAAAAGGAAACACTTCTTCACGCAACGTGTGATTGGTGTTTGGAACATGCTGCCACAGGAGGTGGTGATGGCCGCTAACCTGGATAGCTTCAAAAAGGGCTTGGACAGATTTATGGAGGAGAAGTCGATCTATGGCTACCAATCTTGATCCTCCTTGATCTCAGATTGCAAATGCCTTAGCAGACCAGGTGCTCGGGAGCAACAGCAGCAGAAGGCCATTGCTTTCACATCCTACATGTGAGCTCCCAAAGGCACCTGGTGGGCCACTGCGAGTAGCAGAGGGCTGGACTAGATGGACTCTGGTCTAATCCAGCAGGTTCATTCTTATGTTCTTATGACCCCCTCAGTTAAAAGTAAAGAAAAATATTTGAGCACTGGGGGAAGGAACTAGTTTTGAGTTCCGCCAACCTCACTTTTGACAAGTCAGATAATATGGGAGCATTTATCCTTCTTTTTTTAACATAATTTTAACATGTATTTTACCCACTAAAAAAAATACAGGAAAAAAAGTTAAAGATAAAAAATAAGCAAACATAATCATAACAGTCTTCATAATTAAGAAATAAGTATAATGAACACACATAATCTTATATAATCAGAATCGGATGTAGCCCATATCAAAATTAGGTATAAAATGGATTATAAAATGCACTTATAAGCTTATTAATAAAGATAAATTAACATTAACTGATACACTGGATAAAAACAACTTTAACCGTTAATCATTTAGGCAGCCTAACTAATGGAGGAGTTACCCTTCAGTAACTTTGCATCCGTACTGGGATCTTTAAGCACTTTGAATTGCCCCTGAGCCAGTGCGGCTCTTTTAACGCAGGGGTGCTACGATCCTTGTATTCCACCTCCGACAGCAGCCTGGCAGCCACGTTTTGATCTATCAGGCAGTTTTCTAAGGCAGCCTGCATAGAGCTCATTACAGTAATTATCATTGTGTGATCAGAGCCAGATCAAACTTTCCGAGGAAGGGTTGTTGCTGGCTTATCAGCTGAAACTGGTAAATTGCTCAGGCCCTTTCCGGGTGAGCCAATAAAACCCGGGGAAAGGTGGGCTATATGAACCCACCCTCACCCTGGCCCCTTCACACAGCTGGCTGTCCCATGGCCAGTCAGTGTGTTGGCTGGGGCACACGCCTTCACACAAAGGCATTTTGTTTTTCTTTCCCTGCCTGCCCTTTTTCGCTTCGCAGGCAGGCACGACCAGTGGTGGGATCCAAAAATTTTAGTAACAGGTTCCCATGGTGGTGGGATTCAAACTGTGGCGTAGTGCCAATGGGGCTGGGCGGGGCACGATGGGGCATGGCCGAGCATTCCGGGGACGGGGCATTCCTGGGCAGGGCTGTGGCAAGGACGCAGCCGCTGCACCGGTCCTTGGGGGGGAACGAATGCACGCAGGCGCAGGCTGCCACGCACGCCAGTGCACCTCCTGCTAGACTGCTTCAAGTTCTGCGTGCTACTGCTGAGAGGAGGGGCGTAACTAAGGCAAAAATCACGTGGCAAAATCACCAATTAGTAACCCCCTCTTGGCACACACAAATAATTGGTAACCTACTCTCGGGAACCTGTGAGAACCTGCTGGATCCCACCTCTGGGCATGACCGACCTCCGGGCCATGATACGGCTCATTTCCCCTGCGTAGCTCCGCAGATGGGAGCCAGGGAAGGGGTTTTCGAGGATCGTGTTATGTACGATTCTCTTGTTTTAACACAGCTGTGAACCAGGTTAAAACAGAAGAATCGCACATAACACAATTGTTGAAAAAGCCGGGTTGGGGGGGAAACGCGGAGTGGATCCGCGTTAGGATTGGGATCCATGCGAAGTTCCGCCCCAACCTGGGTTTTTAACCAGTGTTATCCCGATTTAATCCCGTGCAGAAAGGGCCTCAGTGTACCACAGCAGAGAGCTGGGCCCCTAACCCTAGGCCAGGATCCAGCACCACCACCAAGCTACAAACCTGCTCCTTCAGGGAAAGGGCCTCCCTCTCTAGGACAGGCTGGATTTGCAGTCCTTGAGCAGTTCTCCATCGACCAACAACACTTCAGGATAGTCCGGATTGAGCTTCAGTTCATTGGCTTTCACCTATCCCATCACCAGGAATTTGTGCAGGACTTCCACAGACCCCACCTGGGCCAGCAGTTACAAACAAATCTGCATATTGGTGACACCTCGCTTCAACCTCCCAAACAATCTCCTCCAGTGATTACATGTCGAGATTAAACAGTACGGGGGACAAAATGGACCCCATGGGATTCCGTGGCCTAAATGCCAAAGTGCTCCGAAGCAGCTCTCCAGCGCCATCTTCTGGAATTGATCAGTCAAGTCAGCAACTTCCAAAGACTGCCCTGGTCACATTGTGGACTCTGTGGTAAATCGTGAGTGTAGTGTAGGATGGACATATTGTTATATGTCTCGTTTCATTTTTTTAGCATAGGTTAGCCTGAACTGGTTAAGGCTGAAACAACCCCAGTCAGATATTTCTTTTTCTTGCTGTCTTAAGGCACAGTTAACATCCTTGAGAAATGTATTCCGTGAGCATAAGCCTGCTCTGATAACCACTGAAATGAGACCTCTTGAACAGCTGTTTGTCTGCTATTATAAATCGAAGGAAAAGAACAGCAGCTCTGTAACTGGCAATGTGCTTTGAGTCTGTGCATTTTCATTTTGAGTGTCACTTGTATGATCAGAATAATGCCCTGAAATAAACAATTCAGCTTTAGAAATGTGATTTTTTTTCCCCACACACCCATTCTATACATGCTCCCAGCAATATATGATGTACAAAATTCTCAAATCTGGATTCTGCAGGGGTGCCTTTCCTTCCTCTTTAGTAAAAAAAAAACTGGGAATTTTGGATTCTCACATTCAGTGTAGGCAAAATAGAATTGCCATCTGTTCTCATTTACACTTTAAATATGTTATTTGTGTATCTTTTATACCTTTCATGGTCTATTATGCCGATTTTAAATAAAGTGTTTTAACTAAAACACTAAACAATTATTGGTTGAAAAATCCACACTGGCTCTGGAATAAATAAGCTTCTGATTTTCCCTGAGCCATTAAAATGATAAATGCCAGGGGGAGTTTCATATAACCCCTCAGTGCCATGAGCAAGTGATTTTGCAGGGGTCTGCAACCTGCGGCTCTCCAGATGTCCACGGACTACAATTCCCATCAGCCCCTGCCAGCATGACCAATTGGCCATGCTGGCAGGGGCTGATGGGATTTGTAGTCCATGAACATCTGGAGAGCCGCAGGTTGCCGACCCACTATGTTGCTTTAATTCCCCAATTTCTTTGTGAAAGAATAATATTTGAGAGAAAGACAGAAATGAGCTAAAGGTGCCTAAAAGTGTTTGAATCGGGTAGACAATTTTAGGAATGTGTTTTTTGTTAACCGAAAGCTTCCCTTGCACTGTGGAAGGAGGCCATTGCTGTATTCATTTATTTTTGACCTATACCAGTGGTGGCGAACCTATGGCACGGGTGCCAGAGGTGGCTCTCAGAGCCCTTTCTGTGGGCACACGTATACAGAGTTCATCATGGGGGGGGGGCGGAAAATCACCCCTCACATACACACATCTAGGCTAGCCTGGGCACAATCCTTTACCTGGGAGCAAGCTCAGTTGCTGGCAATGGGGCTTGCTTCTGAGTAAACCCTCCTAGGGTCATGATTCACCCATTCAAAGTGTTGCACGGTTGCTTCACCAAGCCTACTCCCAAGTAACGTGTGCCTCGGAGCCAACTTTTTTTCTAAACTAAAACCTCAGTATTCAGGTTAAATTGCTGTGTGGGCACTTTGTGATAAATAACCAGGTTTTGGGTTGCAGTTTGGGCACTCGATCTCGAAAAGGTTCGCCATCACTGACCTATACCCTGGCTCCCTCCCCAAAGCAGTTTACATCATCTTCCTTTCCTCCATATTATCCTTACAACAACCCCCGTGAGGTCGGTCGATCTGAGAACACATGGCTGTCACAGTCAGCCAGCAAGTATCCATGGCACAGTAGGCATTTAAACTTGGGCCTCCCAGGACTTTATTTCTCAGCCCACATAAAGCTTGTTGCTTTAAGAAAGAGATAGAGTCCTTCATTGCGAAGGAACCCAATAGCAGGCCAGTAAAGCTAGAGTAAAGCATCCTATCTTGGGAAGGATGGAAGTAGACCGCTAAGCACATGCTTTGCCCACACGGCAGTTAGCAAAAGGAGAGAAGGAATTAGTTGGGTGGAAGGAACCTCTAAAAGTAGTCTTCTGGGTAAACAAAGATACAGAAGCACAGCAGATAAGAGGAAGGATGCAAGAACTGACCTATCTAGCCTTTCCAGCTCTACTGCCCCCGTGCTCTGTTCAAAGGAGTGTTGCACAGTCCTCCCACTGCACCGTTGTTGTTTGATTGTATTCTTGATCCTGGTTTGATGGACACCAGAGGGTTTCCTCGTTACAAACTGCCTCGAGCTGCTTTAAATGCTTTAAACAAACAAGCGCCTTCCTTTCAAGCCCAGGTGTGTCGGCCAGCAACTAGAAGTGAGCCCTCCTGCCCAATTAAAGGGAAGGCTTTGTAGATTCCACACAGTGAAATGGCGGCTTCCACTGGGAAGGTGGGCCATCGGGACTAATTCCCCCACGCACGTTCATCCCTCGGTGGGTTGCATATGTACATAATCAGTGGAGGCTGGTACCCATTGGGGTAGGTAGGCTGAATAGCAGAGCAGCCACTGTTAGCAGGGGCCAGAATCGACAGTAGATGGAGCCAAGTAACCCCGGTTTTGATTCGAGGCATCTTCCTCCCTTGCCGAAGAGAGAAACCGCCTTTTCAAAGACCTTATGGAAACATTTGTCTGACTGTACAAAAGGAGAACCTCGGAAGGCGCTCACCTGGCGCAACCTCTCCCTTTGCAAACATTTGAAGCAGCAGCTGGAATGCCCGACGCCAGAAAGACGGCCCTGTTCCCCACCCCACCCCCTTCCTAAAACCCACTACTCAGCATGCTGATCAGAAGAGACAAAGGAGGCAATGAGCACCGCAGTTCTCAGAACTCACAAAAATCCCCCACGGAAGAGCTCGTTTTCTGTATTGTGAAGAAACACAAAGAAAAGACGCCTTTGGTAGACATTCCCTCATCAGTGGTAATTAACAAGTGACTGCCCCCCATACTGTCCAGCCCACCAGTTGGCCTCTTCAATTCTGCTCTCTGTTTCCTTACCTACTCAGGTAAAGTAGGTGACAACTAGAGGTAGGGCTTTTTTAGGGGTGGCCCCTTGTGTCCGGAATACCCTCCCCCACCCCTCAGAGCTTGCCTGGTACCTGCGCTACTACCTTTTAGGCACAGGGCCAAAACATCTCTTTTTAAACTGAGGGGGATCTGTCTTTACAGCTGTTTTACAGTTTGTTCCTGGCTGTACTCCTCTGTTTATTTTATGCTGGTCTTTTATGTTCTGGCAGGGTTTGGATGACCTGATTTCATGGGCTTGGTTTGTTTTTATTCTGTGGTAGCTGCCAGTGCTGGGGGGCACACACACTTTCTTTTTTAAAAAAACCTAACTCCATACAACCATCAAAAACCAGGGTTTCGGGTTTCTGAAATGAGACTTTCAAGAGTTCGACCACCTTTCCTTTAACTCTTTTCAGCAGCTGTGAAAGCATGTACAGAGTGCCTTCAGTTTACCACTAATCCTACAATCCTGTGCATGTTTAACCTGAAGTAAGTCCTTTAACATTCAGTAGGATTCAATTCCACTCTCAAGGAAAACGTATGTCGGATTGCTTCATTTACTCTTGACAGGGAAATGTATTTTGAAGGATGGAGCTCCGGCTTTTTTTTCTTCACTATATTATCTTCAAGAACTGAGTTACTGGAGGAGTTACCTTCCTTTCGCCTTCCCCTTCTCCTTGAACTTCAGTTCTCCTAGTATTACAACTGATCTTCAGACTGCAGATCAATCTCCGTGAAGAAAATGCTATTCAGACAGAAAGTTACAGCCCCTACGAAGCTCCCTCCCACCCCTTTCCTGGATATTGTCCCCAAATCTTTAGGAATCACTCATGCTGGAGCTCAGCTGACAATCTTATTCTGCAACAGCAGCAGCAAACTTCACCGTAAAATACCGTCTGTTATGATTCCTCTTTGGGATTTTGCATCTTACTGATGGGAAAAGGTTGCCATTTGGAAAAGTAAATATTCAAAGTGAAATGGACATATGGTTAAAAACATAACACAAACCCTGGATTCCTTCTGTTGAATAGGCCTGGTTCTGAATCGGAGGAACAAAATGGAAGCTTTGACGAAGAAGAAGAAGAAGAGTTTGGATTTATATCCCCCCTTTCTCTCCTGTGGGAGACTCAAAGGGGCTTACAATCTCCTTTCCCTTCCCCCCTCACAACAAACACCCTGTGAGGTAGGTGGGGCTGAGAGAGCTCTGAGAAGCTGTGACTAGCCCAAGGTCACCCAGCTGGCATGTGTGGGAGTGTACAGGCTAATCTGAATTCCCCAGATAAGCCTCCACAGCTCAGGTGGCAGAGTGGAGAATCAAACCCGGTTCCTCCAGATTAGATACACGAGCTCGCCTCTTAACTGCCTACGCCACTGCTGCTCCTGTGTAAGAGTGTAACAGTCCGCTGGGACTTTAGTAGCTATGAGAGGCTGCCCTCTGAGACAGGTCCATTTTTTTTCTTCCTGCTCCCTGGAAAAGATCAACCATCCCAGCCAATAAACCTGCATAGTACAGTGGTTAAGAGCAGGTGGGCTTTAATCTGGCGAACCAGGTTTGATTCCCCACTCCTCCACATGAGCAGCAACTCTTATCTGGTGAACTGGATTTGTTTCCTCGCTTCTCCACGTGAAGCCTGCTGGGTGACCTGGGGCTAGTCACAGTTCTCTCTGAACTCTCTCAGCTCCACCTACCTTACCAGGTGTCTGTTGTGGGGAAAGGAGTTTGTCAGCCGCCTTGAGACTCCTTACAGGAGAGAAAGGCGAGGCATCAATCCAAACTCTTCTCTTCCTAGAGATCTATGGACCAATCGGACTGAGAGGAAGCTTTTGTACAGGTTTGGTCTGTTCAGGTCAAGTGTTTAGTATCTTTGGGTCAGATTCTCAACTGTGCCTGTGTTTCTCCCTCCTCGGAACTTATCATGCCAGAAGCCAGAGAAGCCCCATAGTTTTCAAGAGTGGGCAAAGCACTCCATTCGATTCATCCATATGCCATGTCTGCTAAAGAGGGGTTTCTGGGAATTCATAAATAAGCTAAGGTTGTCAATATCCAGGTGGGGCCTGGAACTCTAACTCCATCAAGAAAAATGGCTGCCTAAGATGGTGGACTACAGGGCACTATACCCTACTGAATCCATTCCCAAACCTGGCCTTTAAATCTCCAGGAATGTTCCAACCCAGAGTTGGCAACTGTACATAAAGCAGAGAGGCCTTAGGAAAAGGGGTTTCTTACCAGTGGCCCCAGTGATAGATCTCCATTTTGACTGAGTGGACCAGCCTCTACTATGAATGAGCCACTGCAGATGAAGCTCCCTAAATAAATCATTTGCATTAACTTTAGGCCCAAATGTCAACAATTCTTATTGAGGTAAATTGCTGAGGAAAACAAGCCCTGAAAAGTATTGTCGAAGGCTTTCACAGCCGGATTCAACTGGTTCTGATGGGTTTTCCGGGCTGTGTGGCTGTGGTCTGGTGGATCTTGTTCCTAAAGTTTTGCCTGCATCTGTGGCTGGCATCTTCAGAGGTGTATCACAATGGGAAGTCTGTTACACACCAAGGAATACCAGGCTCACTATGTGTAACAGACTCTGTGATACACCTCTGAAGATGCCAGCCACAGATGCAGGCAAAACGTTAGGAACAAGATCCACCAGACCACGGCCACACAGCCCAGAAAACCTACCAGAACAAGCCCTGGAATATTCTTCCTGAGGCACTGAACAACTTTGGCAGTGTCTGCATGTAGCACAAACAGAACAGATAAGATGAAAAGTATCACACAATGGTCGTTTCCCCACTGAAAAAATGAATGTAGATACATCCAGGTTTGAAAAGAACGGGCATCTTTTGATCACGGTTTCATGGTCCACACTGCAGCTTGTCGTCCCCAAATAACCCTCGGTCCCGACAACACAGCAGCAACGCAAAATTCCTCACTGTCGGCGGATCTAATGCGCGATCCGCACAGGGGCTTCCCTGATTGGCTGCTATGTTGTGCTGGGGCGGGATTTAAAAAAATTCCTACCATGCAGATCCACGTCTGCACGAGCATATGCAGAACATCTATACGTGGAAACGTGGAAACAGGCGGGTAAAGCAAAGCCCTGCTTCCTTGCTGCTTTGTCCCCTCATATCCACGTGGATACGATGTTTAGCATCTCATTACATTGCCTTTTACTCAGTGAAACATTCAAAACCGGCCCCGCATTGCCTGGTATCCACGTCGATCTCAGGTATGGGAAATGAAAAAGGGACACGCGAGCATGCGCAGAGCAACTCTACGGGGAAACAGGCAATTAAGGGCAAGCCCCGTTCCCGTGCTGCTTTGTCCCTTCATATCCACGTGGATACGACATTTAACGCTACTTTGTATTGCGTTTTACTCAGTGAAGCATTCAAACTGCCCTCACGTTATTTCATATAGATGTGGATCTTAGCTCCGTGAAACTTTTTTTTTAAAGGGCTGCGCGCGCATTGTGCACAGCCCACTGTGATTGGATGGGAGATTCCACATCACTCACAGGGGCGGGAGATTCGACCCCCGATCTTCCCCACTGCTCTCTTTCATCCCGGATTGATCACGGCGTTTTTGAAAAGATCTACTTTCTTCCAGGTTCTAAAATAACACATACCCCGGGGGGGGGGGGGGCAGAAACGGGATGAATGCGCGTTCGGCGCTGGTTCAGTGGGGAGTTCTGTTGGAAACCTGGATATTTGGAGTGACGAGCATGCATCTAATCGTGAGTGGGGAATCGACCAATGATAATCTGGAAGCAAATCCCTACTTATTTCTTCAGTCAGTGTGGTATGATGATTAGAATGTCAGACTTTGTTCTAGGAGAGCCAGGTTTGAATTCCCACTGGGGGGCCATGGAAGCTTGTGGGGAGTCTTTGGGCCAGTCCCACACTCTCAGACTGGTTTACTGCACAGAGCTGTTCCTTGTCAAGTCGCAGCTGATGTATGGTGACCCCGTGGGAGACGCTCAGAAGGGGTGTGCCGTTGTCTGCCTTTGCATAGTGAGCCTGGTATTCCTTGGTGGTCTCCCATCCAAAATCTAACAAGGACCAACCCTGCTTAGCTTCTGAGATCTGATAGGAGCCAGTTAACTCACCTGAGAGTCAGTGCGGCATAGTGGTTAGCCACACTGTCGGAAAACCAGGTTTGATTCCTCACTCCTCCACGTGAGTGGTGGACTCTGATCTGGTGAACTGGATTTGTTCCCCCACTCCTCCGCATGAAGTCTGCTGGGGGGACCTTGGGCTAGTCCAGGGGTCTGCAACCTGCGGCTCTCCAGATGTTCATGGACTACAATTCCCATCAGCCCCTGCCACCATGGGCAATTGGCCATGCTGGCAGGGACTGATGGGATTTGTAGTCTGTGAACATCTGGAGAGCTGCAGGTTGCAGACCCCTGGGCTAGTCACAGTTCTCTCAGAATTCTCTCAGCCCCACCTACCTCACAAGGTGTCTGCTGTGAGGCGAGAAAGGCAGGGTATAAATCCAAACTCTTCTAATTGTGAGGTCAGCCATTGTACGTGCGGCAGAATTTGAACCTGGCTCTCCTTCACCATTCCCGCCTTCTAGTAGCCATCATTTCCCCAGCCTCAGCTACATCAGTGTTTGCAAGAAATATGTGCTGACAGACACCCCTTATTGTCTGGGATTGGGTGCCGCAGGATGCTTCGGGCTGCCAATAACAATAGCGACGCTGCCTGCAGAGCTTCGAAAACGCTTTTTTCCCGTTCTGTATGCAGATGTATTCATTCTTCAAGGCCTGCTTTTGTTTCCCATAAATTCTCACAGGAGCCCCGCATCCATCGGCAACACCTGGCCCGTCCTCCTTCCCAACTGTGGCTCTTTAAGCGCCGCTCCAGATACCCGTTTCAGCCGTCCGCCTTCAAGCACGCCGAACAGAACAGCGCTGCGTTCCGCACGCGAAGCTCATTGTTTAAATGCCCATTAAGAAAAACAGAATATGCCTTTTTCTCCCAAGCAAATACAAAACTTTGTAATACAAAGTGAAGCTGACTGTTCTATTAACGTCCGTCCTGCGGCAGGAAGTTTCTAAAGGGGGGGGGGGGGACGTTATAATTGACTTTTCCGCTAGTAGCAAATGTCACTTTTCCCTTAATCTTTCACAAGTCAGTAAGGTGTTTCAAAAGCCTTCAAGGCTACCCACCACAACAAGGCCGACAAATTAGCACATTTTCCCTCTTTTTTATTGGATACAATGCAGAAATCTCATATTAGGGCTTCTCGTCTCATTATTGAAAGTACTAGTACTTTGGAACTTCTGGTGGCAAATTATAATGTGCTCAGCTAGGGTCTATTGTAAAATCGGCACTTCAAAACCCGTCACATACTCGTTCCTCTTTAAGCACTGGAAATATTGGAGTCTATTTTAAAAAGCCTTATGGAGTCTTGTCTAGCCTTGCAAATCATCGCTGGGCGATGCGGCGCTCTCTTTTATTTTCCGAGGGCGCCGAGCCATTTTTTGTTCTTTCGGAAATAAAAAAGGGATCATTTCTCGCTGTGATTAAAAATTACTTAAGGTAACGGGCTGTATTAAAACCCCAAATCATTTAAGGGCTCTTTTCTCCAGCACTGGCTTTTGTGAGTTCTACCATTGTAGCGCCTGCCGGATTGACCTGTCCTCCTAGTGAGTAGGTGAAACTGCACGGGAGCGTTTGGGGTTCAGCAAATCCTGATCGTCGTCCATAGGGAGTCAGGGAAATGGTTGGCTTTATAGACGGCCTCACCTAGCAGCCACCCCGCTGCCTGACAGAACTCCTCTCGCAGGCCAAACAAAAGGAGAAAACTACACATAGCCCCAGCTAATTCCCCAACTACTCTGCTTTCTAAACATTAGATGTTGCCAGAGTTCATAAGGCAAGTACCGGAGCCTGCAAAGGTATTTTCTCGGGATGCATTGCAAACATGGGCTTTTTCCTCCTACAGAACAAACAAACCCTGGTGAGTCTTGTCCTGCATTCTTCGGATGAAAGGAAGCGGTGTGATCTCTCGCTGGCCCTTTGGAGCTGGGATGACCCTTTTGCCGGCTCCGTGATTCAGTTGCTCAATTGCTCCCTTTTTCAAGGGAGGAAGGTGACTTTCACAGCCCAGAAGCGCAGCAGACGATGCCTTCGACCTGTGGGCTGCAAGCACCGCGATCATCCGGAGGTCAGCACTTGAGTACAAAAAGCTTCGTAGGGGTATCCGCACTACCTGCCAGCAGAATGCTTCAGAGGCAAAAGGGGCTGGGCCAGGAAGGGAAAGAAAGAGAGAGAGAGAGAAGTACTTTATTCCAGACCCGCCAGGGCTAGTCTCAATGTCAAGGAATGGCTCCAGCATCCCTGAGGTGGGGAGGCAGAACATCTGCCTCTTGAGCAAGAAAAGACATCGTCTGAAAAAGCTTTCCTGCTGGGGCAGACAGTCAGAAGAGAAGATACCTTCCCTGTGAAATATATTGCACGATACTGCTGAAACAGAAAAGTCCTAGGATGTGACATTCTGTGTGTGTGTGTGTGTGTGTGTGTGTGTGTGTGTGTGTGTGTGTGTGTGTGTGTGAGAGAGTGTCACATCCCAGGACTTTTCTGTTTCAGCACTCTGTGTGTGTGTGTGTGTGTGTGTGTGTGTGTGTGTGTGTGTGTGTGTGTGAGAGAGAGAGAGAGAGAGAGAGAGAGAGAGAGAGAGTGTCACATCCCAGGACTTTTCTGTTTCAGCAGTCTCTGTGTGTGTGTGTGTGTGTGTGTGTGTGTGTGTGTGTGTGTGTGTGTGTGTGTGTGTGTGTGTGTGTGTGTGTGTGTGTGTGTGTGTGTATGTGTGTGTGTGTGTATGTATGTATGTGTGTGTGTGAGAGAGAGAGAGAGAGAGAGAGAGAGAGAGAGAGACACATCCCCCCACTTTTCTGTTTCAGCAGTCTCTGTGTGTGTGTGTGTGTGTGTGTGTGTGTGTGTGTGTGTGTGTGTGTGTGTGTGTGAGAGAGAGAGAGAGAGAGAGAGAGTGTCACATCCCAGGACTTTTCTGTTTCAGCAGTCTCTGTGTGTGTGTGTGTGTGTGTGTGTGTGTGTGTGTGTGTGTGTGTGTGTGTGTGTGAGAGAGAGAGAGAGAGAGAGAGAGAGACTGCTGAAACAGAAAAGTCCTGGGATGTGACATTCTCTCTGTGTGTGTGTGTGTGTGTGTGTGTGTGTGTGTGTGTGTGTGTGAGAGAGAGAGAGAGAGAGAGAGAGAGTGTCACATCCCAGGACTTTTCTGTTTCAGCAGTCTCTGTGTGTGTGTGTGTGTGTGTGTGTGTGTGTGTGTGTGTGTGTGTGAGAGAGAGAGAGAGAGAGACTGCTGAAACAGAAAAGTCCTGGGATGTGACATTCTCTGTGTGTGTGTGTGTGTGTGTGTGTGTGTGAGAGAGAGAGAGAGAGTGTCACATCCCAGGACTTTTCTGTTTCAGCAGTCTCTGTGTGTGTGTGTGTGTGTGTGTGTGTGTGTGTGTGTGTGTGTGAGAGAGACTGCTGAAACAGAAAAGTCCTGGGATGTGACATTCTCTGTGTGTGTGTGTGTGTGTGTGTGTGTGTGTGTGTGTGTGTGTGTGTGTGTGAGAGAGAGAGAGAGAGAGTGTGTGTGTGTGTGTGTGTGTGTGTGTGTGTGTGTGTGTGTGTGTGTGTGTGTGTGTGTGTGTGTGTGTGTGTGTGAGAGAGTGTCACATCCCAGGACTTTTTCTGTTTCAGCAGTCTCTGTGTGTGTGTGTGTGTGTGTGTGTGTGTGTGTGTGTGTGTGTGTGTGTGTGTGTGTGTGTGTGTGTGTGTGTGTGTGTGTGTGTGTGTGTGTGTGTGTGTGTGTGTGTGTGTGTGTGTGCTCTGTGTGTGTGTGTGTGTGTGTGTGTGTGTGTGTGTGTGTGTGTGTGTGTGTGAGAGAGAGAGAGAGAGAGAGAGAGAGAGACTGCTGAAACAGAAAAGTCCTGGGATGTGACATTCTCTGTGTGTGTGTGTGTGTGTGTGTGTGTGTGTGTGTGTGTGTGTGTGTGTGTGTGTGTGTGTGTGTGTGTGTGTGTGTGTGTGTGTGTGTGTGTGTGTGTGTGTGAGAGAGAGAGAGAGAGAGACTGACTGGGACTAAGAAACAGAAAAAAAGTCCTGGGATGTGACATCTCTCTCTGTGTGTGTGTGTGTGTGTGTGTGTGTGTGTGTGTGTGTGTGAGAGAGAGAGAGAGAGAGAATGTCACATCCCAGGACTTTTCTGTTTCAGCAGTCTCTCTGTGTGTGTGTGTGTGTGTGTGTGTGTGTGTGTGTGTGAGAGAGAGAGAGAGAGAGAGAGAGAGAGACTGCTGAAACAGAAAAGTCCTGGGATGTGACATTCTCTCTCTCTCTCTCTCTCTCTCTCTCTCTCTCTCACACACACACACAGAGACTGCTGAAACAGAAAAGTCCTGGGATGTGACACTCTCTGTGGGTGGCTGGGTGGCTGGGTGGTTAGGTAAGGCTGGGGAGAGGTGTGTGGGGGAGGTTGACAGACTGGCTGTTGTGGGTTTTCTGGGCTGCGAGGTTGTGGTCTGGTAGCTTTCGCTCCTCAAGTTTCGCCTGCATCTGTGGCTGGCATCTTTAGAGGTACATAAGGTGAGCTGTGTTTCACAGTGCCATGGAGAGAAACACATCTTGCCATGACATAGCTCTGAAGATGCCAGCCACAGATGCAGGCGAAACGTGAGGAGCGAAAACTATCAGACCACGGCCTCACAGTCCAGATACACACGACAGCCAGGTAATTCTGACTGTGAAAGGCTTCAACAATACATTTTTTTGGCAGAGTTTGGACATATTTGGGAGGAGATATAGTGGAAGAAGAAAAGGTATCTAAAAGATATGTGACACATCACTGCATAAATTTCCATTTGCGGGATACTAAATGAAGGATTTTAAATATGCTTTCACAACCAAGGGATATGGAAATCTCAACTTCCCAACACCTCTGAAGTCTTTTGCCTTGAAAACCCCATAAGTCAGCTGCAACTTGATGGTAGTTGCACATACAAACATACATGACACATACATACCAACTGACCCCCATGTTCCTCTGGCAGATACGCCACTGCTCCAGGGCAAGCATCTTTTTATTTATTTGAATGATCTTTATATCCCCATCTTTTGATCTACAAATGTACCCATTTGTTAGGGTGGCCTTTTCTTCAGAAACCCTACGTCAAAATGCAATGCACAAATGTACATGTTAATACATATACATCTACTACATTCTTCTGTAGCTGGATACCCCTGCTAGCATTTCGCAAGTTGTCTGTACACCACTTCTTGAGCAAAAAGGACACAGAAATGTCCATGTAGCCTTTGTGTAGACTAAGCCCAGACTTCATGTGGAAAAGTCTGGGCTTAGTGTCCAGGTTACTAAACGATCTAATACCAAGGACTGACGTTGACCAAAATGTTGACCGTAAGGCTCTCAGCCAATCAGAAGATGAAGGAGCAATTAGTACCGATGCCGATGCCGCTGAAGCTCAGAAATCACAAGTCTGGAACCCTCTCAATCTCATTCCACTAATGGCGAAGCTTTCCCCAGTGCATGGCACATTCCCTTGACTCTAGATGCGTACCATACTGACAAAAGGTCCTTTGCTTCATGAGAAGCATCACCATTAGCTGCACATCTGTGGTAAAAGTAAAGTTTCCCCTTCAGTCGTGTCCGACCCTGGGGTACCGCTGCGAGCAGTGATTTCATAGGCAAGCCTTTTTTGTGGGGTAGTTTGCCATTGGGGTGCTGTGTGGTTTCCGGGCTGTATGGCCGTGTTCTAGCAGCATTCTCTCCTGACGTTTCGCCTGCATCTGTGGCTGGCATCTTCAGAGGATCTCAGATATGCCAGCCACAGATGCAGGCGAAACGTCAGGAGAGAATGCTGCTAGAACACGGCCATACAGCCCGGAAACCACACAGCACCCAGGTGATTCCGGTCATGAAAGCCTTCAACAATAGTTTGTCATTGCTTTCCCCGGCTATTCTTTACCCCCTTAGCTATGAGCTAGGTACTCATTTACCGACCAAGAAATGGATGGATGGCTGAGTTGACCATGAGCCAGCTGCCAGGATATCTGACCCACAGGGGGCTCGAACCCCTGACTGTGTGAGTGGCAGTGCAAGCACTTAAGCACTACGCCACGAGGCTCCTACATCTGTGGAGTCTGGATGTATTCTGGGGAAAGTGTTATATTGCACCTCCCCCAAGCTGTTTTTCCCTGTTATTATTTTGAAATCAAGACTAAAAATGTATCTTGGGGGTGGGGGTGGGGGGCGGGTGGGGGGTTGTACCAACATGGTTTGTATCCTTTGGAACATGCAGCTGCTACATTGTTAACCCTCTTGATGACTGCAGTTGACTTGGGAACAGAAATGGAATGTGTGCCATTTGCAGAACAATGCTGTGGATGCTGCATTCCCGTTCCCCTTCCCAGTTGGGAAATCTCACCCACGCTCCCCCCCCCTCCCCCAGTCAAGGTTTGCAAATGTGCCACACAAATGCAAAGTACAGGCTGTGCTGATGAAGGGGAGAAATCTCAGGAGTCTCTTTCGGGGAAAGGGAAGAACAAACCAACCAAAGTATGGGAATGTCCCTCTTGGAAATACGCTGTGCATATACCCCCCTCCCCCCCCAAATAAGAAGGATTCTGAACAATTTTGGCAAAGCATTCTCTGCTGACATCCATGACGGGCAGATGATTTCTGATTCTAGATTGCGCTTCGGGGGGGGGGGGGCGCGTACTCATGAGACATTAACTGTAACAAACTTCCACCGATCTCACCCCAGTTTCCGGGGGCTGCAGTTTCTTCATTTACAGGCAGTTTGCATTGGAGAGACAATTAGCAAGCATCACCCAAGGCTGCCGAAACACTCCGTGGGATCACGTGTAGAACACTAGGCCAATATGCTTGTAACTAAGTATATATGTTATCATATCATATAGTAAACAGATAGAACCTGTGTCTTGAAAAACAGGAGGCCACTACTGTTGCGACTGTCAGATAAAGGTCCAGAACTTCGTTTAACAAAAATAATCCCATTTACTATCTTATTTAAAGCCCTACATGACTTGGGACTGGGGTACCTGAAGCATCGTCTTCTCCCAATTAAGATTGTGAGGAGAGGTACTCCTGACTGTCCCATCAATTAAAAATGCTCATTTGGTGGGTACATAAGAAAGGGCCTTTTCCATGGCAGCCCCACAATTGTGGAATAACCTCTCTAGGGAGGTGCACCAGGCCCCCACGTTGTTGATCTTCAGGAGGCAGTTGAAGAGACTTATTTACAGCCCAATCCAGAGCAGTCTGTTGGGTGGGGGTGGGGCTGCTCCTGCCCACCCTGCTCTCTCCAAAGGGCTTTCCCATGGTACGGGAAGCCCGTGAAACAAAACAAAACCCCGGCAAGGATTCCCATAGGGGATAACAGAGATACACCACAAAAAACGAGGCCTGCTCTGCCAGCGCATGCGGCTGAGGGGCAGTGGAGGCTGACTAAGGTCAGTTCCACTCCTTGGCAGGTCCCCGGCGACACCAGTACAGCTTTTTGCGCTGATGGGCCTGGGAACAAGTGGCACCTTTCAGGTTGGGCGCCACTGAGCTGCACAGCCCCTGGGTACCAGAGGTGGGATCCAGCAGGTTCTCACAGGTTCCTGAGAGTAGGTTACTAATTATTTGTGTGTGCCGAGAGGGGGTTACTAATTGGTGATTTTGCCACGTGATTTTTGCCTTAGTTACGCCCCTCCTCTCAGCAGTAGCGCGCAGAACTTGAAGCAGTCTAGCCGGAGGTGCACCGGCATGGGTGGCAGCCTGCGCCTGCGTGCATTCGTTTCCCGCCCAAGGACCGGCGCAGCGGCTGCATCCTTGCCACAGCCCCGCCCAGGAATGCCCCACCCCCAGAATGCCCGGCCATGCCCCCGTCATGCCCTGCCCAGCCCCATTGGCGCTACGCCACTGTTTGAATCCCACCACCATGGGAACCTGTTACTAAAATTTTTGGATCCCACCACTGCTGGGTACCCAGGTAAGTTGCCCCTCTGCTGGTGCATTTGCCCCTTGCACTAGTGAGCTGGGCACCCGTGGCAGCTCAGGGTTGTGCCAGCTCCAGAGAGGACTCCCCCCCCCAGATTGAGCTGCTCCAATTGCATTTTGATTGATTTACCTTTCATTATTAGCCGTCCTAATTGTAGTTTTTAAACTGTGACTTTTATGGGGTTTTTAATTGTTTTTACTGTTTGTGGTGGCTTTTCCAGGCTGTGTGGCCGTGGTCTGGTGGATCTTGTTCCTAACGTTTCGCCTGCATCTGTGGCTGGCATCTTCAGAGGTGTATCACAGAGGGAAGTCTGTTACACACAGCCTTCGACAATACATTGTTTTTACTGTGTTTTTCATAATGTTTTGTTTGTATTGTAAGCTTCCTTGAATTGTACAAGGAAGAAAGGTGGCCAACAAATGTTTTAAACAAATAAATGAGAAAAAAGAAAATAAAGAAAATTAACCATGGTATTTTTGATAGAGTTGTTTTGAATCTAATTATGCCTTGAGTGACCTCATTAATGAACAAGGACAAATCATTTTCAAAGTATTGGAACGTAATGAAATACATAATTTGAAAGAGCCGACATTCCATATTTATTTATTTATTACGTAGAAATCCTTCACCGTGAATCTCTTGTGCTTAAATTAGAAATCTTTGTTCTCAGTGTTCTCCTTTAATTTTTTTCCTTTATTTTAATTCGTTCATACCTCTTTTCCAAAGTTCAAAGGAATTTATTAGGGATGGAACAGCATTAGGGAGCAGCAGTGGCGTAGCGGTTAAGAGCAGGTGCATTCTAATCTGGAGGAACCGGGTTTGATTCCCAGCTCTGCTGCCTGAGCTGTGGAGGCTTCTCTGGGGAATTCAGATTAGCCTGTGCACACCCACACACATCAGCTGGGTGACCTTGGGCTAGTCACAGCTTCTCGGAGCTCTCTCAGCCCCACCTACCTCACAGGGTGTTTGCTGTGAGGAGGGAGGGGCAAGGAGACTGTAAGCCCCTTTGAGTCTCGTACAGGAGAGAAAGGGGGGATATAAATCCAAACTCTTCTTCTTCTTCAGTCCAAGGAATCTGGTCAAATAACAGATTATTTCCCCAAAAATAAGCCTTACCCCAAAAATAAGCCCCATCATGATTTTTCAGGATTTTTGGAGCGTGCTTAAAATATAAACTCTCCTCCAAAAATAAGCCCTACTGGTATTTACAGATCACAAATCGCAGACAATGCCCTGTGCTCCCTGCCAATGAGGATGCAGCTTGTGTCATCATGACAGGGAAACAACAGGTTGCAGAGAACCCGACTTCATGAATTGTGAAGGTACCATATTTCCCCGAAAATAAACCCTACCTCGAAAATAAGCCCTAATGCATCTTTTGGTGCAAAAATGAATATAAGACCCTGTCTTATTTTCGGGGAAACACGGTATATTCAGAGTTTCACTTTAAAATGTGATTTCTGTTTTTTATTTGAACAGAACTGGTTGCATATCATCCACTGTCAGTAGAACCAATAAATCTGGGAGACATCAAATGAAGTGAGCAATACCTAATTTTCTTAATGTGGATTTTCTGAATCCATCAAGTGAGATGGTTCCAATGTTAAAAATTTGATGAGGAACACCAAACAGTTCCTAAATATTCAAAACCAATTTGGCTGAGTATTTAAAAAACAAACAAACCACGTACGGAAATTTAAAGTTAGAGCCATGCTTCAGAAATGGCCCAAGAGTATCAGCTGTGTAATATCCCAGGCCATGATATCAAAAATAGTAGAGAAGTGAAATAAATAAAAACCAATGGAGGGAAAGGCGACGCTACGTCCTGTGCCACTCTGGTGATGAATACCCTCAACTTCTCAGTGTTTTCCTTTAATTTTTTCCTTTATTTTAATTTGTTCATGCCTCTTTTCCAAAGTTCAAAGGAATTTATTGGGGATGAAACAGCATTAGGGAGCAGCAGTGGCGTAGTGGCTAAGAGCAGGTGCATTCTGATCTGGAGGAACCGGGTTTGATTCCCCGCTCTGCCACTTGAGTTGTGGAGATTGTAAGCCCCTTTGAGTCTCCTGCAGGAGAGAAAGGGGGGATATCAATCCAAACTCCTCCTCCTCCTCCTCCTCCTCCTCCTCCTCCTCTTCTTCTTCTTCTTCTTCTTCTTCTTCTTCTTCTTCTTCTTCTTCTTCTTCTTCTTCTTCCACAGTTTCTCTTTGGGTTTGTCACTGTCCTTGTCAAGAGCTTCACAAGTGAAGTCCTCAATCCGCAAAGCAGTTTGGATGATTTAGTAGATTTACGTTGGTGGAACTAAAAATCAGCCAGTTATGTTCCATAGGGTTTGTAAAATGGGCTTTAAACCTTTTTTTAAAAAAAAACACACAAAACTGTGATTTTTTTTAAAATGTTGTGTGGGTAAGTCTCATAAGAAGTCAGTCAAAATTATTCATTTGGTGCCACTGGCGAGGCTAGATGAAGGTTACTTTTCACTGAGACATCACAGTACGTTCCTACCTGTGAAGTCTCCCATCTGAAGGGGGAGGGTCCCGCATCAAGGGGCTTATTCCCGTTACTCGGCATGACTCCTCTCATCTCCTCCATTAGGGCAAGCATATGCCTCTGCTCTCTCCTCTTTCCATCCCCATAGAGTGTGGATCTCTCTGACAGGGGAACTTTCAAGTGAAACCTCCTCGGGGTTACTTTGTCTTGGAGGCACAGCGTAATGCAGTGGGAAGAGGGCCCAGTTTATCACGGATAAAGGGAATTTCTCTTCCGTGTGCTTTGAAATCATGACAGCAGAAGTGGAAAAAGAGCAAAGCAATCACATGGGACCCGGAAAAGACAAAAGCCGGCGACGGATCACGGTCTGTTCCCAGTCGGGCCCAGAATGGCCTACGTCAGCCTCATTCTTCGCTGTTACCCATATTAAAAGCCAGCGATAGTCATGACGAGCAAGGGAACCAAATGCAGAATAGACTTCCCAAGCTGTGAAGAACAAACATTTTTAATATAGGCATGTGCAGGGAATGGAATAAATGTTTTAAAATCTCAAGAGTTTGACAAATCGGCTCCTAAGGCTTGATTCTGATACCTGAGAGAAGGTGCATTGTCCTCCAGATGTTATTTAATTTTAAATCGGTCAACCACAATGAGAAATTCTGGCCATTATTATTTCAAAAACAGTTCCAGGTGGGTGCGTGTGTCATAATTGTCTTACTGAAATCAGAACTTGCATTTCACAAAAAGATCCCCAGTTCTAATAATTGGATTTCATATTTTGCTCTTTGAATGTTGCCGTCTAAAAGGGGTATATAATTAAAATTGGCTTTCTCAAATTTGGCACTGACAATATCGATTGCGGCTCTGAGGAACATTTAGTCAAATCCACGTTAATTCATGTAAAATAGGATTGCCTCTCTGGTAATGTTTGGGATACTATTAGTGAGCTGGGCAGAGAAAGCAACAGTAAAAAAATAATAATAAGGGAATGAGAGGATTTTAAATTGTGAACCAGTTTGAATGTAAATTCAAATTATCCTGAAGGAAAATCTGGGTAGCATTTTGAAAAAGAACCTGCCATCACCCGTATCAGTGAAAGTGTGTTCCTCCAAAAAAAATATATCTGTTTACGAATGACCAGATCGGCCAGTGTTAGGAAGTGGTCCAGGAAAAGACATCACATACCCACAATGGCATGTAAACATAGCAGCGCTTTCACTGCATGTGTTTTGGAAAGAAATAGTCCATCATGTTTCTCTGCTACAAACTCTACACAAAAGTATACATTCTGGTTCTTTGCAATGATTCTATCCTCTCTCTCTTTCTCTGTCTCACTCACTCTCTGTCACATGTGCATGCACACACACACACACACACCTCTGGTTGCTAATCCCACTGGTGAAATAGAAGCCAAGCTTATTCTATTTTTAGCAAGCTGCGCCAGGTCTCATTTACAGCTAGCTGAATTCTGTCTGGAAGAAAAATGGTTCCTAAACGTTACAGAAGATCCTCTCCGGACTACATCCCTGATCATCCGCTCCAGTCCGATTTGGTTACAAGATTAAAAAAGGCGGCGGAAGCAAGGGATAAAGACACCATGATGGAAATCCTCTGCACTGAAGTCAAGCACGTGGACGCCACCATAGAGTTATCAAACGACGACTGGATGAAGTCCCCCACAGCCCAACTGCACCCTCTGGTGTTAGTAGGTAACCAGATTATCGAAGCGGTTACACGCTGGTTTCTCTTTAGCATTCTTCTGCTGTCCTTTTATGGAACTTGCTGCGTGAAATGGGCTGTGGTCTTAAGAACACTTGCCTGAGAGTAAGCCCCGTTGAACAAAATGGGACTTACTTCTGAGTATATTGTAGGGATGCCAGCCTCCTGGTGAAGCCTGGAGATCCACTAGAATCACAGCTCCTCTCCAGATAACAGAGATGAGTTCCCTTGGAGAAAATGGCTGCTTTGGGGGGGGGGGTGGACTCTGTGGTCTTGTACCCCACTGAGGTCCCCGTCCTCCTCAGCCTCCATCCTCAAATATCCAGGAGTTTCCCAACCTGGATCTGACAACCCTACACCCCTATTCTCCCCACTGGTGGCTAGGGGGGCCCTGATAACCCTAGTTAGTTGGGACTGCAGGAACAGAAAAAGGCTGGAGAGCTCTTCATTTTGTGCTTGGGGCAGGGCGCTTTAAAAGCGGCAGAAGAAATTGGAGCTTTTAGCTTCCAGGCCATGTTTTCGGGAGAGCGAATGTCATTCCAGCCATTTCCACTGTGTTTAGATAGTTACCTCTGGCTCCATTTTTAAAACGTTGCCCCTGCCCTTCACCTTGCACACACACATCTAGAATCTGTACCTGTCCCCCATACAGGTAGTTAGCCCACTGCTGTTTTGGAAGGGGTTATGAAGCACGGAGAGTTAACTCCCGGCCACCTCCGCCACGTACCCTAAGTGCTACGGGAACGTTGGAGAAGAGAGCGTGAAAGCCATTCTCTGGACCTCTGAGCGGGCCAAGCAGCCAAGAAAGGTGACCTTCCATTGCCCCCTCCCTCCCAGGGCGCCTTTATGCTCGATAGGAATGAGAAATTGTGCAGCCCAGGCATGCTAATTGAGTTGCTTATTTGCATAATTAGTACACGTAATTTTATCAAGCAAATTACATCCCCGGATTGATTGGGGGCAGCGGAAGGCTGAGGGAATGGAGTTGCTGGAGCACGCTCCGCTTGAGTCTCCCCAAAGCTTATCCAGACTGTTATAAAAAAATGTGCTCTTTAGTTCTCCGTTTATATGAGATCCAGTCTAGCGGCCCCGGTTTCTTATCCTCCCTGTGTCTGAAGAGACTGCTTCACAGGGACTTTAGTGACAAAGAAGGGGAAGCAGGCATCCCACAAAGAACAAGGGCATTAAAAGCCTGTTTAAAATGTTCGCAAAATGGCAGGAAGAGGGGTAAAGTCTGCCCACCTGTTTCTTTGAAGTGGATACATGAACGTCTGCGTGTTTGAAGTGAGCAGCAAGGGAGTAATCATCCTTCACAGATTTTTTTTTTAAAATACAGAAGTTCCCAGGTCAAACATGGTGGAGGAAAGGGGAGTTCTGTTACTCCACCCTATTCACCTGCCTGTAGGGTAGCCCCCTCCGGATTGGAAAATACCTGGAGATTTTGTGAGTGGAGCCTGAGGAAGGCGGGGTTTGGTGAGGGAAGGGGCTGTTCCCCACTGACAGGTATGTCCTAGAGGCCACCTTGTGGCTATTTTCTCCAGAAGAACTGGTCTCCCTTGCCCTCAATTGTAATAGCATGAGATCGCCAGTCATCCCTGGAGGCTGCAAACCGTACCTGTCAGAGAAAGAACAACATTTTCCCAAAAACAAAGGTATAATGATCTGGGGGTATGTTATATGTTACAACATGTGTGAGCCTATCAGGGGACTTGAATTCGTGAATTCCTGGTGGGGTGGGGGACGACTCCATTTAAAATCACCACAAGGGCCCAGAGAAGTCTGGCACCGTGGCACGGAGGCTGAAGGGATTCCTGCCTTCCTTTTGGACCCATTTCTAAAGCCACAGTGATGCCCAGGGAGCATTATGTGGTCTCTTGAGGGGCTCCATGTGCACCTAATGTATGTGCAGCTCCTTTGAGTGGGCAAATTACCCATCTGTGTATGTCAGAGACGGAGCAAGGGGAAACTGCGCCCCTGCCATGGTATTGCCCATCCCACCCCAGAATGCCCTGTCACACCCCTGCCACGCCCCCTCGACGGCCCAACCCTGCCTCTGCCGCTGCTCCGCCTGGGATGTTTCGCCCCCCGTGTCCCGTGGGCACTACGCCACTGGTGTGTGATCCCATGTTTTTCCTAGCTGCCTCATTCTGCTGAACATAAGCCAAACTGAATTCACAACAACGTGTAGAATCCATAGTATCAGCACATTTCTCTGCTCGAGCTTTACCAGCTTCCATGCGGGGCCTGGAGATTCCTAGAAGTACAACTCTTCTTCAGACCACAGTTCTCCTAGAGGAAATGGCAACTCCAGAGGGTGGACTCTACGTTGCCACAGCCCCACAGAGCTCTCAACCCACTCGAAACTCCGCCATCTCCAGGCTCCACCTTCAGGTCGCCAGGTTCCCCTTAGCAACCAAGGGGCAGGGGGGACTTACCAGAGGCAGGATTGGCCCAGGCCACTGTTATGGTGACATCACTAGTGACTCAGTGACATCACTTCCTGCACACACTGGAAGTGATGTCAGCATGGTGCCAGAAATGCTTTGGTATTGAAAAAAATTTATGGTTCTACCTTAGAATTTTGCTCGAATACCTGAGCATGCACAGCGTTGCCAGCTACACACTGCTGTCTTGTCCAGGTGCACATGGAATGACGTCAGCATATCAGGACACTGCTGGCATTCCCTCCTCCCGTTTTTGCACCACTTCTTCCCCAGTCAACCAGCTGATCAGCAGTGGGAAAATGATGACTGAGGTTGGGGAATCCCCCATCCCTGATGGGGGGAGGGTTGGCAGTCCTACTGTGCCCCCAAATCTCCAGGAATTTCCCCATCTGGAGTTGGCAACCCTACACTACTCCCAGGAATTTAATTCTGCCACTTTATGGAACTGGTCAAAGTGTTTGAACTGCAATTCTCCACTTCCAGAGAGTGGAGGTAGTTAGCATCCTTTGCCTTTAAACAATGTGCGGGACTGCCAGCTGGTGCTCCAGTGCCGGATTTACCTGCAGGCTTGGCAGGCCGAAGCCTAGGGCCTCAAAATCTAGGTGGCCTCTGGTCAAGGTGAATAATAATTTAGACACTGTCAGGCCGTTCTTATACATGCTGTCATAATACACTGTAGTCTCTAAACAATCCTTCAGTAATTTTCCTGGCACTCCATTTCAGAATAATATTGTCTTAAGCGAATAACTCGGCATTAGCATTGATTTCTGTACTGGAGCAGCAGTGGCGTAGGAGGTTAAGAGCTCGTGTATCTAATCTGGAGGAACCGGGTTTGATTCCCCGCTCTGCCGCCTGAGCTGTGGAGGTTTATCTGGGGAATTCAGATTAGCCTGTGCACTCCCACACATGCCAGCTGGGTGACCTTGGGCTAGTCACAGCTTCTCGGAGCTCTCTCAGCCCCACCTACCTCACAGGGTGTTTGTTGTGCGGGGGGGAAGGGCAAGGAGATTGTAAGCCCCTTTGAGTCTCCTGCAGGAGAGAAAGGGGGGGTATAAATCCAAACTCTTCTTCTCTTCTTCTTCTACTGAGTTTGTCCTTTCGGCACTTCGCCGAAATGAACCGAATTTTCTCGTCATGAGTGTGGGAGCTTGGGAGGGGTCTTGCAAGTGGAATCGCTTTGGGCCCCTCTTTGTCTAAATCCGGCACTGAGGTGCTTGTGAGTTTATCTGCAGTATTTTATTCTTGGCTTGTTTTTCTGACTCTGTAGGACTTGCCTCATGGAAATCTGAAATCATGCATTGACCCAGATTTTGTTTAAAAGCAGAACCTATGATGAAATCAAAGTGAGCAATAGGGCAGAAGTCAGGTCAGATGAGAGCTGTTTAACAGGCAGAAGCACCCATTGTGTTTTGGTAGAAGGTCAAGCAGTGCAGGCATTGGAGCTTGGGAGTTCAGAAATGTTACAATGGGGATTTAGGAAGCTCATCCAGGTTCTCCAAAGAACCGGCCCTGGATGCTTGCAGAGGAACTGAACAGTGTCTCTACATACTATTCAGCTATTATTCAGAGGCCTACAGAAGGTCCCAGGTTCAATCCCTAGTATTTCCAGCTAAAATGGACCAGCCAGCGTGTGATCTGAAAGACTTCTGCCTAAGACCTGAGCAAGCCAGTGCCAGTCTAAGTAGACAATACTAAGTTTGATGGATCAAGGGTCTGATTCTATCTAAGGCCTATTATGCATTTCTGGTCTGCCCTACTGTGAGCACACACTCCCTTCAGGACAGAGTTTCCCTTACTGACATTTTCCCCCCTCCCAAACTCACTGTACAGCAGATCTGACAAGCCCCAAAGTTTCCAAGAGCAGGCAAAGCACAATGTTTTCCCTGCCTGTGCAGCGGAGGCGTATGGCCTATAGGGACATGGGGTTACCCATGTCCCACGGTGCATGCCACCAAGCCCTGCACCTCCCTGCAGGCTGAGGTGGGGGGCGGGGCTCAGCCATGGGTGGCCACGGAGCGCACCTGAACCACCCACCATCACCGAGCCCCACCCCTAGCCTCCCTGCAGGCCAGCTTTTGGCCTTCTTAGGCCCTGCCAGCCTGCATAGAGTTTGGGGGCGGGGCTCAACTTGCAAGAGGCCAGGAGCGGATCTCAGGGGCGGACGGCCCACCCCTAAGCCCTGCCCGCCAGCCTCTGTGCAAGCCAGCTTTGGGCCTCCCCAGGTCCTTCCGACCTGAACAGCGGGCAGGGGTGGGACTCGGTGGGGGGCGGGCCTGCTCCCATGCAAACCCGCACTGAGCTCTCCCCCCAGCCTCTGTGCAAGTTGAGGAGACACTCGTGCAGGTCAAGCAGACACTCTGTGCAGACAAGGAGTCACACCCACGCTGCCCTTCAACCCCCAGTGGTCAGAGGGCAGCATGGGAGTGTCTCCTTGTCCCTGCAGAGATCCACAGGGAGAGAAGGTGAGTGTGGGGAAACAAAACAGAGGTGCCTCCATGTGGAGGCACCTCCGTGGGCTGCAGCCGCTCTGGGGCTGTCCACACCACTCACACCTCAGTTGGCTGCTCACACCTCATATATGCCGGTGTGCAGCCGCTGCGGGGACCTGTGTGGAGCAGGACAGAGAGACATCTGTTTCTCAAACTGGGCAAACTGAGTATGGGCAAACTGAGTAAAGGGGAGGGCGTCAAAAACGTTCTGGAAATGTTGTAAGTGACTTGTGTGGAAAAAGCCAGTGTTCCTGAAGGGTCAAAAAAAATTAGTCATGATTTTTATGGTACAAAGGTGGTAGTGGAATGATGTGCTCGTAATTACTCAAGTATATAATTACTCAAGAATTAAAATAATCACCTGATGGGGGGAAATTGTTGATAGGGTTGATAGGGTTCACCGCCGGTCAGTTCTCATTTGCTCTCATCTATAAATCAGAGTCCAGTTAGTCAACCTATTTACATCCATTTTTCAGTTTCTTTGCTAATTCTTTATCACGTTAGATTTTGGAATCAACCGCTGATAAAATTGGTGATGGAACATGCTGTCAAGTCACAGCTGACTTATGGCAACTTGTACGATTTTGAAGGCAAGAGAAGAACGGCCAACTTCTGCATAGTGACCCTGGACTTCCTTGGCGCTCTCCCATTAGGCATGCCATTTTCTCCTGGGCCATTAGTGGGGGATGGGGGTAGGGTTGCACAGGAGGGAAAGTCCTGGAGCTTTGGGGGCGGAGCTTGGGGAGGACAGGGATCTCAGTGGAGTACAATGTGACACAGTTGACCCTCCAAAGCATCCATCTTCTCCGGGGGATATGATCTCTGTGTTATGGAGATGAGCTTTAATTTCAGGGGAATTCCCCCTCACCACTCCCTCCTGGAGGCTGGTATCTCTGTCTTCCATCCAAATACTAACCAGCGCTGATCCTGACAAACTCAGACTAGCCTAGATTATTCTTTTCACTGCAATCTATTTTTACTACGTCTGTTTCTAGACTTTAATTACGAGGGCTTTTGTGCCCGTCCTGCTTCCCACATGGCTGTTTGCTTCACAATGGGTTTCCCCGCAGTTTTTTTTGTTTAAACAGGGATCCTCCTGCCACAAAGTATCCTCAGCTGAGCCACTATTTTGCCCACCTGCCGCTTCCTTGGTCTTTCTGTGCAACCTCCCTCTTTGGGTGTGCTGCCTGGGGTGGGGGCACTTGTGGTCTAGCATTGCTTTGCTAGACTATAAATCTCATGTCTGTTTCAAGGGTGTATTGCTCAAGCGATATGTTACCAAATTGACCCATGGTGGCGGGGAGGGGACTCTGTTTTAGGACAACAGTGTTAGGAGAATCCATCCTGTTGACCCTTGGGGTGCTTAGCAGTGCTGCTCCAGAATGGGGAGACCATCCTCTGCATTGTCTAGGATACCGACAAGGACAGTAAAAGCTTGTCTAGACTTGCCATCACCAACATCTGCCTTGCCAAATACCTGCCTCACACCCTTCCTAAAAGGATTAAAGCTAACACAGTGTCTCTGCCTTGGAAAGCATTCCCATCTCCAGCCCTGGACTAGCCGCCCTGCAAGGACAAAGGACTTGTTAATGTGTTTGCCCCAAGTGTTCCTGCCAGTATTGTACTAACCCAAAACTTCTTCCTCTGATTAATGTCTTTCTAATGACCACTTATTTACATTGCCATTATTTTGTAGTTATGATAGACTCACCACACTGCCCAACTGTGGGCACTCCCAGCTTAGCCCATCAAGTTAAGCACTCAAAGCATTAGCTTAACAACTCAACACTTAAAGTTGATGTCTGCCTCTTGTCTTCCACCAAGAAAGGCAAGACACCCCTTTGTCCTGAAAGATTAAGGGCCATTCTACATAACTCTAAGGATCCCTTTTTCCCTATAAAAAGCCCCATCTCCCAGTAACTAGCGTTCAATATCTCTGGACTGTCTGTTGATATTGTCCCAAAGTTCTTTCTTCTCCAAGAGCTATCATGGGTCACTCAGCTCTGTTAATTGGACCTTTCTGCTCCCAAACCAGATGACTATAACCTTATCTCCCCAATTTCCTCCATCTTTTCCAAACCTATTCTCTCAACACCTATCCTAGGACTGTGTGTGTGTCCTGCTGCTTTGATTATTGTGTGTTTGTGTACCCCTATTAACCCTAAATAAATTTGTTAAACTTTATTTTTGCTCTCCTGGGGATTTCTTGCAAACGCTGACCTTGGTATACATAGGCAATAAAGATTTCGAACTTGTCCAGCCTTTTGCTAAGTCAAGTGTCTGCTCTCGCTAATTCCCCACTCTAAAAGGGACAGACTCCCACCATTTCAGGTAACAGATTGACCCAAAGTATTTAAATTAAAAGGGGGGAACCCTTTGAATTGCTCAGTAATGCTGGCCCAGAGAGGGGGAAGAACTGCTGTTGGGTAGGCAGGGGAATTTTTTTTGGGGGGGGGCAAGGGAGAGAAGTGAGAAAACCCAAAGAAAGAGAAATACTTACTGATTCCCTTCACTTTCTCTGTAAATGCACAGTTGCACTTTATCCGGTTTTGGAAACTGTGGAAATTCTCTAATCTGACAGCACATTGAATTTTGGTGAAATGTGTAACCGAGAATCCAATCTGAAGGGAATGTACAATGAATGCAAAGGAGCCCATATGTGCATAAATGGCCATAGAGTTTCTGCAGTGGGACACAGTATTAGTGATTTTGATTATTCTGTTTCACAAATGATGTGAGTCTTGAATATGTTGATGCAATGCAAACTGGATGTTAGTGCTCATAGGCAGAGTGTACCGCAAAAGTGACTTTGACAGCAAGGGCATTTTGGTTCTGGAAAACACTCAGACTACAGCATGCTAAAGATCTACAAACAAAGAAATGCTATAGGAATGCATGGAATCCTTGAAATGCATTGACCTACGTTGCGTAGATTTAAATTATACTAATGTTTCACTGTAGATGAGAAAAGCATACGTTTCTTTGACAATCTGCTCCTTGGAATCAATACTGCTTCTTGCAGAAATTCCAGCACAAAACCAAATCATGAGTTATCAGTCTATATATACTCCTGCACGTAATCAAACTGTAGTAAAGTGCTTGTTGCTGTAGCCAGAGGTCCACGTGACTTCAATTATATCAAGTAACAATTGTCAGTTTTAAAAATAAACAGGGTCGGAGCCCTAACTAGAATATAACTGGACAGTCCCATTTGGACAATCCAAATAATGCACATCACAAAATCCCACCGATCTGTACCAGAAGGTTTGGATTAAAATCAGCTGTGGCTCCCCAAATGGAAGGACTGCCAGGATCAGCTTCTAAGAAGTTACAAATCTTTGGAAAAGTGGGATCTGAGCGCTGGGCGAAGAATCATGCCCCTGTGGATAAATACTATAAATCTCTAGTCAGAGGAGATCTGAAGAAGCTCAAAGCCTTGATAGATCAGTACTATGAAGATGTCAACATGACCTTTGAGATCAGTGAAAATGAGCTGGAATGGCAGGTGAAAAGCCACGCTACGTTTGGACTGTCAGGTAGGCAAGACTTCAAGGACCATTTTCAGATTGAAACAGGGTTTACAAGTCCCAGTATAGCTTTTTTGTTTCCTGGTTGTTGAGGGCTTTCTGGGCTGTGTGCCACGATGCAGTCGTTTGTTCCTCCTAACTTTTTGCCAGCATCTACGGCTGACAACTTCAGAGACATGTCACAGTGAGATGTGTTTCCCTCCATGGCATAGGGTGGAGTGATTGTTTGGTGAGCGTATGTCACCAGCAAGGTGAGGCATATTTGCATATGTCTGGGTGGAGTTCATTTGCTGTTGCAATTGCAGTCACATTCACAACTGCATTTGAAATTGGTTTCCCATTTGCATTTGCGAACACAGTTCAATGTAGCAAAATGCAAAGTGATGCACATAGGGGCAAAAAATCCAAACTTCACATGCATGCTACAGGGGTCAGTGCTATCAGTCAGAGACCAGGAAAGGGATTTGGGCGTCTTAGTTGATAGTTCCATGGGAATGTCAATTCAATGCATGGCAGCTGTGAAAAAGGCAAACTCTATGCTGGAGATAATTAGGAAAGGAATTGATTACAAAACTGCAAAGATTGTCATGCCCTTATATAAAGCCGTGGCGCGACCGCACTTGGAGTACTGTGTTCAGTTCTGGTCGCCACATCTCAAAAAGGATATCGAAGAGATAGAAAAAGTGCAGAGAAGGGCAACGAGGATGATTGAAGGATTGGAGCACCTTCCTTATGAGGAGAGGCTGCAGCATTTGGGACTCTTTAGTTTGAAGAGGAGATGTCTGATGGGGGATATGATTGAAGTCTATAAAATTATGCATGGGGTAGAAAATGTTAACAGAGAGACATTTTTCTTTCTTTCTCACAATACTAGAACCAGGGGGCATACATGGAAAATGCTGGGGAGAAGAATTAGGACTAATAAAAGGAAACATTTCTTCACGCAACACGTGATTGGTGTTTGGAATATGCTGCCACAGGAGATGGTGATGGCCACTAACCTGGATAGCTTTAAAAGGGGCTTGGACCGATTTATGGAGGAGGTCGGTTTCCCATTTGGATTTGCGAATGCAGTTCAATGTAGCAAAATGTAAAGTGATGCACATAGTGGCAAAAAATCCAAAGTTCACATACATGCTACATGGCTACATGCTACATTGGTATGGTTACCAATCTTGATCCTCCTTGATCTGAGATTGCAAATGCCTTAGCAGACCAGGTGCTTCGGAGCAGCAGCAGAAGGCCATTGCTTTCACATCCTGCATGTGAGCTCCCAAAGGCACCTGGTGGGCCACTGCGAGTAGCAGAGTGCTGGACTAGATGGACTCTGGTCTGATCCAGCAGGCTCTTTCTTATGTTCTAAATGTGAATGTTGTGAATGTGATTTACAGGGTGTCTTTCCATTGCCTTCCCCAGTCATCTACACTTTACCCCCAGCAAGGCAAGTATGCATTTTCCCAGCTTTGGGAGGATGGAAGGCTGAGTCTGGCTACCTGAAACCAACTTCCATCAAGATCAAACTCAGGTTGCAACCAGAGCTTTGACTGCAATACTGCAGTTTACCTCTCTGTGCCACAGACCTCCTCCATCGTACCTGCTATCCTTTATATTCTCTAGGACCATACTGATCTCTAGCCTCGTCTTCTCCATTCTCTCCCTTACTGAAACCTGACCTCTTGTCAGATGGTTTGGAGAAAGAATTCAGGACTACGCAGTCCTTCTTCTACATTGCTTTCAATCTTCCTACTGGTCAGAAGCCTCTTGGATCATCGAATGGAATGTTATTACTCCCACCGAATAGCTTGAGGCTTTACATCTGTTTATTGGTCCTCAGACGTGCACATTAGCTGAAGGCCTAAAGGTTTCTGGAAGGGCTTTTGGCAAATGGAGAAGGGGAGTGAGTCAGAAAACCCAGCAGCAATTCCAAACCCATAAATCCAAAGAGACACCATAAGTCTGATCACAACCCATGATAAGAGGCAACTGAGAGAGCAGGCACATGTACTAGTGCAGTGGTGGCGAACCTATGACACGGGTGCCAGAGGTGGCACTCAGAACCCTCTCTGTGGGCACATGTGCACAGAGTTCATCATGTGGAGGGCGGAAAATCGTCCCACCCTACACACATCTAGGCTGGCCTGAGCCGCTGGGCACGACATGTAGGTAACCCTGTTAAGTGCTGTTAAACCCCACTGATTTTCATGGGAAGAACAAAAGCACAATCCTTTACTTGGGAGTAAGTTCGGTTGCTGGCAATGGGGCTTGCTTCTAAACCCTCCTAGGGTCATGATTCAGCCATTCGAAGCATTACATGGTTGCTTCAAAGCAAGGCCACCGACTACCACCAAACTTACTCCCAAGTAATGCACACCTTGGAGCCAACCATTTTTTCTAAACTAAAACCATAGTATTCAGGTTAAATTGCCGTCTTGGCACTTTGCGATAAATAAGTGGGTTTTGGGTTACAATTTGGGCACTCGGTCTCGAAAAGGTTGCGTGAAGAAGTGTTTCCTTTTATTAGTCCTAATTCTTCCCCCCAGCATTTTCAATGAATGCCCCCTGGTTCTAGTATTGTGAGAAAGAGAGAAAAAATTCTCTCTGTCAACATTTTCTACCCCATGCATAATTTTGTAGACTTCAATCATATCCCCCCTCAGCCGCCTCCTCTCCAAACTAAAGAGTCCCAAACGCTGCAGCCTCTCCTCATAGGGAAGGTGCTCCAGTCCCTCAATCATCCTTGTTGCCCTTCTCTGCACTTTTTCTATCTCCTCAATATCCTTTTTGAGATGCGGTGACCAGAACTGGACACAGTACTCCAAGTGCTGTTGCACAACTGCTTTATATAAGGGCATGACAATCTTTGCAGTTTTATTATCAATTCCTTTTCTAATGATCCCCAGCATAGAGTTTGCCTTTTTTACAGCTGCCATGGATTGAGTTGACATTCCCATGGAACTATCAACTAAGACGCCTAAATCCCTTTCCTGGTCTGTGACTGATAGCACTGACCCCTGTAGCGTGTGCTTGCTGGAAGGTGGAGAAAGTCTGGGAAAGTAAGCTTTTTTGATTGGTGCAGACAGGAGTGCAAAGCAGATTGGATATGTGCTGATCCGCCAATTGGAGAAAGGGTTCCGGCATGAAGGAATCTGGTTGACTTGTTTGAAGAGGATGGCAGCTGTGTTACCTAGACTATGAGTATTTGATTGGATCCAAACATCAATCTATCTAATTCTCAACATAGCTCCATCTGTGGATACTTAAAACTGGAGATTGAGGCCATGGACAGGCATAATGCTTTGGCTGTGCTTGGACTGGATTAACCCTGCAAAAGACTACACTGTCCAGCTACCAGCACTGCATGCTGTAGACACCAGCCTAGTGGGCAAGCAAGCTGAGCTATCGGTAGAGATCCCTCTCCCCACCAAAAGCATGGAACCTAGTTGTTGGAGAATGGCCAACAAGGCTTGCAAAATTCTTGTTTACTCAACAAGTTTCTCATTGTCCTCCAATGGGATCCAGCCCAGTTGAGCCTATGATGGGTCACCATCTCAAGAACATGCCAGTCCTGATCTTGAAAAGGATCTCCAGCTCAAAAAAGACTCTGCTTTGGCATCCGCTACTATATGTTCAATCTCTCCCTGGGAGCCTGTTTGCCTGAAGAGAATAGAGAGACCAAAATGGATTCCATCTATAAGTTCATAAATCTTTGGATGAGTTTTACATGCCATCCAGATTGTTGAGGGAGCAGAATGGACATGACATGTTGCCCAGCAGCATGAACACTTTCCTGATCCAAATAAACAACAACAGACTTGGACTTATCCAATGAGCCTCCATCTATATCCACCAATGCAAGTTCCCTCTTCCCTTTCCAAAAAGTACCCACACCGATGACTCGTCCAAGAGACAGCTGCAGCTGGCGATTGTCACCAGTTTGGTCTTTTCACATAAGGACACAGGTGACATAGTCATCCTACAGCCTCTGAAAAAAAGTACATCCACTAATCCTGGGGAATGGATACTTCCATCTGCAACTGAGACCTTTGCCTCTATTCACTGACAGTCACAAGTTCCAAAAAAGGGGCTGGATTCTTTTGCCTGGAGGCCTTTTCTCTCTTTCTCACAATAGTAGAACCAGGGGGCATACACTGGAAATGTTTCTTCATGCAACGTGTGATTGGTGTTTGGAATATGCTGCCACAGGAGGTGGTGATAGCCTCCTGTGATAGCTTTAAAAGGGGGTTGGGCAGATTTATGGAGGAGAAGTCGATCTACGGCTACCAATCTTGATCCCCCTTGATCTGAGATTGCAAATGCCTTAGCAGATCAGGTGCTCAGGAGCAACAGCAACAGAAGGCCATTGCTTTCACATCCTGCATGTGAGCTCCCAAAGGCATCTGGTGGGCCACTGCGAGTAGCAGAGTGCTGGACTAGATGGACTCTGGTCTGATCCAGCAGGCTCGTTCTTATGTTCTTACGTTCTTATCAGTGCCTCACATGATTTTTTAATAAATTGTTTTTTTCTCCAAATAATGATTTGTTTATATTTCTTCTTATATCCTAGAAGTGCTAAGTAAGCCTCACCTTTTGTGTCAGGAGTGCAGTTTATTGTGGAGGCATATGCCGATTTAAGATTATTATTTTTTTGGCTTGTACACATTCTGTGTCAAACCAAGGTTTACTATATCTTTTTCTATTTCTATTTGCCTGACATGAGTTGCTACCTTCTGACTTCAGGAGCTTAGCTGAATTATTAGCTCTTCATAAACCTCTAAAGCAGGGGTGGGGAACCTGCGGCTCTCCAGATGTTCAGGAACTGCAATTCCCATCAGCCTCTGTCAGCATGGCCAATTGGCCATGCTGGTAGGGGCTGGTGGGAATTTTAGTTCCTGAACATCTGGAGAGCCGCAGGTTCCCTACCCCTGATCTAAAGGATCCTGATCGTTATTGACAGATGTGATCATAGAGCAACACTTTTGAAGCATGTCAGGGGTTACTAGCTCTTTTTACTCAAGATTTAACTTAGCAGACCATCTAACTCAAGATGCAAGGATTGACATATATCCTGCCACTGCAAATTCACCAAAGCCTATTGTCCACCACATGTGGTATCTAGCCTGTTTGTTTCCTCACTCCAGAATATAAATCTTATACATCACTTAAGCAGTGGCATAGGAGCAGCAGTGGCGTAGGAGGTTAAGAGCTCATGTATCTAATCTGGAGGAACGGGGTTTGATTCCCAGCTCTGACACCTGAGCTGTGGAGGCTTCTCTGGGGAATTCAGATTAGCCTGTACATTCCCACACACGCCAGCTGGGTGACCTTGGACTAGTCACAGCTCTTCTGAGCTCTCTCAGCCCCACCTACCTCACAGGGTGTTTGTTGTGAGGGGGGAAGGGCAAGGAGATTGTAAGCCACTTTGAGTCTCCTGCAGGAGAGAAAGGGGGGATATAAATCCAAACTCCTCCTCCTCCTCCTCCTCCTCCTCCTCCTCCTCTTCTTCTTCTTCTTCTTCTTCTTCTTCTTCTTCTTCTTCTTCTTCTTCTTAATAGCACAGACATTCCTCTGAACAGATGTTTCATGATGTGCCTTTCTCTAGCCATAGCTTTGCCTGTTCTTCATCATTACTGAAAGTCTCTCTTTCCCTTAAATTTCTACCACTGCATTTGTTTACCAGCGTCACTTTTGTAAAACTCCAGCTGAGTCAGATAACGGCAAGTTAAATGTATCTGATTTGATGGTAATTCTACTTGCAAGTAAAGAGGTAAATGGTCATCATCTAAATAAGGAAGAACCTGAAATTTTTGCCCAGTAGGCAGAAGTGAGTTACACACCAGCATGTAGTCAATAGTGCTAGCTCTATTGCCTGCCACGAAAGTCAGTTCAATCAAAGGCACCATTTAAAATGTTTAGACCTCCACAGCAAGCAAGTTTAGTTAAGCAGAGGCCAGCATAGTTTGCCTTTTGGTCTTTAAAGATTATAGGATGTCCTTCCTCCCACTCCTTCCAGGGGCTCCAGCAAAATTTAAAATCTGGTTGCCAAAAAAGTGTCGTTTGGGCCTAGGCGAGCATTTAGATCACCTGCTATTAAAATTTGACCCTTAAAATTTTATATTTGCGTTATATAGTGTTCAAGAGCTAACCAGCTTTCATCCAAAAATACTTTTTTTGTTGCTGGTGGTAAATACACTTTAACAATAATTAGACTGCCCTCTCCCCAGGTCAGATATGAAGACAAAGCGAAATGCAATAGAGGTGGTTTCAAGGGGCATTTAGGTGTAAGAGGCGTGGATATAAGAATGCCAAGGCCGCCTTTGAGTCTCCAACCTCCTTTCCCTTGAATTGCTTCTAAAGTATAACTGTAATATCCATCAAGTTCTAAGGATTGCACTGACCAAGTCTCTTGCAAGATGAAAATATCACACTCATGCTGTATAAAGGGGAGATCTGAATATGAAGAAAGACAGCAGAACAGTGGCGTAGTGCCCACGGGACATGGGGTGCGATGCCCCGGGCAGAACAGTGGCGGAGGTGTGGCCAGGCTGCCAAGGGGGTGTGGTGTTCCAGGGGCATTTCAGGGGGCGGGGCAGGTGATGCCCCAGGCGCAGTTTCCCTTCACTCCACCCCTGCAGCGGAACCAGTCTACCACATTCCATGAGATGATTTTAACAAAAGTATTCGACCACTTGCCAAGTTGTTTCCACAACAGTCATTTTGTCTGCTGATCGTTGTTAGTGAGGATGGAAGGTTGTACAACACTGAGGTTTTCCTTATTTAGATTGAGAAACTCGACAGCCACTGATTTTCCTCCCAGATCAGCTTGATTAACTGTTTGTGATACAGATGCAGATTCCCGAGCCAGTTTAGTGACAGTTGTATAGGTTGTATAGGTTGTGATTATTTTCGCAAGTCAGCATTCTAAAAATATGTGACTCTAATTCTATTTCTAGTGGCATCTCCACTATATTCACTTGCTCTTGCTTCAGTGGAGAGGATGGCTCTATATCACATTCATTCTTGTTGTCTGACGCTTTTTATAGATGGCGAAACAAGGGTGATATGATCGACTGGGTCTTTAGTTCCAGAGACTCAGAACCAGAGGCGTAGCTAGACCATAGTTCACCTGGTGCACACTCTGGCTTTGGTGCCCCCCACGCACCCCCCACGGTGCCCCCACACACACTCTACCCCACTTACTTTTAGGAAAGGAGCAGGCCGGAGAAGAAGGCCGGAAGCCTGCCTGCGTTGCCTGGGCCTGGTGAAAACTACATTTCCCATGAGCCCCTGGGAAATGTAGTTCCCACCAGGCCCAGGCAATGCAGGCAGGCTTCCAGCCTGCTCCATTCCTAAAAGTAAGTGGGGTGGTGCACCGCAGGGGGGGTGCCACAGATGGGTGCCGCGAGTGGGACGCCTCGGGGGGGCACCATGGGGGGGGCATGGGGTTGCTGTGGGGGGAGGGGAGGGGATTTTTCCACCCCATGTGACCAGAAATGGTGCGCCCGGTGCGTCGCACACACACACCTGCCCCCTGGTGGCTTTACCACTGCTCAGAACCAGTAGGAATGCTCAAATTTTAGGGTCTTCAGGCAAATTCTCCTCCTTATGGATCTTCTTGTTCCCACTTGGGGAAAAGTATAATGCCCTTTCCTTTTGCCCTTGGGACCTGTTATACTCAATTAGGCATTTCCTGTTACACTTTTTTTGCTTTCAATCAGTTCATATTTCAGTTTGTCTAGTCTCTCTATTATACCATCTTGCTTGGAGCCAGGGAGAGCTAAAAAAGAGTTTTTAAGGTTATCTTCCAGTAGTTGATTATAAACTTCCCCTTCCTCCTACTTCCAGAGATTGATCTCTAAGGCTGATATGGCATTTGTTTCCCTTCAGGTCCGATGAGAGAGCTCCCTTATCAGACTTAAATTGTGAGGGGCTGGAATTCTGTTTAGCTCAGGAGACTGGGGGGGGGGGGACTACAACAGCATTATTAAACACGCAAAAGAATTATTCCCTTTGCCGCCAAATTGCCTTTTGCTCACATCAAGACTCGGGGGACATGATCTGTTTTAAAAATTAGTAGTACTTTTTACCTCTGCTTTGAGTGGTTCAGAGCTTCCACCATCATTAATTTCAAATATTTAACTTCATTTCCTAGTAATATTCCCAGTAGCCTCTTAACAAAATATTTATTATCCCAAACCGAGAGCAAGCCTGTGTAATTAAGTATTACCAAACAGATCTTATTTGAAGCCAAGATTAGCTGGGAAGCCTTCTCTATCTCTTAGAGCAGCAGTGGCATAGTGGTTAAGAGCAGGTGCATTCTAATTTGGAGGAACCGGGTTTGATTCCCCACTCTGCCACTTGAGCTGTGTAGGCTTATCTGGGGAATTCAGATTAGCCTGTGCACTCCAATACACAGCAGCTGGGTGGCCTTGGGCTAGTCACAGCTTCTCGGAGCTCTCTCAGCCCCACCTACCTCACAGGGTGTTTGTTGTGAGGGGGGAGTGGCAAGGAGATTGTAAGCCCCTTTGAGTCTCCTACAGGAGAGAAAGGGGGATATAAATCTGAACTCTTCCTCTTCTCTTCTCTTTAATGAGCAGGGTCCCAAGTTTCTCAGTTGCAATACCAGTGACATCATTAGCTACATTACACTGTGTTTGTTTTTGCCACTGCAACTCTTTTTGAGCTCTTTGGTTGATATCTCCTCTTCATTGACCATTAGAGCTTCAAGTCGGTTTGTTGTGGGCATTTGTGCCTCGTAAAGGCTATCAATTTTTAGTTGTTTGGTTACCAAGGGAGGGTCGCAGCCCTAGACGTCTCCTTCAGCGTCTCTCGTTCGTTTCTTTTGACCCATGCTGATTATTCTTCAATCGCTGCTTACTCCATAATAATATCTGATGTCATGGGTTTGAGTGCCAAAGAAGCAATTTGGGCAATTCCTTTGAGTAATTCCACTGTTGCCAGAAGAATCAGTGAGATGGCATGGGGCACAGAAGAGAAATTGGTCAGTTCAGTCCAATAAAAAAAAATGCTCTTTACAAATAGGTGAACCTATTTTATAAGACGGCAGTGCTCTTCTCATGGTTTATGTGAGATTCTGGAATGGAAGCAACCTGATGGAAGAGATGTTGTTTGCCAGGAGGATTAAAATGGATACTCAGGGACTGTCTGTTTTTGAAGAAGTCAAACGTTACTTAAACAAGAACAGTATTCTAACGGAGAATATAATGGCTTGTGCAACTGATGGAGCTGCTGTTAATGGTTGGTCGATCCATCACCCATCTAAACAGGGTTACACCTTCTGTCTTTACTATTCATTGCACAATTCACAGGGAGCACCTAATAGCTAAAAGCTTAGGAGGACATCTCAATCTTTTGCTTTGAATTGTCATAAAGGCTGTAAACGTCATCCAATTCCATGCCCTTCAGGATCGTCTTTTCCAGCAGCTGTGTGAAGAATATAATGAAGAACTTCCAGATGCTGCTGCTGCATACTGAGGTGAGGTGGCTTCAGAGGTGGGATCCAGCAGGTTCTCACGGGTTCCCGAGAGTAGGTTATTAATTATTTGTGCGTGCCGAGAGGGGGTTACTAATTGATGATTTTGCCACGTGATTTTTGCCTTAGGCCTCTCCTCTCAACAGTAGTGCGCAGAACTTGAAGCAGTCTAGCAGGGGGTGCACTGGCGTGTGTGGTAGCCCAAGGACTGGCGCAGCAGCTGCATCCTTGCCACAGCCCCACCCAGGAATGCCCTGCCCCGCCGTGCCCCGCCCAGTCCCATTGGCACTATGCCACAGTTTGAATCCCACCACCATGGGAACCTGTTACTAAAATTTTTGGATCCCATCATTGGGTGGCTTTCCAAGGGGAAATGTCTTCAGTGTCTTGTCATACTCTGGGACACCACAGTTTCCTTCATGTCTGATAAAGAGCATAGAGAAAAACTTGTTGAAGTGAAGGCGGACATATTTTATCTGGGCAAAAACAGTAACCTCGTCAATAGTAAGGAAGCTACTGCTTCTTTCCTTAAGAAACTCAAACTCTGTTGGCACAATATAGGACATCGGGAATTTTTACAATTTCTAAACCTGAAAATGATCACAGAGGTACTGAGAGATGATGACTTTACCATTTATGTGAGACATCTCAAGCAGATATGCAAGAAAGATTTGGTGACTTATTAGACCTCAGTATCCTGGACTGGGTTTTGAATCCATTAGAAGTACAGCTCACCCAAGCTGAGGCCGAAGTTCAGGAGAGTTTGCTTGATCTTCAGCATGATATACGTGCATGTTGTCAATTTGGTCGGTTTCAAAAAAAAGTTTGGCTCAAAAGTGATCGGCGAATAAATTTCCAACACTGTGGGGAAAAGCTCAAAGATTTTCTTATTGCCTTTTCCTCAACATAATTGGTCGAGTGTGGATTCAGCAAGATAGTCTCCTTGACAGAATCCAGGAACAGAACTGATATGACGACAAGCGGTGACCTCGGCCTCTCATTGTCTAATTTGGAACCTGATATCATGAAACCTGCAGAAAAGCACCAAGCTCAAGAATCACATTAGGTCTGAAAGATGTTTAAACTTTAATTGCATACAGTCTTGTACAAAGTTTTCCCAGTATGTCGGGATGTTAAAGTTTTCATGGTGTTCTCTAATAAATGATTTTCTCTTCATCTGTTCATGTTGTGTCCTTATTAGATAGGGCCCCTGGAACCTGAGAAGAGCTCATGGCCGGGTGAAAAACAATCATGGTTTAGTATGGCTTTCCTTAAGCAGTTTGCTGTTCACTTATTTTCTGATTCTCTAACGCCTGTGCTAGTGTAACCTCTATCTGTGGGTTTTGTGGGGCAGAACTTGGAATGAGTTTGCAAATTTTAAAAACAATATGGTTTATTTTCTTAACATATAACATCAAACATCAACATTTAACGTCACACTTCAAGGTCCTGTTCAGGCTTCATTTCAAGTCCTTCTAGTTACAGTCTTCTGATATTGCCAAGTCCAATTCTTCCTGCAAATAGGTTGGCTCCTGAAGACTCCAAGGGCTTGGTGAACAGGATTCAACATGATGAAGGTTTCCAGGAGAACTCTCACCCATTACAAACACAAAAAGAACCCTGAAACAATAATCTCCAACATTTACAACATAGCAAAAATAAACAACTACCTTCCCAGTAGTTCCCAACAACATTGCAGTTACCTTAACAAGGTGTTAAGGGCTTATACAAATCAAGGTCCGAGTCTGGTAGCCTTGTCTCCTCCAAACTACATGAGCTCTGTAGCTTTGGCCGTTTCCGCACGGGCAATGAATGGCGGCCTGGAGATGGTAAAAACGCCGTCTCCAGGCCACCATTCGCACGAGAGGCGCAGCTGCAACGCAGCCGCGCCACCCTCGTGCCGCCCGCCCGGCCTGAAGCCGGCGTTTCCCCAGAGCGCTTCCCAGCACTCTTTTTGGGGAAACGCCGCCGTGAAGCCGCTGCCGAGCGAACGGCAGCGGCTTCACGGCGCCTCCCCCACCCGGCACTTACCTTGTCCCTGGGCCTCCGGCGCGTCGCTGAGGCCTGGGGACACGCCCCCCTGCCCTGCGCCGCTGGCGACGCGCCGGAGGCCCGGAGGCCCGCTGGCGACGCGCCGGAGGCCTGGGGACATGCTGGGTTGGCCGGGCGCCGGCGCTCTGTGGCTCCGGCTGCCCGGCTGTTCCCAGGACCGTCCGTGCGGATGGTCCCAGCGTCGTCGGGTCGGCGTCAGAAACGCCAACCCGGCCGTTTCCACCTTCGTGCGGAAACGGCCTTTGAGTCTCCACCCCTTTCTGGGTCAACCCATTCTGAGCATGGGGGTTACACTAGGACATTGCTCCTTGGATGTATTGTCTTGTGATGTGTCATTGTGCCATTCTTTTTTATTCTGCAATCCACCTTGAATCTGAGAAAGGTGAGCTGTGAAGTAAATGAATGCATATATGATTGATAAACAGCAGTTTGGAATATATAAGAATTAAAGTACTGAGATGTGTTATTTTATTGAATAGGACACACAAGTTTTGCTTTAGAAACTGACAATCAGGAAACCTACAAGAACTTGCGGGCGGCCTCCCATTTTCTCTGTATTCCCTTTCCCACTGTTTCCTCTTCTCCTTCACTGGCAGCCCCCTTTGCCTCTCCTCCTTTCCTTCTTTCTCACTGAGAGCCAGCATGGTGTAGTGGTTAAGAGCAGGTGCACTCTAATCTGGAGAACCAGGTTTGATTCTCTGCTCTGCCACTTGAGCTGTGGAGGCTTATCTGGTGAACCAGATTAGCTTGTGCACTCCAACACATGCCAGCTGGGTGACCTTGGGCTAGTCACAGTTCTTCAGAGCTCTCCCAGCCCCACCCACCTCACAGGGTGTTTGTTGTGGGGGAGGGAGGGAAAGGAGATTGTAAGCCCCTTTGAATCTCCTTACAGGAGAGAAAGGTGGGATATAAATCCAAACTCTTCTTCTTCACACCCACCAGCCAACCTACATTTATCTGCCTTTTTGTCTTTAGTTTGAGTCTGGCTTCCAGCACTAGGCCAAGTTACATGGCAGCCTCAAGCTCTGGACCAAATTGCACCAGCACCAGGCTGAGTTGCATCACTTCTGGGTCTCTGGTGGTCGCCACTGAGCCTTTCCCCCAGTGACTCCGTTTCCACCAGGGGTCATGAAGCAAAGGGGAACATTGCTGTTTTGGTCTCTAAGTGTTTTGGTCTCTACTCCCCATAGCCTTGTAGAAACCAAGGTTTAGAAGGCTCAGCTATATTGTTTTGGTTGCCTAAGCAACTTCCAAAATGGCCACTAAGAGCTCAGCGGGCATTATTTTCTTAAAGCTACAGCACTGCTGCCAAATTGCTCCTTTTTAGCCAGAAGATAAACCTGGAGCCTCATTCATATTCGACACAAAGAAAATAAGAAACATCTGGTAAAGCGATCTGTACAAAACACACCCTGAACAATGGGAAGGGTTCGTATATTAGTTGCCTGCTCAATTCTGACAAGGAGCTCAGGGTAAATATTTCTGTTTTATCTCTTTCAACCAAGTATAAGCCTGGCTAACACATGCTTTCCCATGTTCACTCCGGATATTACATGATGTTCCAGGCCCTAGTTGGGTATGCATCTGCTTTGGACGCAGGCCAGCAATTAGTACCCTGTCTGGTCCATGTTTCTCCACTGTGAGCTCAGGGGAGATGTTAAGTCCACAGCTCATTACAGAGATAATTTCTTCCTCCATCTGAAGGTACCTCTGTAAGGGAAATCCAGACCACTGATGTATATTCACCGGGGAGATTTTTTATTGTTGCTCCTGTATCCAGCATGGCTTATTCTGGTTAACAATCTCCAAGCAGTCTTTTCACACCCCAAGAAGCTTTTGGAGAAGAAATGTATAGAATTCCTCCCTCGCATTCCGGCGAGGGCACTCAGTGGCACATGCGAAGATTAAGAGGTTGTCGGAGTAATCCAAAATGGTTGAATAGAAGGTGTCAGTGATCTTTCGCAATTGCACGATGCACCGAGAGCAGCTGCATTTCACGTTTTGCCTCTCTGCGGCCTCTTTTCCACAGCCGTGAAGCAGGAAACGTCTGGTATCCCCTTGACTTGACTGCATTTGGTGTTCTTGTTCTTCACATATGACCGAATTCCCTGGCCTTCTTGAAAGGACATAAGAGCAATTCTAAGCAAATCAACTCAGAACCCGGCTCATCTATTCAGTGGGGCTTACTCTCAGGAAAGCATTCTGAGGATTGCAGTGAAACTCTCCTCAGCCTTTATTTTGCAATGATTTGACAACTTTGATATCCAACACTTAGGTCCCTTTCACACAGGGGCTTTCCCCACTTACCCTTGTCGGAGGGTTGCTGCGGGCAATTCACAGCGCGCGCAATTCCTGGCGCGCGCCTCGGCTTCCCCACAATCTCGCGCTCTGTGCGGGGTCATCAAAAGGCGCCATTTGAAAAGGCGCCATAAATTATATGCGCTGAGGGGGCGCGAGAGAGGCAGCGTCGGGGCGGCTGCGTTCTCGCTGCCCCTGAAGTGGGGAGTGCAGCTGGACCCCGCGCTACTTTAGGAGAGTAGCGCGGGGCTTAAGGTAAGTGGGGAAAGGGCCACAATTCACTAAATCCAGGCTGGGAACAGGAGGGGAAGCCATTTCGGGGGGGGCTTTGCACGGCTCCCACCCCTAACGTGAGGCTGCCCCATGTTCCCCCCCTCGAAACGGGTTTTTCAAGAATCGTGCTATTCGTGATTCTTTTTAGATAGCCCAGGTTGTAGCCACTTCCAAGTGAACTGCCAGGTAGGAGGCGCTTGTAAAGCAGTTTTGCGGTATGTCTTGTTTTTCCTCCCCACCTGGCATCTGGAAGTGACATCCAGGAGCATGGGTGTGGGGGTCAAGTCGTGTATGCCTGTATGGCTTTATGGCTAGCCCCCCACCCTGTTGCTGAAGGAGCAGCCTGGCAGGGACAGACCGAGGGAAGGAGTGTGTGGGGCGATTATCTGCCCCCCCCCACATGACCAGCTGGCATGCGCCTGGGGACATATGACCTCACATGTCCCCGTGAGCACTCCACCTCTGCCAGTTATAGAAGCCCAGGCAGTAGATAATGAGAAATACTTCCACCTAAGATTCTGGAAAACGGCTGCTACTCTGAGTAGACAATACTACCCTTGATGGACCAACAGTTGGACTCAGTGTGCATCATGTGTCAACTCTTTGCATAACTTTGTGTGCATCATGTGTCAACTCTTTGCATAACTTTGTGTGCATCATGTGTCAACTCTTTGCATAACTTTGCGTGCATCATGTGTCAACTCTTTGCATAACTTATGTTCTCTCCCTTTCCCCCCCTTTCTCGCACATCCAACTCTGCCTGCTCTAGGCCTGTGGTCTCTCGAATACAAGCGGGAACTCACCAACCCCCTCTGCATCTCCGCCAGCCACGGACACACCGCCTGCCTTCGTCACCTGCTGTTCTGGCGGGCAGACCCCAATGCCATGCCAGGGGGGCAGAGCGCGCTGCATGAAGCCTGCAGAGGGGGGCACGCCGATTGCGTGGAGCTTCTGCTGGAACACAAGGCAAACCCCAACCTTCTGAATGATGATGGCCAAGCACCTTTGCACCTGTGCACCAGCCAGGACTCTCTGGGGTAAGTGGCGAGTCCTTCCGCAGCTTTGTATCGACCCATGTCATTCTTGGAATCAGACACATGTGCAAGATTTGGCATGCCTGTTGTTAATGGCTGATTCTGTGTTGGTGCAGTGTTCTTCCATTCGAGGGTCAGCACCCTCAGGTGGGCTCCAGAGCCCCACTTTCTGGGGTCATGAGTCCCTCTTGCTGCTAGTGTGTGTGTGCATGTGGCTGTGGATGTAGAGCTGGGATGTCATATCTCCTACTCCTCTTTATATGAACTCTGAGGGGCTTTCCCCACTGACAGAGTTGAACTGGTTTCTACCTAGGTTCGCCTCAGTGAATCTCCACTGCCACCAAGCTCAACATTGTTTTGTCTCAGCCCCCCCCCCCCTCAGAACTGCGACATCCTTGTCGCAGTTATGAACTACACTTTTCTGCCGGAACAAGGTCGATACCGCTTCAAAGCTTCGAAGTGGCGAAGCATCGAAACGACACCTCATCTGTTCAACCAATCACGAACCGCTTTTGTGGCATGCGCAGAACGGGAGAGTCGTGGCGGGCAGAAAGCGCATGTAACTGTAAACTGTAAAAACTGTTTTAAAAAACGCTCCCGTTTCCCGCCGTAACACAAGCGCCAATCACAATCAAGGAGCGAAACAGGCACCAAGATGATCCCGCCCACTTAGCTCGGTTCCAGGGGGCCAACTCAGTTGCTGTGGGGACAGCCTGGAATCGCCCTCCATTGAAGCGACCTTAGCTCCCTTCTGTAGTGGGGAAAGCCCCTGAGAGGAGCTAGGGAACAATGAGAGCGCTTACCTCAGAAGCGAAGATCACTTTTCAAACTAGATAAATTCAGAGAGTAGCAAGGAAGCAGAGAACTTGTCCAAAGCTGATCTTCTCTGGCTGGCAGTCTGGCTTGGATGAAAGTGGTGGAACTGTCCTGTAGCCCTCTGGCCTATGAGGGAGGCCCTTTCTGTGGTGTAGTAGTTAAGAGCAGTGGACTCCAATATGGAGAAGCGGGTTCGATTTCCCACTTCTCCACATGAGTGGCAGACACTAATCTGCTGAACTGAATAAGTTTCCCCCATTCCTCCACACGAAGCCTGCTGGGTGAACTTGGGCTAGTCACAGTTCTCCTGGAACACTCTCAGCCCCACTTACCTCACAAAGTGCCTGTTGTGGGAAGGGAAGGTGATCGTAAGCTGCTTTGAGACTGCTGAAAAGGTAGAGAAAAGCAGGCTATACAAACCAACTCTTCTGCACAGTTTTGGGGCTATTCGCTTTTTTCCTGGCAGAGATGAGGCGGACACGTGTCTGCTTCTTCTCAGACTGATGGCTGGGGCCAAGCTGCTCTTCCCTTGCCATGGTGTCCTTGCCCTGGTGTCCCAGAAACGCAGCAGCCATGCAGGAGTCCCCACTGTTGGTGGATCAAACGCGCAATCCACTCAGGGGCTATCCTGATTGGCTGCTGCGTTGTGCTGGGGCAGGAATTTTTTTATTTTCCAACCATAATTGAGTTAGAGTTGCCAACTCTAAATTCAGAAATACCTGGAGTTTTGAAGTTGGAACCTTGAGAGCAAAGGGTTTAGGGAGAAGAGAGACCTTGGTATGAGATACAATGCCACGCAGGCTATCTTCTGTAACAATCATTTTCTTCAAGAGAAGCGGAATAAATGTTTCAAATAAATAAATAATAAAGAAGTTATCTGTACTGGGGAATTCTGGGGAATCTCCAGCGCTCACCTGGGGGATGGTACCCTTAAGTTGGGTCCAGTTACAACATATTCAGTCTCAAGGGAGAAAGGTTGTAACTGCTGGATCGCCATGGAGAGTTTGAAACATAAGATGAAACATTCCACCCCTAACACTCTGTCGAATCCTTTTTTTTCTGTTGAATAAAACATGTTGTTTGGGATTTCACCTGTGTTTTATCTCTCCAATCAAACGTATAGAAAAAGAGGGATTAAATTTACCTCATAAACATGTCCCATATTGTTATAATAGCATCTGGGGTCACACTGTGACACAATACAAACACTTCAGCAGAAACCTATGTCACCCATTCTCATGACTGTGGGCAATTGATAATTTAAGGCTAAAGAGACTGATATGAGGGAGAGGCAGAGGTGGGATCCAGCAGGTTCTCACCAGTTCCCGAGAGTGGGTTACTAGTTATTTGTGTGTGCCGAGAGGGGGTTACTAATTGGGTCTGCTTTTCCGTAAGAAATTCCATTAGGTCCAAAAATCATGAAGTCCTGTTGTTCCCTATGTGGCTGGTTAACCAAGGTAGAAAACGGGATAATTCTCCCTGTTGGGCTGTTTTAAAAACATGTTTTAGAAATATGGTAAAGTTCCTTGTTTAAGGAAAGTGTCCTTCTTTTGATTTCTAGAAACAAAATCATTTGAAAGTATTAAGTATTTGACAGGCAGTCAATCAGAGGAGTTGTTTCTGTTGGCAGTAGACAATAGGACTTGCTATAATGAGTTTCAATTATGGACAGAAAGATACCAGCTGGAAATTAGGAACCTTTTTTTTACAGTAAGAGTTTTTTTACAGTAACAGAGAAATTATTAATGCCCTGCCCCCGGAATGCCCAGCCACACCCCCGTCGTGCCCCACCCAGCCCCATTGGCGCTACGCCATTGTTTGAATCCCACCACCATGGGAACCTGTTACTAAAAATTTTTGATCCCACCACTGGGGTGAGGCCATTGCAGAAAGTTTCCAGCAACTGCAAAGGACCCTGAAGTGTTTCGATGTAACACAATTGCTAAACATAATTGCTTAACATAATAGAGCCTTGAGCCTAGATTATAGTTGCCTCAGAGCATCATCTAATACCGCCTCCTCATGTGACTGCCACAGTTCATTAAAACTGTGTCCTAGAAATGGAATGAATTGGAGCATCCTATGTTGATTGCAGAGGAAGGGGTAAAAGAGAAAGGGGCATCCCTGGCCCTTTCGTTCTCTACCATATTGAAAAATGTAGCTGTTCCTCATGACGAAGTCACCTGACGCTGGTGCATCATATATCTCAGGGGCACTAAAATAAATTTGTCACATGCTTCTTGGCTTTGTCAAAACAAGGATCCCTCCTTTTTCCCGTGGACTCGTGATTCTGAGCCCATCACTATGGCTGCCCAATTGTGAGGAAACCTTCCTTGATTTACATCATGTTTTATACAAATGGGAAAGGAGGGTGGCATTTGAGCTGCCATCCTATAATCCAGGTATATCATTCACAGATGCCACGTTGAAAGAGCCGAGCCAACTCTGTGCCCCTGAATATTGTCGCTTTATAGTGGAAACGCTGGCAGTCCCCTAACTACAGCTGCGCCACTGGAGGCCTCTACAATAACTAAGCCGTGTACCTTGAAGGATCAAAAATTAACAGATATTTCACACAGGTTGTGAAGATTTGACCACTGCTTTTCCACAGCAAAGACTTGTGCCAAAGTTAGATAGTGAGGAGGTCAAGCTTTGGGTAACAAACATTTTCTTTTTGATTAGAGGACATGACTTTCCCCTGTTTTCCTCCCCAAGTAACAGATTTGAGGTCATACTTAATTTTTTACTGACAATAAAGCAGGTCATTGACCTACATAGAGAGCTATTTTATTTGGTTCCCTCTTTGTGACAATGGACTGAACACCAATGTGTCATGTTCCTCTGTGTTCCCATAGAGTCTGTAATTCACCATGGGGGCAGGACTTAAAACCTTTGAGCCTCTCAGTGCCTGGGATTTTTAAAAAATGATCTGGGCTTCCTTCCAACCATTTCAACTTTCAGACTCCATGAGAATTCAACCCCCAAAAAAGATACAGGGCTTTAATCTAGAAGCTTTTTGAAGATTTTTTTTTATTTAAAAAAAAAAAGTTCCAGCAAAGTTCATTTCTATCTCCTTCACTTTAGGAGTCATGCATGCCAACTTCGCCCTATTTAGTAGAGTTCCGCACCTTGACCTTCTTTTTATAGTAGCGATAATTAACATGGTGGGGTAAGAGAAGTCTGCAAATTCACTGAACTCTTTTTGCTAAAGCCAGAATGATTAAAAAAAAAGATTTCACACGGGCTTTTGTAGGAGCTAGAATTGAGGGGGAGAAAAGGTTCTTTGTTTCTACACTATTGGCCGTGCCACAGGGCAAAGAAGAAGAAGAAGACCCAAACAGGGTCTCGGAGTCAGGATGAACTCAGAAAGGGTACTCCACCACAAAACACAGGGGAAGCAACTGCCAAAGTATAGAAGTTGGAAGGAAAATTAAGAGGTTTTTGACAGGTGGGAGCGAATGCCCGCATTTTGAATTGAGCAAGGTTGTTCCAGATAAATCTGAACAAGAATTTCATTTCCAAAAGACCTGATCCCAATTGCAGAATGAGGATAAGCTCATTTGAAGATAAGCTTTGGAGGTTGCTGGGGATCTCACTTTCCCCAAAACTTACTGAAAAGAAGCACGGCCTTTCTCCTCTGACAACTGTAACATGTCGGTTTTATTTAAGCCGCTCTTTGATGCATTTAGTTTTTCTATTCATTGGCTATCTTAAATTGTGACTTTAAATTGTAGGTTTTTAAATAGTTATTACTTTGTATTGTAAGCTGCCTTGTGGTCCATAAAGAAGAAGAAGAAGAGTTTGGATTTATATCCCCCCTTTCTCTCCTGTAGGAGGCTCAAAGGGGCTTACAATCTCCTTGCCCTTCCCCCCTCACAACAAACACCCTGTGAGGGGGGGGGGGGTGGGGGGGCTGCAGGAGAGCTCAAGAAGGAACTGCTTGAAACTAGCCCAAGGTCCTACCCAGCTGGCGTGTGTGTGGGAGTGTACAGGCTAATCCTGAATTCCTCAGATAAGCCTCCACAACTCTCAGCGGCAGAGCTGGGAATCAAACCCAGTTCCTCTAGATCAGAGTGCACCTGCTCTTTGCCACTGGGAGGCATAGGAGCAGTCTGGCAGCCTCCCTGTCTTGCTTGCGGCCACTTGAGACTACTTGCTGGCCTTTTAAGAGCTTGCCGTTTCCCGCCCGGTGACAGGGCGGGGAATGGCAAGCCCCAGAAAGCCGTGTGCTCCTACTTGACTGCATGCTTATCTTGTGTAGCCTTACCACTGACCTCCCTGACCTTCCCCGTCTTGGTTCACAAAGGTGACCATCTGGTCACCTTAAGCTAGACAGAAACCCTAGCCTAAAGAGATAACTTCCCTATAGCAAGTGGGCATTCTAACACGCTGTCACATATGTGCAAGTGTGAACTGCTTTTATGGGAAAGCCCCAGCAGGAGCAGGTAGCCGTTACCATTGTGCTTGGTGCGAAGGAGAAGAAGAAAGAAAATGGCTGCAGGGTGAAGAAGGAGGGGTTGGTGGGCGGAGCCTAGACTTGGAGAGCAAACAATAGAACAGTTTAGAGATACATCGCACCCCCATTGTCCCGGCATGCAGAAGTTGCTTATTACAACAGTAGGGGATGTGAAAGCAGTGGTGTAGCTAGAGGGTGAATGGGCTGGAGCCCTGAGTATCACTTCATAGGGGGCACTGCAGGGCCATACCTTCGCTCACAACTACACCCCACTCCAAACTCCAGGGAATTTGGACAGGGGTGCATTTGAATGCTGGGGAGCAGGGCTTCCGCACCCTCATCTCCATGTGGAGGTCAGGAGCAGCAATGGCCCATTTGAACTTGGCCTCAGCCAGGTTTGGGTCCAGCTTTAAGCTGCAGGATTCCAGCCTGCAGCTTAGAGCTCAATCAAAGGCAGACTGAGCAACTGAAGCTTTGTACTGTTGGCTCCGCCCCCAAGTTCCACCTGACTGGTAAGCCCCGGGATTGTCTGGGAACCATTTTATAAAGCTACGCACCTGTGCGAAAATCCTGTGCCTGAAACCCTGGAAAGCCACTACCAATCTGAGCAGACAATACTGACCTTGATAGACCAATGGTCTGATCCAGTATAAGGCAGCATCATGTGTGTGCTGCTTGCATGGGACCCGAGTCTGAGCCAAGGGATCCCAGTAGTGCTACGACCAATGTGAGGGCAGCTCACTCCAGCGTCCCACTGGGATCCTTCCTGGGTAAATGAAGGGAGAGTCCCCCCCCTTTTTGTAGGGTAAATTAGCAAAGTAGCAGAGAAGAGACTGATTCACAGTTGTTTTTTGTATAAATGAATTGAGTGCGCAGGCTAATCTGAATTCCCCAGATAAGCCTCCACAGCTCAGGCGGCAGAGCTGGGAATCAAACCCGGTTCCTCCAGATTAGAATGCACTTGCTCTTAACCACTACACCACTGCTGCTCCACTACGCCACTGCTGCACTAAGTTACATGTTGCTACCTCATGTGGTCACATCGTGGCTTCTAGCACATGACTTCACTACTCAAACAAAGAAACAGACTTAACTTTATAACCTCTGACTATGTGACCACTAGCATGTAAGCAACGTCCAACTAGCTGACCAATAGCCTATTCAATAGACTGCCCATAAAACAGTGACCTCAGTAGCTAGTTGACATACACACAGTTAACTCTTTCATGGCTAAGTTGAGACAGACGCTTGCAAATACCAACACTTTTCCATGACTGCTTTCTGACCTTCCAACCATGGAGAGCAATCCATTCTTCCGTTCTCTGGTTCTGAGAACCTAGAAGTCAAGCTCCTAATAGCCTAGCTATTTCCCAGCTCTTAACAGCCTAGAAGCAGCCCAAGACGGGCAACCTTTCCAGTAAACAGTCCCCTTCTTTCCTGCCAGTGGTTGTCAGTGTAGTTCATTGTTGCCGGGTTTTTTCCCCTGGGCTATTTTTAACTTAATGAGGTTGGTTACTTCAGTTAAAACAGAGGAGCCTCTTGCCGTGGAGGAGGCACCCCGCAGGGCCCCCTGGGAGCTCAGCATCCAAGGCAGTGTGTTTGGCCTCTATCCTTCATTCTCACCACCACCTTTTGGTTAATTACACGGATCTGCAGAAGGGGGATCAGGAGGTGATTGCGGGGCTGCCCTTTGACGGAGAGCATCTGCCCTGCTGGTTGGTACAGAAGGCGTCCAGAGTCTGGATTGAAGTACAAAGGGGCCCAGAGGGGCCCAGCCCTCTCTGGATCGAACAAATCTGGTCAAGACAAGCACGTTTGCTTTGTTTTGTCTCGTCACCCATTATTCAGGACACAGAAGCGGGCGAATATTTGGAGGATCCGCATTGCAAAGAGCCTGATCACACAGCGTCTAGCAGGTTTAATGCAAAAAGAGGCAGAGCCTAGCATAGAAACAAAAGAAGGGAATGTCCCGTGCTCTGGTAGGCAAGGTGCGTTTGAGTGTGCCTCTCCCACTTCGATTCTAATCCCCCCGAAAAGTAGTTGAAAACAGCTCTGCCCTAGTTTGCTTCCATGTGCCCAGCAAGAAAATAGCATTCACCTGTGCTGTGGTCTTAAAACAACAGAACTTGGTGTTTGCTGGATAATATTGTACTGTTATTTTTTGGTGGCCAATCTCCTGCTATCAGCTATTGTTTGTAGCAGAGTTTAGCAGATACCAAAAGGACCCAGATACCAGTGAGTTGCTTGATATAAAAATTTACTAGCTTAAGGGTAGGGTAACATGGAGGAAAACAATGAACATTATTATATACGGGCTACATTCTTACTCTTGTCTCAGCACATGGCAGGAACTGAGCACAGAACAAAGAAAGCAAGTTAACTTCATAAACTCTGGTATCAATGGTATCAATCAGCGTGGTGTATTGGCTAAGAGCAGGTGGATTCTAATCTGGAGAACCGGGTTTGATTCCCCACTCCTCCACCTGAGTGGCGGAGGCTTATCTGGTGAACCAGATGTGGTTCCACACTCCTACGTTCCTGATGGGGTGACCTTGGGCTAGTCCCCGTTCTCTCTGAATTCTCTCAGCCCCACCTACCTCACAAGGTGTCGGTTGTGCGGAGAGGAAAGGGAACTAAGCTTGTAAGCCACCTTGACTCTCCTTACAGAAAGGTGGGGTGTAAATCCAATCTCTTCTTCTTCTCCATGCTCATAGATATGTAACAAATGGCTCCTACACTGGCCAATGTCTAACCAACAGGTCAGCTCATTAGAATGTGACCTCACACTCTTGTTTACGTGTAAAAAGATAGTTGACATTTTCATGACTGGCTGTGACAGACACCTGCAAAGCCCAACAAAAGCATTTGTTTGGAAAATGACTGGTGCAAACGTTTGCATGGCAGTACCCTCCTCAGCAAATGGTCTCCATACCTCCCTGGTTGCCAAACCAGAGTAGCAGTGGCGTAGGAGGTTAAGAGCTCGTGTATCTAATCTGGAGAAGTGGGTTTGATTCCCCGCTCTGCCGCCTGAGCTGTGGGGAATTCAGATTAGCCTGTACACTCCCACACACGCCAGCTGGGTGACCTTGGGCTAGTCACAGTTCTTCGGAGCTCTCTCAGCCCCACCTACTTCACAGGGTGTTTGTTGTGAGGGGGGAAGGGCAAGGAGATTGTAAGCCCCTTTGAGTCTCCTGCAGGAGAGAAAGGGGGGATATAAATCCAAACTCTTCTTCTTCTTCTCTTCTACCTGCTGGAAATGGAGCAGAGCACAATCGCTTGGCCTGGCGTTGTTTGGCAGCTCTCTTGCTCTTCACCTTCTGAAGGGTTTGCCCTTGCTGTTCGGCCCTGTCAACCATTTCCTCTGCCTCAGTGCCAACAACTCAGCGAAGTAGCAGTCATCTTGATTCATTTAGACTCGCTTATCACATTCACTTACTTGCATTCACAACATCGCTGTGGACTGTTTTATCTTTCAGCCTCTTGTGTTTGTCAGAAGGTATTTTAAGCAGTGACTGTAAATTTAGATCGTGAAGACAGAAAAGGTCCCCTGTCCCTTTGTCCCGAGCTTCTGCTGTCTCAGAAAATGCTTCAACTCTTGTGCATGTGTGCTTGGAAGCAAGTGACACTGAAGGAAATGCAGCTTCAGGAACGAGGTGTCCACAGTTCAAGCTTCAGGGAAATGGCCAGAGCTGCTGTACATTGGCCTACTGCCCTAGTTCTGGATGTACTAGCATGAGGACCCTGGATTCTGGAAGGAAATGAAGCCAAATTTTTCTACAGGAGTGCAAAGCACCAGCTCCAGCCCAGTAGATAGAGCACAATAGCACAGAGGCATACGGGGGAAATGGCACCTGGGGCAACACCTGTCGGCAGGGAGGGAGGGAGCCAGCTGCAGGTGCCCACGTGAGTTGTTTGTCGCAGCCACAGGTTGGCTCTTGCCCTCCCCAGCCGGCCTCCCTGTCATCAGAGAGGCTGGGGAGGGCAGGAGCTGGCCTGTGGCCGCAGCAGACAACCCGGCCGGCAAGCAGCAACCCAGCATGGAGGGAGCTGCTGTAAGGAATCAGTAAGGTCCAGACCAAAAGTAACCGTAAGAGTTCTTTATTTGCTGGCTTTCATGATCGGCTCTACAGACAATGCAGAATCTGAAACACCCCCCTGTCGGGCGACCACTTTTACAGGTCTCTTCTTCCCGCCAAGAACTAGACACAAACAATAACCTATTCCCACAAACCAGAAGCAGTTTCACACAGACAGAAAGCAAAGTTAAGTAAGCGATAACAACTATGCTGGGCAGTTAGCCCAATGCAGCAGAGGAATCTCTTTCATGGCCAAACCAGCCTTCTAACTAAATCACAACCTTACAGCTGCCAGGCACAGGAGAGGCCAGGCACAAGGTGCCCCCCAGCTCCACGTGGTGCCCCACCAGCTGACGCCCGGTGCCCCCCCTCCACGTGAGCAAATGGCGTGCACTTGGGGACATGTGATACCCCATGTCCCCGTGGGCGGTACGCCCCTGCAATGGCACCCGAAGATCCTGCACTTATCATTCTGTCCACTTTCATTTGGAAGGACCCTGAAAGTTCCAGGATTTCCTGGTGTGTTCCTTGAGTTTTTCATTAGTTCTCACGAAACCACTGCGTAGGTTTCCCTCTGACAGCCCAACACGCGGGACAGAAAGGAAAGAGGCAGTTTCATTTGTGCATCTCTTTGGGTTTTTTCCTAGGCTTTGGGAAGGACAATGCTGACATTTTTTTAAAAAAAATAATTTTTATTATGTATTTTCCAATTAAATAACATCCATAAAATAACACACGTCAGTTACAATGAAACATCACAAGTTCATACTTATTGTCGCATCAACATTACATGAACCGATCAGATTTCTATCATCTATTCAATTTTGCTTTGAATGTTAATATATAGATAAGACGCGGATATCCTTATCTTCCTTGATATGATCAACCCATATGACCCAGTTCTTTTCATAAGTTTCAAATGGCAAGTTCTGGATTTGATGACTTATTCTATCAATCAAATGAAGGTTATGGACTTTTTGTTTCCATTCTTCGACTGCAGGAAGTTCTTTTGATTTCCACTTGCGTGTTTCTTCAAGATCATGTTTGATAGGTCCTTCCCAGGACTTTATAGAACATCTGAACATTAGAAAGAAGCTCTCTCAGAGCTTTTGAGCAGCCATTTGCCATGAAAAATTAAGCCATTTTAGGTGCCAGGGGAGCTGGCGCTAAGACAGGTTTAGTAGTGACGCCCGACGTTACTGCATCTGTGGCTGGCATCTTTTGGGTGCTGTGTGGTGGTTTCGAGAACGTATGGCGTGTTCTATAACATTCTCTGACGTTTATTACCTGCATCTGTGGTACAGCATCTTCAGAGGATCCAGCCACAGATGCAGGCAAAACGTCAGGAGAGAATGCTGCTAGAACACGGCCATACAGCCCGGAAACCACACAGCACCCAAGTGATTCCGGCCGTGAAAGCCTTCGTCAATACATTAAGCCATTCTTGTCTTTCCTATACCTGGACTCATCTTGAGTAGATGTGACTGAGATCACAGTGGATGAGCCCCGAACAACAGATAATTTCTAAAACAGTGGTTCTCAACTTTCCTAATGCCGCGACCCTTTAATACAGTTCCTCATGTTGTGGTGACCCCCGACCCTAACATTTATCCATTTTACAGATGGAGAACACTGATGCAGAGAGTCTTAGGCGACCCCTGTGAAAGGGTTGTTCGACCCCCAAAGGGGTCGTGACCCACAGGTTGAGAACTGCTGTTCTAAAATCTTTCCACTCCTATCTTGATTTTCCATTGTTGCATCAAGAATTAGGCTCAGGATTCCACGCTGTCACCTTTTCTGTTGCTCCTTGCTTAATCCGCTTTGTCTGCTTATCAAATGTGCACTTCTAGTTCTTGATTAAAAATTATTTACATGGTCAATGTTTTTGAAACAGAGAAATGTGCAGACATGTCAGTTTCTCAACACAAGCCATGGAAATTAAGCCCAAACCATTATCTCTGTCTCAGCAATGAATGGTACCCAACCTTTAGTTTCAGTTGAGTTATGAGCACAAAAAGATTCTTCTTGGATGGTCAGCGATTTGCTCTCTACCCAATGTAGACACAATGCACATTAGGATGTTGTGTTACCCTGGGTTTACTGGCCCGTGCGGAAGGGGCCAAAGTAATGCCTAAAGAGTCAGGAATAAAGCAACCTAACACATGAATGGTTGAATGTTTGTCGCTGCTGTTTCTTGTCCATGTATTGACGATGTTCCTTATTTGAAGGTGTGCAAGAACTCTGGTGACCTTTGGTGCCTTGGTCAACCAGCCCAGTGAAGAGACCCAGGAATCCCCTCTTCATATTGCAGCTAAACATGGCCTTAAGGAGCACGTCGACCTGTATTTGAGGAACGGCGCGACAGTGGATATGAAGAACAGCCTGGAGGAGACGCCACTCGGTGTTGCTTGCAGAGAAGCAAAGGAAGAGGCGAAGCAAGAAAGCTTCTTGCGAGTGTGCCGACTGCTGATTAAATACGGAGCAGAAGTGAATTCGGAGGATGAAGAGATGAAGACCCCGCTTCACAAGGCCTGCAAGAACGCTCATCACAGCTTGGTTCTACTTCTGCTGCAAAGCCAAGCAGATGTCAGTGCCGTGGACTACAACGGGGCGTCCCCACTGTCCTGCGTCCTCCAGACAGCAGCTTTCAAGAAAGAGCTGAGGCCCCACCGTACAATACAGACCTTGCTGAACCACGGCTCTCCGAAAATATGGCCAACAGCTTTTGTCAAGGTATCTAGTTTTGCAGTTTAAGAGGGCAGCCATGTTGGTCTACAGTTGAAAAGCTGGATTCGAGTCTAGAGGCACCATACAGGCCAACAGGAGTTTCAGGGGATTTGCTTTTGAGAATCTGACAAAGAGTTTTATTTATTTGCTTATTTGTTTATTTTTCTATTTTTTTATCCCACCCTTTCCCTGAGGGGCTCAGGGCGGGCTGCAAAAAAATCAAATTAAAACCTTAAATTTTATTTATTTATTTATTTATTTATTTATGGGTTTTGTATACCGCCCTACCCCTGAAGGGCTCTGGGCGGTGCACAGCATAGTTTCCTCTTACAACACATACAAACAAAACCCCATTAAAATTAAAACACAGCGGTAAAATTAACAAAGATGACGTCACACAATAAACCCCAATTAAAACCCTCCCAAAGAGGGGGAAAGCAGAATGAAAAAGTGGTCCCGTGGATGGCAAAGGGAACTCCGAGCCAGAGGAATAAAATGGGCACTTCAGTCAGCGGCTGGACCAGGGGTAGGGAACCTGTGGCTCAAGAGCCGCATGCGGCTCTTCTGCCCTTGCCACTGGGCGGGCTCCATGTGAGCAGGGCAGCTTAGGGCGAGCGCCCTCAACTACCTCAGCTGTAGCCGGGCTGGGCCGCTGCCTGCAGGCTTCCCCTCTCGCCTGCCCCCCCCCCTGTTGGAAGCCGGAGCGGGAAAGCTTTCCCGGCGGCTGGCGAGGCTGAGCCGCTGGCCCCATCCTTGCCCGCCCTGCAGGTAGCAGGGCGGACGCATCCATGCGCTTCTTAGAATGAGCGGAGTAAAAGGTAAAAAAAACCCAATATATACAGTGTTATCTTCATTTTAAATGTCAAAAATTATTTGCAGCTCCAAGTGTTTTCTTTTCCCATGGAAAACGGGTCCAAATGGCTCTTTGAGTGCTAAAGGTTCCCTACCCCTGGGCTGGACACTCCAAAGGCCCGGTGGAACAGCTCAGTCTTACAGGCCCTGCGGAACTCACCAAGGTCCCGCAGGGCCCGGACCGCTGGAGGGAGAGTGTTCCACCAGGCTGGGGCCAGGGCTGAAAAGGCCCAGGCCCGAGTGGAGGCCAGCCGCATCATTGATAACAAAGCATTAAAAATAACAAAGCATTAAACATATACATGACTACCAAAATTACAGTATAAATAAATGTACAGTATAAATACATTTTTGACTTTTGAAAGCTCACACCCTCCAATTTTGTTCATCTCTGAGGTGCTTTTTTGGTCATCAAGTCACATGTGACTTATAGCAATCCCTGGGGGAGGGGGGGTTAAAGTAAGAGACATCCAAATTCTTCTCAGAGTAATCCCTGCTTAGCTTCTGAGATCCGATGAGATCAGGCTAACCTGGGCTATCCAGGGCCCTTCCTGCACAAGCCCCTGAAAATTTCTTGCAAACGTTTGCAAAACATTTTCAAAATCCACCGTTTGTCTGCACTTCCCCCCTCAAAAATGCTTCCAATCTGCCATTTTCTGGTCATTCTGGGTTTGTAGATTTGATGCTACAAGGCTTCAAGGCCTCGTGCTGTGATTCTCTGGGGCGAATTCCGCATGGGCCAAAACAGTGGTGTGAAAACAGTGTAAAAGGGTTTAAAACGGTATAAAAGAATTTACACCATTTTCACACTGCTGTTTTTGGCCCATGCGGAATCCACCTAGGTGCTGTCTCTATGTAGCTATTAAATGACAGAATTTTTTTTTAATGACAGAGCTCACAAAATGGCACCCACTAGGAAGTCCATGGACTGTAGTGGGAAAGGTTTTTAAGAGATCGGCACAGCAAGTGAAAACATTTCCCCAAAAGAAACGCTTCCAGAAAACTGTTTTTTGAAAAAAGATTGCTTGAAAACAGCATCCAAATAAAACGTTTTGAGACAAGAAATAAAACATTTTGGACTAAAAACCATGTGGAACTCCATCGAGGAAACGTTTTTATTCCCTGCCTCAAAATGTTTTGTTTGTGTGGAAAGGGCCCAGGTCAGGGCCTGGACTCACATCTAAATTTTATAGGAAAGAACAAGCATTATATCACAATGACACTCAGCCCATCTGGGTAAGGCGGGGCCATAGCTGAGTTTCGCCTTCCAATGGTGAAGCTAAACTGTGCAACATACTGCTTCTCTTCCCCACTCCCCGCCCCCCAGCCCATACATTAGGACTTTAACTGACTTAGTTTTCTTCCTAGCTGAGCCGTAGAAGAGGTATGGATCAATTGGGAAAGGTTGGTTTCAGGTCTACAGGTGGGCTGATGTTATTGTTACGGCTTCTTTGCCTGTGTGAGGGGAAGAATGGTGGAGAGGCAGGATTGGACGGCATCAGCAGAGAGTGGTGTATGGACAGGGCCTGCAGACACCATTCACAGACACTTCCACTCCACTCATAGCTACTTCCGCCCATAGCTACTTCCACAGCGGGAGTGCCTTTTCCCTCCCTGTGTGGAAGCAAACTGTCTATTATTTGGTTGTTGTGGGTTTTCCAGGCTGTGTGGCCAGAGGTGGGATCCAGCAGGTTCTCACAGGTTCCCGAGAGTAGGTTACTAATTATTTGTGTGTGCCGAGAGGGGGTTACTAATTGGTGACTTTGCCACGTGATTTTTGCCTTAGTTACGCCCCTCCTCTCAGCAGTAGCGTGCAGAACTTGAAGCAGTCTAGCAGGAGGTGCACTGGTGTGTGTGGCAGCCTGCGTCTGCATGCATTCGTTTCCCGCCCAAGGACTGGCACAGCGGCTGCGTCCTTGCCACAGCTCCGCCTAGGAATGCCCCACCCCCGGAATGCCCGGTCATGCCCCCGTCGTGCCCCACCCAGCCCCATTGGCGCTACGCCACAGTTTGAATCCCACCACCATGGGAACCTGTTACTAAAATTTTTGGATCCCACCACTGTGTGTGGCCATGGTCTTGTAGATATTGTTCTGGTAGACTTCTCTCTGTGATACACCTCTGAAGACCCCAGCCCCAGATGCAAGCGAAATGTTAGGAACAAGTTCTACCAGACCTTGGACACACAGCCCAGAAAACCCACAACAACCAGTTGAATCCGATCGTGAAAGCCTTTGACGATGCATTGTCTATTATTTATTTCTAGACAAAAGGGTGGCAATTGTTCTTTAAAGTAACATCCATATTTTGTACTTCAAAAGTCACTTTGTCTTTCACCAACAGCCAAAACACCCTGTTTTGCTCGACAATTTCCCTCATAATGCTTAATGCATGCATAAATAAGATATGAATCAAATTATATGCTTCCGTAAATACACAGTTTTGAAGTGAATCAGTTCCCCATCTCTTCAAAGTTTTGCTATGGACCAAAACCAAAGAGAATTGACCGTCTGGTACGTGTATTTCGAGAATGTGACTGATTCTGTCTATGCTAGGTGCTGAAATCTTGCGCTTCTGTGCCAGAGATCATCGAAATCCTTTGCAATTCCTACTCTCATCTGCCCATCTCTGAGAAGTGGGTGGAAGCTATCCCAGAGGAAGATTTTCAGGTAAAATTATACAAACTGCATCACTACAGTGATAGAATGTGTTGTGATAATGAGGTTGCCCATGAAAAGAGCAAACAAGAAGGATGTCCTTTAAAATACCTTTCTGGAGACTGGCTGGGGTATTCCACCAGCTAAGGCAGTGGTGGCAAACCTATGGCACAGGTGCCAGAGGTGGCACTCACAGCCCTCACTGTGGGCACGCGTGCACAGAGTTCGTCATGTGATAATAGTGTAATTATTTCAGGGAGATTATTAGCATTAGACCTAAGACCTAGTTTTGGGGAAGCGGTGTAGGTAACCCTGTTAAGCGCTGTTAAACCCTGCTGATTTCCATAGGAAGAATGAAAGCATGATCCTTTACCTGGGAGTAAGTTCAGTTGCTGGCAATGGGGTTTGCTTCTGAGTAAACCCTCCTAGGGTCGTGATTCACCCGTTCAAAGCGTTGCACAGTTGCTTCAAAGCAAAGCCACCGACTACCGCCAAGCTTATTCCCCGAGTAATGCGCGCCTTGGAGCCAACCATTTTTCCTATACTAAAACCTCAGTATTCAGGTTAAATTGCCATACTGGCACTTTGCGATAAATAAGTGGGTTTTGGGTTGCCATTTGGGCACTCAGCCTCGAAAAGGTTCGCCATCACTGAGCTAAGGAAAGGCCATTCTGCACATGTTTGGAAGAAATTTATTTTTGCAATCCCCTCATGGGAGTGTTATGGTTCCTACTAATACACTATCTGGAATACAAAATCTCTGAAGGGAGTCTATTGCTACTGTTTTCTACAAAAGCAGACAAACACCTCCTTCTCACCTTCCCTCCTTCTCACCTTCCCTCCTTCTCACCTTCCCTCCTTCTCACCTTCCCTCCTTCTCACCTTCCCTCCTTCTCACCTTCCCTCGTTGTAGAGGTAGACAGAGAAACCCTTCAACCACAGAATTGCAATGAGATAAGGGCCTTGTTCACATTTTGCAATGAACTCATCTACACCCCACATGTCCTTCTGTTTGTGAGGAAAATGTCAATGTGAATTCACTTTACAAATGAAACTGGGGACCAGAACTTTAATAAGCACGCTGTACATGCATCAAATGTCACATGAGAATGACTCAACGCACATGTAAAGAAAAATCAAGGATTGTATGTGCCGAGAGCCAGCGTGGTCTAGTGGTTAAGAGCAGTGGACTTTAATCTGGAGAACCAGGTTTGATTCTCCACTCCTCCACATGAGCAGCAGCAGACTCTGATCTGGTGAACTGGATTGGTTTCCCCGCTCCTACACATAAAGCCTGCTGGGTGACCTTGGGCTAGTCACAGTTCTCTCTGAACTCTCTCAGCCCCACCTACCTCACAAGGTATCTCTTGTGGGAAACGGAAGGGAGTTTATAAGCTACTTTGAGACTCCTGATGGTTGAGAAAAGCAGGCATAAACCCAAAGTATTATTTTTTGACAGCCAGCATGGTATAGTGGTTAAAATGTTGGGTTAGGACCTGGGAAACCAGGTTCGAATCCCTACTGTCCCGTAGAAACTTTGCTGGGTGACCTTGGGCCAATGAGACACTCTCTGCCGTGATCCTGGCAAGCATTTGGAATATTAGGGTTGTGATGAAGAGGCAGTCAATGGCAAACTACAACCAAATGTCTCTTGCCTTAAAAATGTTAAATTTAGTTTAGTTTAGAGTCATGGATCTGCCCAGTAGTGTGTGTGAGTGCAGTTTATAGAAACTTCCTAAGAGATAAATGTAAAAGGTACAACTTACATTTATTCAAGCGTCTCCAGTTCACAGCTTTGTTCCAGGAAAAAGGTAGATAGAAAGAAACCCTAGTCTAAAGAGATTACTTTCCCTACGACAAGTGGGCACAAGTAACGTGCCATCACGTGTGTGCAGGTGAGAGGATGCTACAGTGGGAAAGCCCCACTGAGCAGGCTGCCATTGACCATGCGTTCAGGTCAAAGGCTAGAGCAGAAGTGAAACCAGCATGGGGAAGAAAGGAAGTTAGTGGGCGGTCTCCTGGCCCAGACAAGGAGGGCAAACAAGAGAGGCAACATCACAGTTAGAGTGAGATACACAGCCCCCCCCCCCCCCCCAGTGTCCAGGCATGCAGAAGTCGCTTATTTCAACAAAAAACCCTACGGGGTCACGATAAGTCAGCCATGACTTGATGGCAAAAAAACCCAACTACGGTATTATGTTGCCTACGGATTTGCTCCCGTGGTCTTGAGGTGCTTGAAACCGTGTCACATTTTTTTCTCGTGCAAATTCTATGGAAGTTTAAGAGCCTCTTTGATACCCACCCCGCTTCTTGTAACTTTTCCCAGCTGTTCAAAGGATTATCACTTAATCTTCTGTCTGGAAACAAATATCACATCTCTCTGGCAGCGGCCAAGTATATCTCGGCTACACTAAAAATTCGAGCGACTGCCATTAACTCAGTGTCTAGTTAAATATCCTGTGATTCTGTGGCTATTTTAACCTGCAATTTTAATTTGCTACCTTAAAATATGCATTTAATATTCCCAAAGCGATGAATGTTCTTCCCTAATGCATTTTAATAATTTTTATTTTTTTGTCTAAAAGCCTATGTGCTATATAAACTTCCTTAAATAAATGAAATGGATAACCTGACAGCAAAAATAATAGTAATAATAATTTCAATATAAACAGGGCTAATACAGAGGAGGATTAAGTTTCAGTTGATCCTCTTAGGCACTTTCTGTTTTCATTTTTTTTAATGTCACACCTTGCAGAGAGGATTTCCTCTACTCACTCTAAATCAGGGGTCGGCAACCTTTAGCACCCAAAGAGCCATTTGGCCTCGCCTCCCCAAGGCCCGCCCCTGCCCCCGGCCTCCTCAAGCCCTGCCTTTAGCCAAGCGGGCGGGATAGACATCAGCGGCGACACCAACAACGGCAAGTTGCACTTGGGACGCTGCAAGCGCGCCTCTTTCCCTGCCCCCTCCTTCCTTCCTCCCTCCTGCGTCCTTTCCTCTCCTTCCCAGGTGCCAGACAAAGGAAGGAGGGGAAAGGGCACCAGAGGGAGGGAGGGAGGGAGGGAGGGAGGGAGGGAGGGAGGGAGGAAGGAAGGAAGGAAGGAAGGAAGGAAGGAAGGAAGGAAGGAAGGAAGGAAGGAAGGAAGGAAGGAAGGAAGGAAGGAAGGAAGGAAGGAAGGAAGGAAGGAAGGAAGGAAGGAAGGAAGGAAGGAAGGAAGGAAGGAAGGAAGGAAGGAAGGAAGGAAGGAAGGAAGGAAGGAAGGAAGGAAGGAAGGAAGTCCCAAGTGCAACTTGCCATCGTTGCCATCGTAGCTGCGGAGCCGCAGTACGAGGACGAAAGAGCCGCATGTGGCTCTGGAGCCGCGGGTTGCAGACCCCTGCTCTAAATGAACCCCAAGATTTTTTAGAACAGGGATTGAACATGGACTCTGGGCATTTTCACACATGCTGAATTATGCACTTTCAATGCACTTCAGTGATTGTTTGCAACTAGATGTTGCTGTTTCACACAGTAAAATGCCCAAGCATGATTCTAAAGTATATACTCCATCACTAAACTAGAGGCACCGCCTGATATTTCTGGAAAAATCATACGAAATCCAGGGGTTCCAAAGCTTTTTCTAGATAAAATGTCCAGCTTGAAACAGACAGCCACATGCACACACAAACACACATACACACAGAGCAAGGTCTGGTTGGAGGCCTGGTACCTCACAAGGTGCCTGTTGTGGAGAAAGGAAGGAAAGGAGTTTGTAAACTTCTTTGAGAAAAGCGTGGTATAAATCCAAACTCTTCTTCTTCATATGTCCAAATCTTTCTTAGTTCTGCCCAAACCAGCACTCAGCCGCCCCACACACCCCTGTGCCATCTGAGGGCCTTTTTTATCATTTGTGTGAAAAACTGGTAATCGACAGGTCGCTATCTATATATATAAAAATCTATCAGTTCGTTTTTCTGCTGACAGGTAATCTCCCAAACTACTGGACCAATTGCTTTGAAATTTTCACACAAAGTCGCATTCGCGTGTGGCCAGGTTTCCATACTGTTTCCACACCTCCTGTTGTGTACATGTCACAACTGTGCCAGTTATTGTGTACATGCCACACCTGTGACAGTTGGAACCACAGTTCTGTTCCGCAACACACCCTCTGATACAAGGGAACCAACCATGCCTTCCTTGAAAACCACTGTCTTATGGAGTGAAAGAGATGAGGCGGGCCATCTGCACATGGCCCACCCACCCTAGCGGAGGAAGGGGAATGTTAGGGAGGGAACAGCTGGGTTGCCATGCAAGGGAACGGGAGAAAGGAAGGAGAGTGAGGGGCCACTTGCTCCTCCCCTCCCTTGCAAGCATTGTGCAATCACACATGTTCGAAATGTTTGCTTCCCCTTTTTTTTCTCTTCCACTTTACCAGACTCAGCCACAGCAACGCGTGGCCGGGCCCGCTAGTAACATTATAATGCTATAGCGCAGAGGGCTCGCGGTATCCATTCATCAAGTGGAGGCATTCCTGGTGTCAGTATTTTTTTAGAAAGTGGAAAGTTTGTCCAGTTTGGCTTCTTATAGGCCACTGGAAATCTGATCAGCTGTGCAATTTTTTTAAAAAAAATGCCTCAGCAGCAGTGGCCTTCATGGTATGAAGATGGCCACTGCATGACTGAAGGCAAGCTGTCTGTAAGCAACAAAATACTTTTAAACAATATGTGCACTTCAAAAGGCACCTTGTCAAGCAGAGCTTCTTCCTGAAATGTTTGAGAGTTACTACTACAGTTATGTATTCCAGTTATCCCTGATATTTGTCCTTTGCCCCACCTCCTACAGCAGCCATGATTATACCTATATTTGTCAGAATTCCAAAGGTGCCCACAGGTTCCTAATCTGGAGGAACCGGGTTTTGATTCCCAGCTCTGCCGCCTGAGCTGTGGAGGCTTATCTGGGGAATTCAGATTAGCCTGCGCACTCCCACACATGCCAGCTGGGTGACCTTGGGCTAGTCACAGCTTCTCGGAGCTCTCTCAGCCCCACCCACCTCAGAGGGTGTTTGTTGTGAGGGGGGGAAGGGCAAGGAGATTGTAAGCCCCTTTGAGTCTCCTATAGGAGAGAAAGGGGGGATATAAATCCAAACTCCTCCTCCTCCTCCTCCTCCTCCTCTTCTTCTTCTTCTTCTTCTTCTTCTTCTTCTTCTTCTTCTTCTTCTTCTTCTTCTTCTTCTTCTTCTTCTTTATAAAGCATGGGGCCCCTGCTATTGTCAATTACTGTTTTTTTTTTTAAAAAATGAAAAAGCTCTCGGTGAAACCCACTCTGTGGAAGCCCACTGGGCTGAACTGGAAGCTGCAGCAAGGAAAGCCAAAGAAGCATGTGGAAGTAATTCTCCCGAATAACATCTCCTGGCACACCAATTTCGTGCCAACAGGCAGTGCAACAGTCCAAGAGGGTAATTTTCTCTTTCCATAACTGGGTGCCATTTTCTTGCTTTCTCACCAGCTAATATCAGTTGTATTCTCCCACAACTAAACTAAACGATTACTCTCTTCCAAGACAACCAGAACTGCCCTAGAAAATAACAGTGAATACTTATTCTTCTTAAGCCATATGGAGCTAGTAGGTAATACGCCTCTCCAGACTCATCTTTTCTGCTTGATGAGGTGGAAGCAGAAGTTTAAGCGCTTGGGTCCCTTCCACACATGTAGAAAAGTGCACTTTCAGTTCTCTTTGCAGATGGATATTGCTGTGCAGAATAGCAAAATCAACTTGCAAACAGTTGTGAAAGTGGATTGAAAGTGCATTATTCTGCATGTGTGGAAGGGACCCAAGTTGGTCTCTTCTTCCTGTCTCTTGCTTCCTCCACCCTACCATCTCCCCTCTAAGCTGATTTACTGCCCATAGGTTTGTCCTGTTTTCTGTCCAACTCAGTTCTCATTTTTAAAAGAACGTTTTGCCGTATCAGACTGGCATTTTCGTACTCGCTAGCACTTTTGCAATACACCTCTTCTTTCACTCCCCCTTTTCCCTCCAAGTTCTCTCTTATGTGACCTAACTTATCCAAATCCAGAAGAGCTTCTACTAGCTGATCTGATTAAAGAGTCTTGGACAGATGCCAGCAGCCACTGTATGTACCCCTTTCTTCCCCCCCCCATGCCGATGTTGCCAGACTGCCTATGGATCTGTCAGGGTTGTCACCCTCCAGGTGGGGCCTGGAGATCTCTCATTGGTCGATTCCCCACTCACGATTAGATGCATGCTTGTCACAGAAAATATCCAGGTTTCCAGCAGAACTCCCCACTACACCAGCGCCGAAAACGGATTGACCCCATCTCTGCCGCTCTTTCCCCTCCTCAGCGCGCATTATTTCAGAACCTGGAAGAAAGTAGACCTTTTGAAAAAACGTGCGCTAAGTGTGGAGCAGTGGGGAATTTCAGGGGTGAATCTGGTTTCGTTTTTGCTGCCGCTGGTAGTGACATGGAGTCTTTCGTCCAATCAGGAAGCGCATCGCTCACAGCCCTTTTAAAAAAATTTCGCGAAGCAAAGATCCACGTCTAAATGAAACAACGTGGGGTCAGTTTGAATGCTTCACTGAGTAAAAGGCAATACAATGAAACACTAAACGTCGTATCCACAACCGCATAGGGTTGTTCTGCGCATGTTCGCAGAGATGTGGATCCGTCAGTTTGAAAATTAAAAAAATCTCGCCCCAGCACAATGCAGCAGCCAATCAAGATAGCCCCTGAGCGGATCGTGCATTTGATCTGCCGACAGTACTCTTGCCTGGCTGCTGCGTTGCTGCCGCTTATGGGGCAGAAACTGCAGTGGGGACCTTGAAACCGTGCTCAAAAGGCACATGCTCAAACCTACCCAGTTTGTACCTAGTTTCATTTTTGAAGTGGGGAATCGATCATTATTATGCCTGACCTCCAGGTGACAGAGCTCAGTTCCTCTGGAGAAAATGGAAGGTGGATTAGTTGACCCGCTGAAGCCCCTCCCCCTCCCCAAACCCCACCCTTTCTAGGCTCCACCCCCAAAAATCTTCAGGTATTTTCCAACCCACGGCTGGCAACCCTGGAACTTTATTTAAGAAGTAACAAACCGGATGGGAAAGAGAAGAGATGAATCTTGCTGCTTTTCTAGGCGAGAGAGTCTTCCAACTAGCCCCTTAGCAAGAAAATACTTCCCCCGCAGCCCTGTCTAGCTAGAGCTTGCTGCCCCCTGCAGGATTCTACTTCTTCTTCTTTGTACACAATCTAAACATTGCTACATTCCAACAGTAGACGTGCCCTGTTAGCTGCTTCCACCCGCTTTAACCAGAAGTGGGATCCAGCAGGTTCTCACCAGTTCCCGAGAGTGGGTTACTAATTATTTGTGTGTGCCGAGAGGGGGTTACTAATTGGGTCTGCTTTTCCGTTAGAAATTCCATTAGGTTCAAAATCGCATAAAGAGTCCTGTTGTTTCCTATGTGGCTGGTTAGCGAAGGTAGAAAACGGGATAATTCTCCCTGTTGGGCTGTTTTAAAAACAATGTTTTAGAAATATGGTACAGTTCCTTGTTTAAGGAAAGTATCCTCCTTTTTATTGTCGAAGGCTTTCACAGCCGGAATCACTTGGGTGCTGTGTGGTTTCCGGGCTGTATGGCCGTGTTCTAGCAGCGATTCTCTCCTGGGCGTTTTAGCCTGCATCTGTGGCTGGCATCCCTCTGAATGATGATCCTCTGAAGTATGCCAGCCACAGAGTGAAAGCCTTCTCAAAAGGAGAATGCTAACTAAAATGCACAACCATACAGCTCGGACTTAACCTATACAACCCATATCACACTGATTTCTAGAAACAAAATTAAGTATTTGAAAGTATTAAGTATTTGACAGGCAGTCAATTAGAGGAGAAGTCGTTGTTTCTGTTGGCAGTAGACGATAGGACTTGCTATAATGAGTTTAAATTATGGACAGAAAGATACCAGCTGGAAATTAGGAACTTTTTTTTTACAGTAAGAGTTTTTTACAGTAACAAAGAAATTATTAATGTCCCACCCCTGGGATGCCCGGCCACGCCCCCGTCGTGCCCCGCCCAGCCCCAGTTCCCATGTTTGAATCCCACCACCATGGGAACCTGTTACTAAAATTTTTGGATCCCACCACTGGCTTTAACTCCTTTAGATGGTTCCCTCTTCATAGGTGTCCCTTGAGTCATCAGTGCTTGAGGAAAGAGGAGGAGAACGGTGTATTTGGGGGGAGGGGGTTTCCATGTCCTTAGGTGGCACAACATTTTCAGGGTGGCCTTCGCAGTGACAGGATTCTTGCCAGCTGACTGAAGCGTTCCGATTTCTTTCTTTGACCAGTCAGTGACAACATAATGGTTTTCTTCTGTTCTTTAGCAACTTGCCCCTAAGTACTTTTAGCTATCTCAGCCAGGGAGGGTGCAAATGGAGAAATATTCCATTTCCCCCACAACTTCTGAGAGAGGTCAGGCTCTCAGAGAAAGAAAGAGTGAGAGAGACAGAATGCGACTGGCCTGAGAAATCCACCATACTACACCACACAAGATCTCTGGGACGAAGAAAACTCTGGATTTATCCCCTACTTTTCTCAACCATCAGGAGTCTCACAACGGCTGACAAATTCCTTCCCCTCCTCTCCACACAACAGACACTTTATAAGGTAGATTAGGCTGACAGAGTTCTGAGAGAACTGGGACAAACCCAAGGTCACCCCAGGAGGCTTCATGTGTAGTTCTCCAGATTAGAGTCCACCTGCTCTTAACTACTACACTATGCTGGAACTTATACAAGAAACCAAAAAAGGGAGAGAGAGAGAGACCCATTCTGGATTGCCAAAGTGCATAAGTTACCCAAAAGTCTATGTTTGCAGATCACCAAAGCACTGCAGAGTGAGAAGATCAGTACTTATGGGTGCACCTTTGTGTAAGTCTGAATTTGTATTACTCAGATTTTGTTAGAAGGTTCCTCCCTGCTAGATCTTTAAATCTACTGGTTGAGGTGACATTAGGAGCTGTATCTAAAGAATGCTGACGATTTTACATATTTTAAAATCAGTCCGTTGTCAAAGGCCTTCATGGCTGGAATCAACTGGCGATTGTGGGTTTTCTGGGTTGTGAAGCCATAGTCTGGTGGTTTTAGCTTCTAATGTTCTGCCTGCATCTTTGGCTAGTATTACTGTGCTACAGAGAGAAACACATCTTATAATGATATGCCTCTGAAGATGCCAACCACAGATTGGGCAGAATGTTAGAAGCTAAAACTATCAGATCACACAGCCCAGAAAACCCACAACAGCTAGTCAGTTATATTTTTTTAACTCAGCATCAACAAAGAAGAAGAGGAGGAGGAGTTTGGATTTATATCCCCCCTTTCTCTCCTGCAGGAGACTCAAAGGAGCTTACAATCTCCTTGTCCTTCACCCCTCACAACAAACACCCTGTGAGGTGGGTGGGGCTGAGAGAGCTCCAAGAAGCTGTGACTAGCCCAAGGTCACCCAGCTGGCATGTGTGGGAGTGCACAGGCTAATCTGAATTCCCCAGATAAGCCTCCACAGCTCAGGCGGCAGAGCTGGGAATCAAACCCTGTTCCTCCAGATTAGATACACGAGCTCTTAACCTCCTACGTCACTGCACAAAGTGACACATCTCAACACAATCACCAGTTGCCATCTATGTAGAAATACTTTTTGTCTCCTTCGTCTGGCGAAACTTCTGTTTGAGGCCTGAAACTTTTACTAACCGACTATCCGTTTCCTTTTAGAGGTATCTGCCTTTTTATGAGTCCCTCTTCCATCAGATGTACACCGTGCGGACTCTGCAACATCTGTGTCGCTGTGCCATCAGAAGAAGGCTTGGCAGGAGGTGCTATTGTCTCATTGCCCTCCTCCCCATGCCTGAATCTTTACAAAGCTACCTCCTGTTGGAACCAGAGGGAGTCCTCCTTTGAAGCTCCTACGGAATTTCAATATTGTGTCCTTTCGCTGGCTCGTCCTCGCTGATGTACAACAAACTTTTCCGTTTGTCGATCAACGATTTCCCATTCCCGCTGCAGATAAAATGCCTTCTGCGTTCACACAAGTGTACAGTTTCACAGAGTGTCAAAGCCTTTCTTTTTTTATGATATGACTTTTCTGGCTACATTTTACTTCACAGATGCTCTGGTTTGTTTAGTGCTTCATAGATTTCTTGTGTAGTGATCTATTAGTACCATATAAACAGCATAGAGCATGAATAATAAAGGGTTAGGAGAATTTCAGAATAAAGCATTTGCTGTTGATACCCTGGACTCCAGTAAAAGGTCAGTGATTATTGAGTTCATAAACTGTTTAGAATTGGATTGTAAAAGGCTAATAAAGTGGGAATGAAAAATATATAATGGCAAATTTTTTTCCACCATTTTTAATAAAAAAAAACCCGGTCAGCCAAAGTACATCTTTAGAAGGGGGGGGGGGGGCTTGTTCATAGGAAAGGTACAACAAGCTTTCTGGCTTGTCCACAGCCTTTTTCTTCTCAAATGGCATCCCAAATTCTTGCTACAGAGAAAGAGAAGATTGGATCCTGAAGGTTTGGTCTTTCAGAAGGATCATATTCCCCGTAATTGTTCAGAGTTTCAGTATCTGAGTGACCTTGGGCTAGTCACAGTTCTTCTCTCAGCCCCACCCTACCTCACAGGGTGTTTGTTGCAAGGGAGGAAGGGCAAGAATGGCAGCATATTCCAAACACCGATCACACATTTCTTCACACAACGTGTGATTGGTGTTTGGAATATGCTGCCACAGGAGGTGGTGATGGCCACTAACCTGGATAGCTTTAAAAGGGGCTTGGACAGATTTATGGAGGAGAAGTCGATTTATGGCTACCAATCTCGATCCTCTTTGATCTGAGATTGCAAATGCCTTAACAGACCAGGTGATCGGGAGCAACAGCCGCAGAAGGCCATTGCTTTCACATCCTGCACGTGAGCTCCCAAAGGCATCTGGTGGGCCACTGCGAGTAGCAGAGAGCTGGACTAGATGGACTCTGGTCTGATCCAGCTGGCTTGTTCTTATGTTCTTATGTTCTTAAGGAGATTGTAAGCCCCTTTGAGTCTCCTACAGGAGAGATAGCGGGGATATAAATCCAACTCTTCTTCATCATCATCATCATCATCTCTCTCTCTCTCTCTCTCTCTCTCTCATTATCTTTAAACAAACCATCCAACAGCAAGAGGAAGCAAAGGCTTCCTAACCACACAATATGACGCAGCTCTTTGGTGGTTTCTGCACTCGTACAAATAGACTCCGGACCCGACTAACTGCAGCATCCAGCCAACGTAGCTGCAATCTTCTAGCAGGCCATAGACAGGCCTTCCATTGTATACACAGCACCTGAAAAAAATTGAGCAGACCTGTCGTCTTCATATTCCACCTTATATTCTGTGACTGAAGATTTGGAAAGCAGTGGGTGGGCTTGCCAGTTGCCCACAGGAGCCTTTTAGATTCTGCGACTTTACATAGGTTGACAAATGATGGAGCGGTTGAACAACGGAGTCTTCCTTGACTTGTAGAAAGGAGAACTCTGAAGCAGCCACATGAAGTCAGTGAGCTGCAGCTAGGACAGCTGGTTGCGGGGGGCGGGGGGGGGGACTCAAGAAGCCAAGTTGTAGGTAGAGCTGCAGTATGGAAATCGCTCCATTCACAATAAAGGAGTTTGAAGAAAGTAGTATTACATGGAGTTTATCATCCAAACTCAGAGCCAGTGGCGTATCTGCCAGAGGGACATGGGGGGGGCAACTGACCCCAGGGCACCTCCCATTGGATCACGTGGGGGCCACACTTTGGCCCCCTCCACCAGGCAGCATCTTCAATCAGCAGCACCTCTTGGTGGGGGGGCACCCAGAGCAGGTGTTGCGCCGGGCCCCATTTTCCCCTTGTACAGCAGCAGTGGCGTAGGAGGTTAAGAGCTCGTGTATCTAATCTGGAGGAACCGGGTTTGATTCCCAGCTCTGCCACCTGAGCTGTGGAGGCTTATCTGAGGAATTCAGATTAGCCTGTGCACTCCCACACATACCAGCTGGGTGACCTTGGGCTAGTCGCAGCTTCTCGGAGTTCTCTCAGCCCCACCTACCTCACAGGGTGTTTGTTGTGAGGAGGGAAGGGCAAGGAGATTGTAAGCCCCTTTGAGTCTCCTACAGGAGAGAAAGGGGGCATATAAATCCAAACTCTTCTTCTTCTTCTACACCTCAGAGTGACATATATTTATAAGTAAGGTTCACAGTTCACCTAGCTTCTGTCTCCTGTTGTGCCATCAAGTTGCAGGCAATTTATGGCAAACTCATAGGACAGGGGTGGCCAACCTATGGTGCTCCAGATGTTCATGGACTACAGTTGGCTATGCTGGCAGGGGCTGATGGGAATTGTAGTTCATGAACATCTGCAGCACCTTAGGTTGGCCACCCCTACCATAGGGTTTCCAAGCAGAAGACATGCAGAGGTGGTTTGCCATTGGCCACTTCTGTGTAACAACCCTGGGCTTCCTTGGTGGTCTCCCAACCAAATACTAACTAGGGCCAATTCTGCCTAGCTTCTGAGAACCTGATGGGCCAGGACAGCACTATGACAGCACCCTCCAGGTTAGCACTACGACAGCTGCATGCTTTATGTGTTTGAGTGAACATCCATGCACCTCTTCTTCCTCCAAGACATTCATTTCCAACTCCTGAAAATCTCTGCAAATTTTGAGCACCTGACTTCCCACCAAAGGGTCATTTTTTTTTGTGGAATAATGCTCCATTCCTCCTAATGATCCACTTATAGCTGAACTGAGTGGGAAGACGTCGTGCCATGAGGAACGTCGTGCCATGAGGAACAATCACAAGGCACTCTCACAGAGTAAATAATAAGGAAGCAGTCCAGAGTGGGTGGAACCTGCTCCAACATTAAACTAAAGATTACATCGTCACCTTCTGTTGGATGCTTGCAATCTTCTGACAAACTTTCTGTAGCCATTTTTTTTAAAGTTGGCCCAAGTATGCATGCATTAGTTAATTTTGTGGATTAGTTGATTTTATGGTTAAGCAGTAAAAGTTTAAATCAGAATAAGAGCACAACGCTCTTCTACACCTTATGTTAAGTCCTATTATTTTCCTCCTGCCTTCAACTTCTCCAAGCAGTATTCTTTTCCAGTGACACTTGTCTTTCAAGTTTGATTTGATCTAGAGCCAGCATGGTGTAGTGGTTAAGAGCAGATGCACTCTAATCTAGAGAGCCAGGTTTGATTCCCTGCTCTGCCGCTTGAGCTGTGGAGGCTTATCTGGTGAACTAGATTAGCTTGTGCACTCCAGCACATGCCAGCTGGGTGACCTTGGCCTAATCACAGCTTTTCAGAGCTCTCTCTACCCCACCCACCTCACAGGGTGGTTGTTGTGGGGGGGAGGGAAAGGAGTTTGTAAGCCCCTTTGAGTCTCCTTACAGGAGAGAAAGGGGAGATATCAATCCAACTCTTCTTCTTCTACTGCTGCTTATTTGTCTTTTTGGCCACCCATGGTATTTGTAAAACTGTCCTCCAACACCACATTTCAAAGGAATCAAAAGAATCGACTTTCTTCCTGTCTGCTTTCTTTATGAATCAATTTGATCTTGGTTGCTCGTGATACGTCCTTAAGATTAGGAATCTTTTCTAGCTCCTTCCCAGACTCAATCTCCTTCTGATTTCTTGGTTGCAGTCTCCCTTTGGATTGATGATAGAGCCAAAGAATAAAAAACCTTGAACCATATCAATTTCCTCATCGCCAACCTTAAATCTAAGTCATTTCCCAGTAGTCGTTGCTTTTGTCTTCTTGATGGTTCCGCTGTCGTCCGGCTTTGGCGCTACATACCAACCATTTTTCTCGGGTTTAGACTCCCGGTCTTTTCAAGACACAATCCATGATGCCTCCAATGATGCGCCCTATGAATGGAGTAAATGTGATGTTTGCGAACTCAGCTGTCATGAAGAGCCAACAAAGATGGCTTGACTCTTGCACAAAAGGATGAAGGACAAAGAGAAAGTCAATCAGTGCCGCCCGACTTCTCGGGACCCTGCAGCAGCACAAACGATCCAGTGGCTTCCAAACTGAAGGGACTTTTTTTAGAAACAGAATAATCCACCATTTCTCAAATAAAACCCAGACAGCAATGCAGACAGAATCAGTATCCCAGCTACTGAGTTCTCAGCAGCAAACGTGATTGAAAGGCAAAGCGATGCAGCATCCGTGGATCTCTGCCACGTGTTCTGAGCCGGCAAAACTGTGTGGTTGTCCCCCCTCGTTTGACTGGGAGATCAGCAACTGCATTTTAAGATGAGACGCACCAATATGCCGTTCTTTTGGATTATACTACAAAGCTAAATGCTAATCAAAACCCTCTTCCCCTCACTCTGGGCTAAGCCGTTACTCCCTTTCTGTTATGATTTTTTTGCTTCCTGAGGACGCCTTTGTCCCGAGAGTTCAAGTGAGCTGCTATCGCTCTCTGCTCCTCTCTTTTCACCTCACGGCAACTTTGACACACAAACAGCAGGCGGCCTGCAACCCTTCCTCTGCCTTTAGGCAATCACACATATTAGCAAAGCTATAAAACACCAAGTTGATTATTATGTCCATGATATAAAATTTTTACAATGTAACCTATTTCCTTTTTAACTTAGCTTGTTGATAGGCCAAGGAGAGGCATGCAATTGTGGAAGCCCAGACTGTAGTCTGAAGAAAGTGGCCCCCGTTTTGTTTGAAGTTTGGCAGGAATCACAAAGGAACCACTACGAGAACATCTTGCCGTAGCTCTCCAGTGATCAATTTAGTGGTGTAATGCCTGGTCCAGCAGCATTGTGATCAAGGACGTAGGTAAGGGGGGGCGGGGTTATTGGGTTCAAACCCCTCCATTTCATGTCTGAAGCTCCACCCCCATTTGTGATTTTTTGGTGTTTTTTAGTGTTTTTTCGGTTCTTGGTCTGCAGGGGGCGCAGTTTTTAGGCTAGCAGCACCAAAATTTCAGGGATTTTTCGGGAGACTCTCCTGATGACACCACCCAGGTTTAGTGAGGTTTGGTTCAGGGGGTCCAATGTTATGGACTCCCAAAAGGGGTGCTCCATCCCCCATTGTTTCCAATGGGAGCTAATAGAAGATGGGGGCTACACATTTGAGGGTCCATAACTTTGGACCCCCCCAAACCAAACTTGACCAAACCTGGGCGGTATCATCAGGAGAGTCTCCTAAAGATACCCAGAAAGTTTGGTGCTGCTAGTTAAACAATTGCACCCCTGACAGCAGGCACCCCCAAATTTCCCCAGATTCTCCTTTTAAATCCACTCCCTTTGGCATGGATTTAAAGGGAGAATCTGAGGTCCCCAGTTTAAACATTGAAAGTGATGCTGTTTCGGGGTGGGGGAGATTCCACCCCAAAACAGCATCACTTTCAATGTTGTTTAAACTGGGGACCCCAGATCCTCCCTTTAAGGTGGATTGAAAAGGAGAATCTGGGCTCCCTAATTTAAACACCATTGAAAGTGATGCTGTTTGGGGATGGATTCCAGCATCACAGCGGCCACCCATGGGGGGGGTGCAAAATTCAGAGGGGGGAGGGCAGAAGGGACTGCTGGCTGCCGGCTGGAGCCCAGCCAGTGGGGGTGGGGTGGGCGGGGCAGGGTGCCATCCCTTGCCTCGGTGAGCTGCTGTTATAAGCACTGAGATTGGGGGCGGAACTTGGGGAGGTGTGGCCACGCCCCCAGGAGCAGGTGGGGTTGTGCCCCCCTGGAAACCCCCCATAAAAATTGATACCTATGTCGCTGATTGTGACCCTTTTTGCACAACACAAATACAACATTTTTAGGCAGGAAAGAAAATGTTTTCTCCATGGAATTCTGCAGCACTTTTAGCCCAATTTTTTTTTTAATTTCCAGCCTGGAAACGTTTTCCTTGCATGCTGTTCCCTAGTGATTCTTTTGTGAAAATGTCTTGAAAATGTGTGTAGTAGACCTTAAGACATTTCCCACACCTCCCGGACTTCCTTGTCAGTGCCATTTTCTGTACTGACTGTCTAGTGCTTATTTTTGTCAGGTTTTTTTTAATTGGGGGGGGGGGCGTCTTCTTAGCTATGAAGATACAACCTCTAGAAAACTGCACCATGAGGCTTTGGAGCTTCATACCATCGGATCCACACAGTTTCCCAAAAGAAACTGACTGACCAAAAAAAAAATGGCAGCCAGGAATCATTTTGAGAGGGTGAGTGCAAACAAACTGGGGATCTTGAAGACATTCGCAAAACGTTTTCGGGGGCTTGTGTGGAATGGACTACAGGTGGCGAACCAGTTAAGCTGAACATGATCTGTTTTAAGTAGAAAGCCTTTTTTGGCATTCCAAAATACAATAAAACAATTGTCCATAGAAGACAGATAGATACAACATTCAGAGTCTTATCAATAGCGTAGTCCAAATGGACTCATCAAAAGTGCCACTCCCATACACCTCTCCACAGACCAGACTGAAGACTCACCAACAGAACCCAGGCATCACAACAACATACAGTATCAACACTCCACTATAAAACACAGAGTTTGTTGGAGTGGCACCAAACACAGAACAAGGGATAGGGGACAAGGAAATGGGCGAACAATTGATCTGACTCCAATAGGTTGCCACAGCCTTCAATTGTCACACCATCTGGCAATCAATAACAAAACTACGACATCTCTCTATGAATCACCCACAGGTTATTTGACTTTGGATGACCGTGAACCAACAGGCAGAGGTAGGCACTGTATACCAGTAGCAAAAAGTTAATGTAACCAACATTGTTGTTGTTATGATGATAGCAATCTAATGCTTAGTATCCATCTAGAGTTGCCTCTATAATCTTTAAAAGATATTTTGCTACACTTTCGCAAAAGTAAGGATCAAGGTTATCTAAGATTAAAGGAATCCTAAGAGCATCCGTTAAATGGTTGTATAGGAGTGAAGCAACAATGGGTTGGGTCAAACATGATCTGCTGACCTGTTTCCTGATATAGCCCAAGTAATGGGTGGTTCTTTGGAGCCACTGGCAGACTGTTTATAGAAATGTTAGCTGACCACTTTTTTGGGGGGGGGGGGTACCAATGTTTCAAGGAATACATGCAGAGATGCCCTCCTGCTGAAATCCTTGAGACACAGAGAGAAAGATTTCCAGGAGTACTGGTTTTCTCTACATTTCTCTTCCTCACGTTCCTCTCTTCTCTTACTGTTTTTGCTGCTGTTGTGATCGGTAGCCATGTTCAATCTAGATCAGTGGTGGCCACTGGCGTAATGCCCATTGGACAAGGTGGGCAGCTGCCCAGGGCATCACCTTGTGGGGGGCATCAAAATGCTGGGTTCGTTTTTGGGTATTTTAGTGGTTTTCCATTTGTGGCCTGCAGGGGGCGCAGTTTTTAGGCTAGCGGCACCAAAATTTCAGCGTATCATCAGGAGACTGTCTTTATGCTACCCCCCAAGTTTGGTGAGGTTTGGTTCAGGCAGTCCAAAGTTATGGACTCCCCAAAGGGTGCCCCCTATCCCCATTGTTTCCAATGGGAGCTAATAATGAGAGAGATAGGGGCTACAGTTTTGAGGGTCCATAACTTTGGCCCCCCTGAACAAACTGCCTAAACTTGGAGGGTATCATTATAACAGTCTCCCTGATGGCACCCTGAAAGTTTTGAGACTGTGCCTTCAGAAATGTGCCCCCCACAGCCTGCAACCCCCATTGACAGCAATGCAGAAAACTCCAATGCAGAACTCAAAGATTCTTGGAGGCAAATTTCTGGGATGTTCAGCTTCAGAGTGCATTTTTGGATGTATCGGCTTTTACCAAATTTTTAGGGAGTATCATCTGGAAACTTGTCCTTATTTGCTAGCCTAAAACTGCTCCCCCTGCAGGCCAAAATGGAAAACCACTAAAATACCCAAAAGCGAACCCAGCATTTTGAGTGCCCCCGCACAAGGTGATGCCCTGGGCAGCTGCCCACCTATGCCCAATGGGCATTACAGCCAGTGTCTTTACCACATCAAGAGTCCAGCCCTTTCCCAGAAGCTGCTGTCTAAACAAGATTATCAATCCATGGGAACTCCATGGAAAGAAGATCCTAATGCCAACCATCACCTTGCTCAGCAGATGCCTCCCCCTTCCTCCTCATTCTCCACATGCAGCTTCAGTCACTGAGCTCTCCTTTCTTGCCAGCTGACCCACTTCTCTTTTCATCTCCCTGTCCCTCTTCCCCTTAATTCCAGACCCAGCCTAATTTACTGTTCCATGGTAATGCTGCATGCTCTCCAGGCAGCCTGAGTTTTCAGGAATTGTGATGGACCTGCCCAGAAGAGAGGAGATCTGGCAGCTGTGGGACAGTGGAGCAGTGGGAGGGAACCTTGTAGCACCAGGGGCAGTGGAGGAACTTGACTGGAGAGGCATGGACCTTCTTCCTTCATCTCCCTTCTTCCTCTCTGATACTTCTTCCTGACTTGCGAGGAGATGGGAGAAGCAGAATCAAGCATGCGAGATGTTGATTGCTAGTGGAGACCCTTAACTTCCGGGTGGCAAACATGCTGAAGAATGTCATGTCCTCTTCGCTTTACTTGGAACCACAGTGGGGCATGCGAGTAGAAGAACCACCAGCTGTTGTCATGAGGATTTTGCAGCCCACAATGCCCCTAGTAATCCTGCCAAGCAGCTGGTCCGTAGCTACAGCTCTTGGGATGATTATCCTACTCATAACTTTGGACTCCTTGAACCAAACCTCACCAAACTTGGGGAGTAGCATAAGGACAGTCTCCTGGTGATATGCTAAAATTGTGGTGCTGATATGTCTAAAAATGCACCCTCTGCAGGCACCAATGTCCTGGTGCAAAAAAAAATTGGTCGTGGTGGAGTGGCCGCCCATGGGGGGGGGGCATCCAACTCAGGTTTTGCCCAGGGCTATAGTTTGCCCAGGGCTGCCTCGTTACGCCCCTGGTGGTGGCGAACCTATGGCACGGGTGCCAGAGGTGGCACTCAGAGCCCTCTCTGTGGGCACGCGCAAACAGAGTCGCCCCCCCCACACACACACACACACATCTAGGCTGGCCTGGGCCACTGGGCTTGATTATTAGCATTAAACTTAAGACCTAGTTTTGGGGAAGCAGTGTTAAGCGCTGTTAAACCCCACTGATTTTCTTGCAAAGAAAACCTGGGAGTAAGCTCGGTTGCTGGCAATGGGGCTTGCTTCTGAGTAAACCCTCCTAGGGTTGTGATTCACCCCTTGGAAGCGTTGCATGGTTGCTTCAAAGCAAAGCCACCGACTACCACCAAGCTTACTCCCGAGTAATGCATGCCTCGGAGCCAACTGAAAACCTCAGTATTCAGGTTAAATTGCCGTGTTGGCACTTTGCGATAAATACGTGGGTTTTGCGTTACATTACAGTTTGGGCACTCGGTCTCGAAAAAGTTCGCTATCACTGATCTCGATAAAGGGCCCTTCCCCACTTACCCTAAGCCCCGCGCTACTCGAGGAGAGTAGCGCGGGGTCCCTCGGCGCTCCCCACTGAGAGGGGCGGCGACAGCGCAGCCGCCCCGACGCTGCTGCTGTCGCGCCCCTTAGCGCGCGGTATCCCTGGCGCTCTTTCAAAGGGCGCCTTTTGATGACCCCGCGCAGAGCGCGGGGTCGTGGGGAAGCCCGAGCGCGCGCCAGGGATGCTGCGCGCTCGGAATTGCGGGCAGCAGCCCTCGGGAAAAGGTAAGTGGGGAAGGGCCCATTGAGTGGCTGTTTTAAACTCGGGGGGTGGGGAGGGTGTCTGTTGCGAAGACTTCCCAGGAGGGAGGCAGCCACACCACAGTCCCAAAAGCTGCTGAGGAGGTGGGCTGGGCATCAGTGCAGAGCAGCCACAACTGAAACGCAGCTGGAGCAGCCCAGCAAAGGGACCCTGTCCGGCCACCTCCGGCGCGCTCGCGCAGCTTCTCCGGACCGCCTGCAGGTGGCGCCTCTTCCACGGCCGCGCCCTGCTCAGGCCTCTCCGCGGCAGGAGGGGCCCAACTGTCGAGCTTCCTTGGTGCGGCGCACCGAAACGCACCGGCCCCGCTGCTGCTGCCCCCGCCGCCGCCGTGGCCCTCGGGAAGGCCGGGAGCGCCCAGTCCTCTTCCGCCGACGGCGCTTGGGGCTTTCGCGGCCGGGTTGAAGGGGGGGGGGGTAGCTTTGTGGGGCAGGCCGGGAAGGTCCACCCGAGTCCCCTAAACAGACGCCGAGAAGGTAGCGCGGGGATGGGGGCGGTGTGAAGGTCGGGCAGCCGCCAGAGCCCCTCTCCCTTCGGCCGGGGTCGCGGAAGGAAGGAAGGAAGGAAGGAAGGAAGGAAGGAAGGAAGGAAGAAAGAAAGAAAGAAAGAAAGAAAGAAAGAAAGAAAGAAAGAAAGAAAGAAAGAAAGAAAGAAAGAAAGAAGAGGCAGGCAGGCAGGCAGGCGGACGTGTGCTTTAATGTTTGTGGGGAGGGGGTTGCTGGGCGGGGGTCTCCTCCTGGACCGGCTTTGCGAAGCTCCCCTGGCAGCCTCTGGCCGGGGACTGGGCTGCGAGAGGCGGCGGGACACCTATCTGGGTTCCGGCCAGCCTGGGCTGCGGAGTTTTGGGGGCCCCGATCCAGGGGGGTCTCTGAGGGTGAGGAGGTCTGGGGGGGCGGGGGGGGCGGTGATGGATGCGGGGCGACTGGCGAAGGAAGAGGCGCTCCGCCTAATGGCTCCGCAATTAAATCCCCCGCAAACGACCCACGCCTCATTGCCCCCTCATCTAGGGAAGTTTGATTGGATTCGGGGGGCCCCGCCCGTCCCCACCGCGCTCTCGTGGAAAAATGCGCCGCGCGGCGCTCCGGCTGGGGCCGGGGGGAGGGTGGCCGGTGCACCCCTGAAGTAGAACCCGATCGGCCGCCGAAGCCAGGGTCGACGCGCGGCTGGGAGAGATTCGAACCCAAGCCCGGGGCGAGAAGGCTTTTCAACAGACTGGGCCAAGGCTTAGATGACGCCTGCTGCCTCAAGAAAGCGAGAGCTGCATTAGTAGATCGAAGAGTCTCTGGGGGGCCCTTTGCTCCCTGGGCAGACCCCTCTGGGCTTGGCAGGGGAATAGCAGGCTGATGCCCCTTCAGAGGGCGACTGGGGGTGGGTCTCATAACTGCAGCATCCACAAAGAAGCCCCTCTTAGTGTGCTGATTGGAGTGTCAAATTAGACTCTGGGAGACCCAAATTCGAATCCCCACTCTGCATGAAAGCTGGTGGGGTGGCCTTAGGTGGGTCACACACTCTCAGGCTGACCTACCTCTCAGGGTTGTTGTGAGAATACAAAGGCGGGGGAGGAGAGGAGTAAACACCTTTAGGTTCCCATTGCCAAGAAAGAAAATAAACAAAGAAGCTCCCTCTGGCTTCAGGGCCAAAGTAATGCTTTGCTCCAGGCAGCCTATTAAAAGACCGCACTGGCAGCATGGTGTAGTGGTTAAGAGCAGGCGGATTCTAATCTGGAGAACCAGGTTTGATTCCCCAGTCCTCCACCTGAGTGTCAGAGGCTTATCTGGTAAACAAGGTGTGTTTCCACACTCCTACATTCCTGGGTGACCTTGGGCTAGTCACAGTTCTTCGGGACTCTCTCAGTCCCACCTACCTCACAAGGTGTCTGTTGTGGGGAGAGGAGGGGAAAGGAGCTTGTGAGTCACCTTGAGTCTCCTTACAGGAGATAAAGGTGGGGTATAAATCCAAAACTCTTCATCTCTTCTTCTTCCTTTCCGGGAGCCACAGCCAGACTGGAATTGGATCCTCTTCCAGGAACCTCCGCCCAGAGCAGCTCCCCCATCCAGTTTCCCCCCCCCCCCCCCCCCCCCCCCGCCGCCGCCGCCGCCGCCGCCATCAGACCCGCCTTCTTGCTAATCCACAGGGTCCAAACCCTTGCATTAGAGAATAATGGATTCATAAAATGGATTCCTCTCAGAGAGTTTTGGGATCCATCTTGCCTGTCAGGGAGGTGGTTGGCCTCTGACCATTTCCCGCTGGCTCTGAAGTGGGGTTAACTAATCTCCATTCGGTCACCCTGGGCCTAAGGTGATTCAGTCAGCCTTCAGAGCAGAGCATTATGTACCCTATCTGCACCCATCCCAGCAACCAATCAGAATTCAAGGCATTCTCTTGGGTCCTGATGACTCACCCAAGCCACTCCTGTCTTTTTGTTGGAACCGCAGAAAAGCAACTAATTCTTTATCTCTGGCTTTACCTGATATTGCCCCTGGACACATAAACATTGGACTTTCGCCCATTCAGAGAGAGAGAGAGAGAGAGAGAGAGAGAGAGAGAGAGTGTTCTGGATCACCTCCTTTGTGTGTGTGTTCTGGATCACCTCCTTTTTCCCTTAGTCAGCTCTTCCATCATTTGTGTGCCTACATTCATTGCATCAAATGTGTTTATTGTTGTTCTGTTTTTATTCTTTAATAAAGCATATTTCTATTATACAACTGGCTGTTCATTTGAGATTTTCCACCCAGGATTAACCTGGTATACAATATAGGTTATCCCAGTTACCCCATCTCGGCTCTCTGTCTCCAGCTGGTTCCCCCAACTAGAAGGAGGAGGAGGAGGAGGAGTTTGGATTTATACCCCCACCTTTCTCTCCTGCAAGGAGACTTGAGGTGGCTTACAAGCTCCTTTCCCTTCCTCTCCCCACAACAGACACCTGGTGAGGTAGGTGGGGCTGAGAGAGTTCTGAGAGAACTGGGACTAGCCCAGGGTCACCCAACAGGAATGTAGGAGTGCAGAAACACATCTGGTTCACCAGATAAGCCTCTGCCACTCAGGTGGAGGAGTGGGGAATCAAACCAGATTAGAATCCACCTGCTCTTAACCTCTCGCAGTGGTGGCGAACCTATGGCACTCCAGATGTTCATGGACTACAATTCCCATCAGCCTCTGCCAGCATGGACAATTGGGGGCTGATGGCGTTGGAGTGTCATAGGTTCACCACCACGGCACTACACCATGCTGGCTCTAACTAAAGTGAAGATTGCCTGCTTAGGGTAACACCTGCACCTTTGCTGTGCTTACTCATGTGTCAAAGTTTGCAAAATATATACCAAAGAATCCTAGGATGGAAGGAAGAAGGGCAAATGGGACTAAGAACCACCTTGGTTGAGAAAGACATTCCAGAAAGCCAGTGGGGCAGAAGCCTCACAGAATTGGGTGCCTGTGGTGGAGTTTCCCGGAGTTCTTCCTCTGGCTGGAAGGAGAGGGTGGGCAACTTTTTTTCTGGAAAAAATCCTATGCATCAAAGCCTTCCCTTTTTTTGAGGGGGCGCGAAACTTTCTCCCCATTTTTCCCCATCACCTGTTTCCTCCAGATGTGTAATTGCAACGTGCAGAATCCCTGCTAGGAAAGAAATTCTTGCATCTGCAAAATAATAATATCAGTAGTAATAATAAAAGCAGCATTTAAAACATCTTCACATCAACAAAATTAACATCTGTCAGATTCAGAAGGCAGCCCTGCTAGGATCTGCACGAATACTACACCGATACACTACAACTTCCTAGGCCTCTGGGTGAGGCTCGAATTGTCATGAAAGGCCATCAACCAGCCAAAGAACTGGCACCGGTGATATCAAACAACATAAAAGCATTTTATTTCTATTCCTCCATAATCTGGTGCAATTCTTATTTGCTACATTTTATTGACTACCTAAATGCCGACAATATTTATATATTAACAAGTGACTGTTCTCTCTGTAATAAATAGAAGTTCTGTGGCACTTAAAGGCAGAGGCACTTAAAGGCAGAGGCACCTCCAGGTGTCCCCCTGTGCCTCCCACTCCCATGTGCTCAGGGGCGTGTCTCGGGGCCACCCACCCTGAGCCCCGCCCCCACCCTCCATGTAGGCCAGACCTGGGCATTATACGGCCCGCGGGCCGCATCCGGCCCGTCGGATGACCCTGACTGCCCCCCGCCCCGCCTTGCTGGGGAGCAAGGCGTCTTTGAAAGCCCTGCAGAAGCCGGTTGCCTTGGCTGCCGGCTTCTGCGGGGCTTTCAAAAGCGCCTCGCCCCCCTGCCTTTTGGCCCGGCCCTCCACAATATTTTCTGTTTCTTATGTGGCCCCATGGAAAAAATAATTGCCCACCCCTGATGTAGGCCAATCCCTGCCCCTGCCTCCCTGCAGGCTGCCTCCTGAGCCAGCCTGTGGGGGGGGGGGCTCGGTGGCGTGCGGCTGGGGCGCATGCCTTTTGGTCATTGGACGGGCGCCCAGGGACATGGGTGACCCCATGTCCCTATGGGCCATACGCCTCTGCTTAAAGGACCAACCATGTTTATTTTACAATAATTTTTCATGGACGAGAGCTTCTGTTGGCACAGTTACTATTTCCCCATCTGACTGCAAGAAGAGTTTTGCGTAACTTGAAAATATGCACTGTTTTATTACGATGTATCGGATTGTGTCTCTGTTATAAGCCACCCAGTCTGTTAACTTTAACTCAATAGGTAGCTGAAAGAGCCAGAAAAAATAAACTGGAGTCTTTTGTGGCACCTTAGAAACTAACAACTTTTTATTGCATTTTAATCTTGTATGGACTAGAATTATGTTTGTGCAGGGATACAATTTTATTAATGTTTGCCCAGCCACCAGGCTCTGGTTTATTTATTTTTATTTATTTCATGTGTGTGTTTGTTTCTGCTGTGACATACTGACTGCTGACCTCTCTGGAATTAAATGATCCAGTAACATTCTGCTGCCCCAGAGATTGTATCCATGTATGTTCAATGACAGCAACCAGTGGTGGCGAACCTTTTGCACTCCAGATGTTATGGACTACAATTCCCATCAGCCCCTGCCAGCATGGCCAATTGGCCAATTGGCCATGCTGGTAGGGGCTGATGGGAGTTGTAGTCCATAACATCTGGAGTGCAAAAGGTTTGCCACCACGGTGCTAGTCCTTCCAGATTTGGTCCTTCAGCTCACTGTAGAAACCTTCGTCTGCCAGATGTAGAACCCCAAATCTCACTCTATGGAACTGAGACTGCCAAGAAGGGTCACTTATTCGCTGTCCTATGGAACCGAGGCAACCATCCTCAGGCTGGGCAGCACCCAGGAACGTTGGCTTTGGTTCCCTGCATGTGATGGGTCTTTGTGGGAGGCAGGCAGGAGACTGTGCTCTCTAACCTGGCTGATGGATCCTTCTGGCTCTTTGGCAGCCATTTGTCAGAATCCAAAGTGAAGGGTGGTGTGGAGCTGCCCAGCCCTCCACTCCCATTCACGGGCAGGAGCTGTTTTATATGATATGGATGATCCCAGTCACAGAGCCAGCCCTAGTCTGGGAGGCCAGGCTACGTCAGACCCATGCGTTGCCCAGATGCATCTGTAGTTCCTCCTCCTGGCAAAGAGCTGCAGGGCCTTCATCCTCCCTCAGAAGCAGAATTGTGACCATCGTATCTTGGCTGCCAGTTGAATTCTGGATTATCTTTAAGGTTTGCTAGTAACCTTTAAGGCTGGGGTGGCCAACCTATGGCGCTCCAGATGTTCATGGACTACAATTCCCATCAGCCCCTGCCAGCATGGCCAATTGGCCACATTAATGAAACTCAGAGAAGCCTCCACATTTACATACGCAGCTCCTAGATGTCTCCCATCCTCTTGTGCTGAGTAACATTTCAATGGATTCAACCATGTGTTAGACTGACTCAGTTTTGGATCGCTACATTTTTCTACTGAGGTCTGGTACAAAACGTTAAGATTTTTTTAAAAAAGCTTTTAAGAATCAAAACTGCAAATGTAGGGATTTCTCTGCACACTGATATAATGATCCCGGTCATCAAGGGAGAATCTGCAACTGTTCCATATTATTAAAATTCATTAAATTCAGCGAGTTAGTCTATCATTCCTCATTAAACGGAAACGTTCAAGTAAAAATGTAAGTTGGGATTTTAATAATGTAAAAAAAAAAATCACAGATTACCCTAAAGTGACCTGGATCATTAAATTGCCGCTGCAGACGGAAAGTCCTTAAATCTGCCGTTCTGTGCAAACAAATAACTAAATCTCACCTATCCAGACAACTTCTCTTTGTAAAGCAAGGAGAATCTCGATCGCTATTCTGCACCCAGAAAAATGACCTAGTAACCAATGCAAAGTCTTGCTGTTACATTGTAACATCAACTAAGTGAATTCTGCTAGTCTGATTCAGTCCTATCTTGGAAACTAATCCGGATTAGCCCTAGTTAGATACTTGGGGCGATTTTCCACTGGCGATTAATCCTGGGATAGTCACCCGAAATATCCAGGTTTCCTTACGATCTCCCCACTGCCGAACCACAGAACACAGATCAGGCCCATTTTTCAGCCCACTTATCTTGCGCAGGATTTTTTTCCTGGACCTGCTTGTATATGCACCTTTTTGAAAAAACACTCCAATGGGAGCGAATAGGAGAGGGGGCTACACATTTGAGGGCCCATACGTTTAGCCCCCATGTACCAAACTTCACCAAGCCTGGGTGGTATCATCAGGAGAGTCTCCTACTGATACCAGCCAGGTTTTGTGAAGTTTGGTTCAGGGGGTCCAAAGCTATGGACTCCCAAAGGGGGTGCCCCATCCCCCATTGTTTCCAATGGGAGACGGGGGCTACACATTTGAGGGTCCATAACTTTGGCCCCCATGAACCAAACTTCACCAAACCTGGGTGGTATCATCAGGAGGGTCTCCTAAAGATACTCTGAAATTTTGGTGCTGCTAGCTTAAAAATTTCACCCTTGACCGCAGGCACCCCCGCAAGGGGCAGACCTAGACGTCTTCACTAGAACCATGTTGCAGTGAGGATGTTGGAACCTGGATGAAAAGGTCCTTATTCTTTTGAAACTTGGGAGACTGTCAAGGAAGTCTAGGATTGCTATGCTCTGAATATTGCTTGCCTTGAAGGAGCAGCAGTGGCGTAGTGGCTAAGAGCAGTGGCTAAGAGCAGGTGCACTCTGATCTGGAGGAACCGGATTTGATTCCCAGCTCTGCCGCTTGAGTTGTGGAGGCTTATCTGAGGAATTCAGATTAGCCTGTGCACTCCCACACATGCCAGCTGGGTGACCTTGGGCTAGTCACAGCTTCTCGGAGCTCTCTCAGCCCCATCTACCTCACAGGGTGTTTGTTGTGAGGGGGGAAGGGCAAGGAGATTGTAAGACCCTTTGAGTCTCCTACAGGAGAGAAAGGGGGGATATAAATCCAAACTCTTCTTCTTCTTCTTCTTGAAAACCCTTGGGGTCGCCAAAAGCCTTGATGGCCATTTTTACAAAAAAGCAAAACATTAAATCCTTTTTCCCCACCGTCAGGCCTTTCAGAAGGCAGGCGAATCCTCCGTTCACCTCCCCAGAACCATCAGCCTCCAAGACCAAGGAAATGTAGACAAGCAAGCTCAAGAGACTCTTCTTCTGTGTTCTGTGGATCAGTGCCAATGAGAAGATCCTTAGCACAGAACGGCCCTTTGGATAGGAACCATTAAAAACACATTGTCCTTTGTTTTGCCCTTTGGCAATATAAAATCCCATTCCTTGTTGGTGCCTTACACAATTAAGTAGAAATTGCCTATCATTAAGTTGCACAATGAGATACTGGAACATTACACTGTAATGTGAGTCTCTTCTTGTATTGTTTCCCCGTGGCAGCCGTGCAAAGAACTGAATATTCCTATAATTGGGTGCGAAGCACCACAGTCAATTGGCTCTTCCTTGCTTGCTTTAAAGTGGAGGGAATGGGCAACTTTCTACAGCCCGGTTTCAGGCTTTGCGTGATAGATGGGCGGCACATGCAAAGTAATAAGGCAAGCGAACCAAACAAAGTCAGCTTCTTCCTGTGTGCCATGGGATCTGAATTGCCAGGTATCATCTGCATGTGCAACAATAATTGCTTCACTTTGCAGTTGCTACCCAACCCAATTTGGAAGACTGGGCTTTTCTAGGAATGCTCACTCCTGAAAGCCATGCCATGCCATGCCATGCCATGCCTCCATCTTGACTATTGTGGTTGCACAGTTTGGAAGGCATACAAGAACATAAGAAGAACCCTGTTGGAGCAGGCTATCTAGTCCAGCCTCCTGTCTCACACATGGCCAACCAGTTCCTCTGGAGGTCCAACAACGGGACATAGAGGCCAAAGTCTTCCCCTTTTGTTACCTTAGGACAAAAGAAAGAGCCTGCTGAGTCCATCTAGTCCAGCACTCTGCTACTCGCAGTGGCCCACCAGGTGCCTTTGGGAGCTCACACGCAGGAGGTGAAAGCAATGGCCTTCTGCTGCTGCTCCGGAGCACCTGGTCTGCTAAGGCCTTTGCAATCTGAGATCAAGGAGGATCAAGATTGGCAGCCATAGATCGACTTCTCCTCCATAAATCTGTCCAAGTCCCTTTTAAATCTATCCAGGTTAGTGGCCATCACCACCTCCTTCTGGCATTGGTACTGCTACGTTTCTACTATCTCTGAAGATGGAGGTTTTGTTCAGTCACCATGAAAGTAGCCACTGAGAGACATATTATCCATGATTCCTATCCATTTTTAAAGGGGTAGAACACCATGCCTGACCTTATGCCAGAGTCTGTCAACCCTTGCAATAGCTAAACTCTTGGATTCATAAACTGATTTATCAACAGGATATTATAAACAGCACGCAAGCCAGTTTTTCTGGAATTCAGTTCCACTACAGCATTTCATGGTTAATATCTTCTCCCCAAACATCCCTCCAACCTTCACCCTTGGGATCCCAGCAGGCTGAAATCACTAACAGCATTCTCAAGCAGTGCCCAATCTCCAAGGCCAAGCCAAAGATAAGTCCAGATGCTGGCCAGCCCAAAGGGTGAGACAGTTGTTGTGCCCTAAAGCAAAAGAAAACAAACCAGGGGTTCCCACCTGCTCCTGGCCCACTCCAAAGTCCCATGGCAAGAACCAGGGAAGAGTTGAAATGTTAACAGGTCTTAATAGGTCTTGACATTTGGCTAGCCCTGGGCTTCCCTGATCTCATCAGATCTCAGAAGCTGAGCACAAAGAGCCCTGGTGAGTATATGAATGGGCTGCATCCAAGGAATACTAGAGTCATGACAAGGAGGCAGGCAATGGCAAACTATCTCCCAAAATCCTTTGCCTTGAAAACCCCATGGGGTCACCATAAGTCATCCGTGACTTGTCAGTAAATCCACACATTCATATCCAGTGGCGTAGCGCCTATGGGGCAGGGAGTGCAATGCCCCGGGCGGTGTCACAGCAGGGGTGTGGAGGGGGCATTTTGGGGGGGCAGCGCCACAAAAGGGGCGCAGGATGTGCACTTGCCCCGGGCGCAGTTCGCCCTTAAGAACATAAGAACATAAGAACAAGCCAGCTGGATCAGACCAGAGTCCATCTAGTCCAGCTCTCTGCTACTCGCAGTGGCCCACCAGGTGCCTTTGGGAGCTCACATGCCTTTGGGATCTCCCCTTGCTCCGCCCCTGCTCATACCCGTGGCCGTGACTTAATTCTTTGGCAACGCATTCCTCATTTGAATCATTTTTTGCGTAAAGAATTATTTCCATTTATCTGTCCCGAGTGGGACAAAGGACAAGAAGGAGCAGGCCCAGATAGTCAAGAGTGCTTACACATGAAGGTTTTTATTTATTTTAATTTTATTTTTTAAATGTATACCCCGCCTATAAGCAAGATCTCTAGGCAGCTACAGCATTAAAACATCCTCATACATAAATCCATCTCTTAAAAACACCATGACATACAAAAGTTAAAATCCCAACCTTCACGCGCCCAATCAGCATCATCGTAGAGGGGGCATCCAGGGAGACTAACCAAATGCCTGGGTGAACAGGAAGGTCTTAATCAGGTGCCTAAACCCATAAAGGGTAGGTACCAGTGGTGGGATTCAAATAATTTAACAACCGGTTCCGGTGGTGGGATTTAAATAATTTAACAACAGTTTGTTAACAAGCACCATTTAACAACCAGTTCTGCCAAAGTGGTGAGAAACCTGCTGAATCCCATCACTGGTAGGCACCCAGAAAACCTGTGAAGGGAGATTATTCCAAAGCCTGGGGGCAATCACAGAGAAAGCCCTTCCACGTACCCCTGGCCCCACATCTCAGCCAGGAGGGGTATCACAAGGGGAACCTCCCCCTATGACCTCGGTGTCTGGGCAGTACATACCGGCACACAGAAGTGGGATCCAGCAGGTTCTCACAGGTTCCCGAGAGTAGGTTACTAATTATTTGTGTGTGCCGAGAGGGGGTTACTAATTGGTGATTTTGCCACGTGATTTTTGCCTTAGTTACGCCCCTCCTCTCAGCAGTAGCGTGCAGAACTTGAAGCAGTCTAGCAGGAGGTGCACCGGTGTGAGTGGCAGCCTGCGCCTGTGTGCATTCATTTCCCACCCAAGGACCGGCGCAGCGGCTGCGTTCTTGCCACAGCCCCACCCAGGAATCCCCCGCCCATGGAGTGCCCAGCCACGCCCCCGCCGTGCCACGGCCAGTCCCATTGGCACTACGCCACAGTTTGAATCCCACCACCATGGGAACCTGTTACTAAAATTTTTGGATCCCACCACTGTCAGCACAGGCATTTCTTTAGCTAAGCAGGGCCCAAGCTATTTAGGGTTTTGTAACTTGACAGCCAGCGTGGTATAGTGGTTAAGAGCAGGTGGATTCTAATCTGGAGAACTGGGGTTGATTCCCCACTCCTCCACCTGAGTGGCAGAGGCTTATCTGTTGAATCAGATATGTTTCCGCTCTCCTACATCCCTGCTGGGCTAGTCACAGTTCTTTGGAGCTCTCTCAGCCCCACCTACCTCACACGGTGTCTGTTGTGGGGAGAGGAAGGGAAAGGAGCTTGCAAGCTACCTTGCATCTCCTTACAGGAGAGAAAGTTGGGGTATAAATCCAAACGCTTCTTCTTCTTAATGCCAACACCTTGGATTTGGCCCTGAAGCAAACTGGGAGTCAGTGTACTTCTTTGAGGACCAGTGTGACGTGCATCCAGCCAGATGTACCAGCAAGCAGCCTAGCTGCAGCATGCTGCACCTGCTCCAGCTTCTAGGACATCTTCAAGAATCTCTCCACGTAGAGTGCATTACAGTAGTCCAATTGGGAGGTTACCAGAGTATGTAACACTGTGGCCAAGTCCCCTTTGTCCAAAACTGGATGCAGGTGGTGAACACTATGCATTCATCATACAACACATTCATGTTTGTTCCTCATTTATTGGGGTCACGCCACCCGCCATTTTCTGAAAGTTGCCCCTTGCTTCGGAGAATATAACAGTTCCCCAGCGATCAAGGTACAACATTTGACCACTGCCAGGCAGCAATATTCTCCAGACCCTCATCTGCTTAGGAGAAATCATGGCATCCCACTGAAGGTTTTGTGGCAATTCATGAAGCCCTCTGCTAGAATCGCTGTGTACATTGTCATGGTTATCATTAATCTCCGAATGCTGGGGGTTTTTTCCATAGCCCTTCTCTCAAAGCAACCATCTAGCCCTGGTTGAAAAACCACAAATGATTATTCTTTTCATAACTGACTGGTTCATAACTAAATGCGAGACGATTAACACGAATGCAAATAAACCCATCAGCATATGGATATGAGTTACATCTAATGCAGCCAGATGCAGCATACTAAATTATGATGTACACCGCCCTGAGCCTACTGGGGAGGGCGGTCTAAAAATATAATCAATATAAAAATACAGTTAATAATTAATTATATTTTCAACTGACTTTTCAACTGTCAGTGAACTCTGTTTTCTTCAAGTTGCTTTAATCTTGGACACTGAATTGAAACGCTGACAGAAAAGTTTGATTAGGGTTTTTTTAAGAGGTTGAGATTTGCCTTCTTATTAATTAATTAAAAAAGAGGTTGAGATTGGCCTTCTGATTGATTGATTGATTGATTGATTGATTGATTGATTGATTGATTGATTGATTGATTGATTGATTGATTGATTGATTGATTGATTGATTAGAAGGCCAATCTCAACCTCTTTTTTTTAAAAAAAAACAACTAAACTTTTCTGTCAGCGTTTCAATTCAGTGTCCAAGATTAAAGCAACTCGAAGAAAACAAAGTTCACTGACAGTTGAAAAGTGAGGTGTTGTGGGATTTCCGGGCTGTACGGCCATGTTCCAGTAGCATCTTCTCCTGATGTTTTGCCTGCATCTGTGGCTGGCATCTCCAGAGTTTCTTTGTTAGTCTTCCTTTCCATGGCAATCCAGGTAGCATCAAGAGGTGAATGGCAGATCTGGGGAGAGCAGCTGTGAGGACCTTTAGCTATCAAGTGTGGTGTAACTCTCTCTCTCCTGGTGGGTCCAATCGCTCATGGTCTGCTCACTTATTACTTTGTAGCCGGTTGGGGCTGAGAAGTATTTCATTTACATATTTATTTAATTTTGGTCTACCCTGCCATTCCTCGTGGCTGAAGGAGACTTATGGTAATTAAGAAAACCTTACAAATTAAACCAAATTACATTAACCCCGAACACCTGTCTCTTCCCCATATGCCAAAGACACCTGCTGTTTAAAAGTCATCAAAAGCTCTAACAGAAGAAGAAGACTTGCAGTACATCCTGAAGATCTCCAGAGAGAGGGCTCTCCTCCCCTTGTCCTTTGATTGGGCGCCACAATGGAAAAGACCCCAGCTCTGGCCAATGCCAGGAGGACTAAGTGTGGGAACAACCAGCAGGTGGCAGCTAGAGTACTATGATTGATACACTGGACCAGGAGGGAGGGAACTATCCTTGAGATATGAAGGCCCCGGGTTATAAAGGGCTTTAAAGGTCATAAGCAGCACCTTGAACTGACCTCAGAAACCGACAGGCAGCCAATTGCCCCATTTCATATTGGCAACGTATGTACCCATTGGCTAGTCCCTGACAATATTCAGGCTGCCACATTCTGGACCAGCTTCAGTTTCAGGGGTTGTCTTCAAGGATAGCCTGAGGTAGAACATATTACAGTAATCTAGCCATGAGGTTACAGAGACACAGACCAGCGTAGCCAGATCAGCTGAGTCTAGGAAAAGAAAGAGTTGGCAAACCAGAGGCAGTGCTGGATTTAGATGAAGAGAGGCTCTAGGCAATTGGCCATGCCAGCAGGGGTTGATGGGAATTGTAGTCCATGAACATCTGAAGCGCCAGAGTTGGACACCCCTGCCCTAGGCTATTCCACTGGTGAGGCTCCTCCCAATCCCTCACCCTCGTGACTAGATCTTATCTTAGGTTTTAGTCATATTATTTATCGTATTCTATTGTATTATTATATTTTAATTTTTGTATGCCACACAGAGCCCAACCTTTTTTAAAAAAATTTAATTTTTATACCACTACAACGTCTAACACCTTGGTTGGGAAGGGGTGGGATATAAATTTAATAAAATTAAATTAAAAATAGAGGAAGATGAAAGAGTGTTTTAAACAAAATTGAATAAAGTCAAGGATGATGATGGGTGTTCCAAATTCTGCAGTTCACAATTCCTCCTCTAAAGGACATAAGATGTTATTGTTAAATACATAAAGGACATAAAATGTTGTTGTAAAGATTGGGGGGAAATGCATAAATGTTAAAAGTAACACTGCAAAAAACTTTTGCCATAACCAAACTTTGTAAACATTTGGTGGAATAAGTAGGAATTTTAAGGAAAATGAAAATGTAAGTTTACAGTTATATATTTTTTAAAAACCCAACCTTGAACTTACAAATTTTATTGCCTGGGACGTGTTAATAAGACGATCACAACTGCATGACACTTTCAAATTTTTTGCTCATGCTCAGATTAGAATCTGAGACTAGAATCTGAAAATAAAAACTAAAATTAACCTTCGACATTCATTAGAAAGGGATCAAGAAATTAGAAAGGAAAACATGAAGGGGCGTTCTAACAAAACGCGGCCTACTTCAATCAAGTCCTGGAAGGACAAAGTCAATACAAAGAAATCAAGGCTACTGTCAAGGTTTTTTTCTTGAGACAGTATTATTCTGAAATGGAATGTAAATTACTGAAGGGTTGTTTAGAGGCTACAGTGCCTAATGACAATGTGTGTACAAAAGGCCTGTGACAGTGTCAAAAAATATTATACATCTTGGCTGGAAGCCCCCTAGATTTTGAGGCCCTAGGCTTCGGCCTGCCAAGCCTGTGGGTAAATTTAGCACTGACCAGAGGCAGGTGAGAGAAGGTGCTCTGGCCACTGTGCAGCTCTGCTTTTCAAACAACAAGGTTGGGTCCATGAGTATCCCTAAACTATGAGTAGGGCTGTAAAGATTCGGTGCCAAGACCTGAGTCAACTGACTGAGCTCAAGGGAAAAAATTGTCTGTGAACCCAAAATGAGCAACAGAATTGCAAAAAACAGCGATATGTCTCACGGGGAATCATTTAAATTGACTAAATGGCTGTGCGTGCAACCATAACTGAAAAGGGGCCTACTCATAAAGAAATCCAGGGCTTCCTCTAGAGCCAACCTTTGCTCCAGATTTTCTGCAGAACTCATCACTAGGCCATTTCCTGCCTCTGAAGAGTTTGGATTTATACCCCCCTTTCTCTCCTGTAAGGAGACTCAAAGGGGCTTACAAACTAAGCATAGTTTCAGGCATAGAAATGTTAACAGAAAAAACTACCATACCATGGCTACACAGCCTGGAAAGCCCACAGTAGCACTTGTAACTAAAAACATTATCATTGCTAAAAATGTAAATATAAATGTAAATATATTAAAATTTAAATATATTAAAAATGTAAATATATTAAATACAAGTATTGGTTGACCTGATTCCTAAGGGCGTATAATCTTACTGTCATCTCATCTCATGTTTATTTTGTGTTATCCATTTAAAATATTTTTTTACGCCGGCTTTCCACACAATCAGGGTCCACAGGCTGCGAACCTAAGAAACATTACAAAATGTAAAACGATTTAAAATGCAGTTCACATAATCAAATTCAACTGAAAACGCATAAACATACAAAACTGGGAGTACAGCCAGAAACCATTACTGGGTGTGTGCCAGATGGAACAAAGTCATTTTCATCTCCTGGCGAAAGACACCGATAGGGGGACACAGAGGAGTCTCCCTGGGGAGGGAGTTCCAAAATTTTGGTGCCACCACTAAAAAGGCCCTTTCTTGGGTTGCCACTTGTCTAACTTCAAATGGTGGGGACAACCGAAGCAGGATCTTCCAGGATGACCTTGGTGAGCCTATAGGTTCCCACAGAAGAAGTACAGGTAAGCCGGGACAGGCCTACCAGATGAAGGAGATAATCTGGTTAAAAAGTTCCCTCACAGTTTCGCTCACAGGAGAAGCACAGGAAGAGAGGACAGGTTTCCCCCATGTGCTTTGGGTTCCAGATGTGTTGTCAGGTTACTCAGTGGGGCTTCCTTCCACCAGCGCCGTGTCATGTCCAGCAGGCTTCAGCTATAACAAGGAGAGAAATTCACCTTATCTTCCTCTTCCCCAGCCTGGATCCTCCATGACCGGCAGCCAAGACCTCCTTGACCTTTGAAGGCCAGCCTAAAGGAGAGAGGAGAGAGAGGTCCGCCACTGGGGGGAGGGCGGGCCTTCCTTTGGTTGGCAGCTTCAGCTTCATTTTGCCTTCCCTGTTTTAACCCCAAAATTGCCCTAGGCACATGAGTACACAAGTAGGCACTGGCGTAATGCCCATTGGGCAAGGTGGGCAGCTGCCCAGGGCATCACCTTGTGGGGGGCAACAAAATGCTGGATTCATTTTTGGGTATTTTAGTGGTTTTCCATTTGTGGCCTGCAGGGGGCGCAGTTTTTAGGCTAGCGGCACCAAAATTTCAGGGTCTCATCAGGAGACTGTCCTTATGCTACCCCCCAAGTTTGGTGCAGTTTGGTTCAGGGAGTCCAACGTTATGGACTCTCAAAGGGGGTGCCCTTATCCCCCATTGTTTCCAATGGGAGCTAATAAGGAGAGATAGGGCTACAGTTTTGAGGGTCCATAACTTTGGCACAGCCCCTGAACAAAACACGCAAACTTGAGGAATCGATAGAACAGTCTCCTGATGAGACCCTGAAACTTTGAGACTGTGCCAGCTTCAGAAATGTGCCCCTCCCACAGCCCTGCAACTCCCATTGACAGCAATGCAGAAAACTCAATGCAGAGACAGAAGATTCTTGGGCAAATTTCTAGGATGTGTTTCCTGCAGGGGGGGGGGGGTCCATTTTTTTGGATGTATCCGGCACAAAAAAAAGAATTTCCAGGAATTTATCATCTGGAGATGATGGCACCCCCCCAAGTTTAGTGCAGTTTTGTTCAGAGGGGGCCAAAGTTATGGACCCTCAAAACTGTAGCCCCATCTCCTATTAGCTCCCATTAGAAACAATGGGGGATAGGGGCACCCCCTTTGGGAGTCCATAACTTTGGACTCCCTGAACCAAATCTCACCAAACGTGGGGAGTAGCATAAGGACAGTTTCCTGATGATATGCTGAAATATTGGTGCTGATATGTCTAAAAATGCACCCCCTGCAGGCACCAATGTCCTGGTGCAAAAAAAAATTGGTCGTGGTGGAGTGCCGCCCATTGGCCGGGGGGGGGGGGCATCCCACTCAGGTTTTGCCCAGGGCTACAGTTTGCCCAGGGCTGCCTCGTTACGCCCCTGCAAGTAGGCACATGAGTACGCAAAACATGGAAACATTGGAGATGTGATCACATTTGCCACAGGGGGTAGAAATGGTTCCCATAAACAGGATTACCTTACCCACTTCACGGGCTCTCTCTATTGCGGCCCCCTCCTTATGGCATGGCCTGCCCCAAAAGACCAGGAAGGGCCCCACTCTCCCAGCTTCCCACAAACTATGCAAAACTCCAGACTTTTATCAGGAGAACTTATCAGGAGAACTGAGTTGATTCCCCGCTCCTCCACATGAAGCCTGCCGGGTGATCTTGGGCCAGGCACAGTTCTCTCTGAACTCTGTCAGCCCCTGCAGACACAGGCCATGGCAAATCACTGCCAACCATCCCTTCACCCTGAAAACCCTGTAGGGTTGCCATAAGTCAGGTGTGACTTGAGAGTACTGTCCACCACAGCATACTGTGAGAAGGATTCTACTGTGTAATTCTTGCACTGTTTAGTGTGTCATGTGAATATTTATGCTATGCTTCAGTTCTTTCTAGATGGTTCCAGACTTCTATAATCCCAGTCCTATTGCATTGTTTATTAAAAGTACCATTTTGTTGATTGTACTGATACACTCAGTGCACTCCGCCTTGAGGAAAGCAGACTGTAAATAACATGCACAAAAACAATCCACAAAGGCAGGATGGCCTCTAACTCCCACAAACACATAAACGTCTTTGGAATAACCTCTCTGCTAAAGTCCAGCTGGTGCCAAATTCGCTGTCTTTTTGGTGCCAGGTTAAGACAGTTCTCTTTGAGGTAGCTTTTAAAGATCTCCCTAGTCGTGTACATGCTTAATTGGGTCGTCTTTGATTCCATATCTTTGTCTTTATTAATTAGGTTTTCTCACTTTCATTGGTTTAATTTTTTTTTGTATTTTGGAAAAAAATTAACCGTTATTTATTGTGTCTTGATTGTTTTGTATTTGCTGTAAACCAGTCACAGAGCTTTGGCTATGGGCAGTATAGAAATAAATAGCAGTAACATCATACAGGGAAGAATGGACAGGCAGAGAGGTGAAGTAATTCTTCTTCGACCTGCTGGCTCTCCCAATGACCTCTTGCGTAGAGGGATAGAACTGATAGGAGGAGACAAGGAATGACACCCTCCCCACTCACAGATTCTTTTCTGACTTACATCAGCATTACAATGATCACAGTGTGGGCGGGAAGGGCGGGAAGGATGCCCCAGGAATCCCCACCAAAATGCATTTCACTTGGCTGGCTTGCAAACTCAGTCTACAGCCGTGGTGGCGAACCTATGGCACTCCAGTTGTTCATGGACTGCAATTCCCATCAGTCCCTGCCAGCATGGCCAATTGATGGGAATTGTAGTTCATGAACATCTGGAGTGCCATAGGTTTGCCACCACTGGTCTACAGCATCCCGGCAATTCAGCCCGCCTCAACGACACTCTCCCCAGCAAGTCACACGGCTCCGCTGCAACAAATGCAAATAGCAATGAAAGCAAATGGGTAGTTTTGCACACAGCAATAACAGCAAACGCAAACAGCAATAAAGAGAAGAAAAGCAAGATGCTTCATAATGCAGGCAGAATGCGTCCAGGACAGAGCTGTCCGTTCCCAGAATGTGAGCTTCTAGATAGCCATCAAGCTTCCTGATTCGGTTTGTAGTCCTTCCCTGCCAGTCGTTTTGTGAAAGGACAGTTATACTGTGGTCCATTGCTACCTCTGGTGGCCGAGGGTTTCCTACATCACTGGCCCAGCAAGAGTATGAAAATGTGTTCCTTTTCCTTGGGTTCCCCATTCATTCCCCACTTGGGTTCCCCACTCATTCTAGCATCCGAAGACTTAATAAACCACCAGTTTCCTTTCACTTTCGAAAATCCAGTTATGTCCCAGTTCTGTGATTCCTTCTTCACTACTGCAGTTTAAAAGTGTAGCCTCTGTGCCCCCTCTTCAAATACGAAAACAAGGAAATGTTCTTGCACCCTAGAATTCACTTGCTCAGACATCTAGCCGGGTGCATGAGATACACATTATGAACAACGAGTTTCTGATCTATTTTGGCTACAACAGAATAACTGGACCAGCTCTTCTGGAAGTTGCTCTTTTGTGAACAGCGATGGTTTCCGGTTGTTGGTTACTTTTCTATTAATGCCCCTTGGATCACAATGTACATTTTAAAAATTGGCCTCCGGCTCCAAAGGTGGAGATGGTAGCTACATTATTAGCCGATTGTCGCAGTGGCAAAATTCCTGTCTGTGGACTTCCATGACAACAATGATGGTTAAAGGATTCTGGATTACATGAGAGTGGGGAACTAAAAGTCCTTGCCAGGAAATGGGGTCAATGAGGAACTGCTTCCTGGATGGTATGCCAACCATCTGCCAAAAAAACCCAACAGCCCCCCGCCCCCCCCAGCATTCTCATTCACCCCTCTCCACAGTGGTGCCTGCAAGTGAAAGTAGCAGAAATCCATTTATCATGCTCGGGGTTGTTGATGCAGCCTTCAGATGCCAGATTTCCCCAGCCCGATCCAAGTCCCACAACAGCGGCAGTGTTTTCCGAACAGCAAAACATCCCGGCAAACTCCCAGGCCTTTGGAGGGAGTGATCAGAGCCAGCCGGATGCACAAGGTGGAAGAGAGAGGGCTTTGCATTTGGGGAGCAGGGGAGGGAGGTACTTTCAAATGTGCCTTTTGTTTGCCTAAATAGGAATGAAGTTGCTGTCTTGTACTCCCCCCTAAAAATGTTTCAAAAGAGAGGTGAAATCTACACACACACACACACACACACACACACACACACACACACACAGAGAGAGAGAGAGAGAGAGAGAGAGAGAGAGAGAGAGAGGAAATCTAGGCTGAAACCTAGAAGGAAACAAATCTAGAAATAAAGGAATCTAGAAACAAACCTAGAAACAAAGAACAAATTAATTCTAGAAAGAATAAAATAAGGAAGGAAGGAAGGAAGGAAGGAAGGAAGGAAGGAAGGAAGGAAGGAAGGAAGGAAGGAAGGAAGGAAGGAAGGAAGGAAGGAAGGAAGGAAGGAAGGAAGGAAGGAAGGAAGAAAGAAAGAAAGAAAGAAAGAAAGAAAGAGAGAGAGAGAGAAAGAAAGAAAGAAAGAAAGAAAGAGAGAGAGAGAGAAAGAGAGAAAGAAAGAAAGAAAGAAAGAAAGAAAGAAAGAAAGAAAAAAGAAAGAAAGAAAGAAAGAAAGAAAGAAAGAAACCCTGTGTACTTCCATAGTAATGAGAATCTGAGCGTTTCTCTTTGGGTTTTGCTCTGGCCTTTGGGGAAAACGACGGGAGATCTGTAGGCCGGTTTAGATGAAATTCGAAACCCACCACACCTCCCAGAATGACAGGGCCCTTGGCCAATCAGGATTGCCCGGCTGTGATTTCTGCTTTGGCACAGGCAGCACTCCGACACCCCCTTTCCCTGCTTTGACATGATCGAGTCCCACTTGCTTATAATTCTCATTCCCCGAGACGTATTAAAGAAGTGAAGGCACTTCTCAAAAGTGTGCAAAGGCCAAGAATAACAAATGCATTCGATGAAAGATGTTAATTCCTCCCCGTCTGGGAGATGCCCTCCCGAGGGGAAATGTGTATTTTCTGATAACAGAAGAAAGGAGGAGAGAGGATTGATTTAGGGGGGCAAGATTCGGCCTCCCCCAGGGCATTGTGCGAAATTGTTTAAATGATCCGAAAGGGTTAAAGGTGATTGATGTGTTCCCATCCTGAAAATGATTGATGTGCTCCCATCCTGGCAGTAGGTCAGGAAGTTCCGCTCCACCCAAAGGGCCAAAGAAGCAATCCGCGCGTTATCGAAACCCTTCGTGCCCGCGTGGCATCTGGAACATCTGGAAGTCTGCATTTCGCGCCCGGCATCTGGAAGAAGAGCCCGTCACCGGGCTCGTGGGAATGCGCAACCCCCGCGTCCACTTCCCAAGGGCAGGCAGGCAGATGCGCCATCCTCGCAGTTAAGTTTCCCCAGAGTGTCCAACCTACAGCCCCCCTTCCCCGCCACTAAACTAACTCTGCACCTACCTCACAGGGCGCCTGTGGTTGGGAGAGGAAGGGAAAGAAGTTTGTCAGCCCTTTTGAGACTCCTCACGGTTGAGAAAAGCGGGGTATAAATTCCGTTTCTTTTCCGAGAAGGAACGGGAGTTCAGAGATGGGGGCAGTTGGGGGGGGGGGGCTTTCAACCTAATCTAGGATGAGGGGAGAGACGGAAACTCGTCTGAAGGACCAGGGAGGGGAGAGGCGGTCCCGGCTGGGGCGAACGTCCTCCTACGGGCGAGACGCTCCAGGGCCTGGTTCCTCTGCTGCAGACGTCTTGGGCAAGCCGGCTGCAGCAGAGCGCCGTCGGGCTGGGCTTCTGCAAACGAGACCCTCCTCACCGGTCGCCCCTCGCCTGGCCTTCCGAGCCCCCTTGCGCCTTTGGGCCAGCCGGCTGTTCTGCCGGGCCAGCAGGAGGCAGAAAGAAGCCCTCGGCCTATCACTCACCTGGGCCGAGACGGGCATTCGCCCGGGCTGTCTCCAGTGGATCCCCCAAACAAAGACGCCGCAGGTCCGAGGGGCCATCGACTGCTGCTCCGGGGGCGGTCCCCCCCCCCACGCTTTTGGGTGTCCCGGGGAGGGGACAGAGGGCAGGGGCGGTGTGGCCAGCGCCTCCCCATCGCAGCAGTTCGTCCGTCGAGACCTGGCTGGTCCTCTGGGCTTCTCCCCGCCACCCACGGCCGCTTTTTGCGAGTCTGGCGGCCTAATTGACGCCTGAAACAAAGAACTGGGGGGGGGGGGACACCGAGGCGGCGAGGGGGCGTCTGCGGCGCCTTGGAAAGCGGCCGGAGCGCTGTGCCTTCTTCCTCCCCTCTGCCGACTGGAGGGCGGTGAGCAGCGCAAACCCCCGGGAGCCTCTCTTCTCCTGGGGAAGCCCTCCCCGGCTGTCGGCCGAGACTGTTCCCCCCCCCCGCGCCCTCCAGCACCCTCGGGCCGCCCTCGCAGAACTGCCGGGCCCTGGGTTGGGTGACGACGGGGCGGGTCTCGAACCGGGCCCAGAAGAGGCGCTTTGGAGCGGGTGCCCATGGGCAGGGGCACCCCCGATGCCAGGGAAATGGCCCCTCGCGGGCAAGGTTTCGCGCAGACAGCGGTGCCCCCTTTCCCCACCATGGCCAGCCCGGAGCTGGGGGTCTCCCTTGCAAGGGGAACGGCTCGGAAACTGCGCTAGTGAAGGAATTGGGGGGGGGGGGGTCCCCAGAACTCTGTCGGGAATCAAACGGATCCCCACAACTCTGCCCGTCTGGGATGGACTGCCAGCCGGCTTTGGGGGAGCCAAGCGGGCCACGAGAGAGCTCCAAGCGCCGCGGCGCTCCGTGGGACCCGGCCTTCCTTTTGGTGCATCTGGGAGGCGTTGAGTAGACGCGGACGCCGGTCCGGGTGGGTCACGTCGAAGAGGCGAGAAGGGGACAATGAGCGCCAGAGTGATCCATTACTCGGAAGGGTCACTCCCTAATCGGCTCTCAGGCGACTCCACCCCAGCCATTAAGGAGAGGAGCCGGCTAGGAATTGCGAGGGGGGGGGGAGGGAGAGATGCTGTCAAGGAGTCAAACCATAATGAGCAAAGGGGGGTACACAACCCCAGGGTAGTGAAGGACAAATGGTACCCCAAGCCTACAGCTGAATGCTGACAAAAAAACAGACTTTTTAACTTATATATCCATACATATATATTTACATTTATATGTACTTACAAACTGAAATGGAAATCTAACGCAAGTTTACAAGCCCGGAGCATCTCCGAACCGCGAAATTGCAAACTTTGGGGGCCGAGGGGGGGGGGAAGAGGCGGAGGGAAGGTCTGATCCCAGATCGGAGCCGGCTGCGAAGTGGCAACCCGGGAGAGCCGGGGTGCGCAAAGAGCGCGCGGTCCCGTTGCCAAAGGAGCCGCGAATAATCGGTGGGGAAAAGTTTCTTTTCCTTGGCCATTCCGCTCCTCCGCCTCCGGGCCTGGAGCAAAAGAAATTCGTTGCCCTTTAAGAGAGAGAGAGAGAGAGAGAGAGAGAGAGAGAGATTCCTCCCCCCCCCCTCCAAATTAGAGCGATGCAAATCAAGCCTTCTTTTATTTGTATTATTCCCTTTAATAAACCACCTGATCTTTGCTTGGGAACTGTCCATTAATGGCCGGGGTTGGCCTCTCTGCCAAGCCCCTCCGCCGTTATTTATGGGCTCCAAATTGTTGGAAGTTGCCTTGACGTCCCATTTACAAGTTTGGGGTCTCGGCGCCTCCTCCCCCCCCCCTTTCTTTCCCCTTCCCCTTCTCCCTCCTCTCCCCGTCCTGCCTTTTGTCCGCCAGAAAGACGTCGCCTCGGAAGGGCTTTGAAAAGGCGGAGAGGCCCGCAAGGGAGCCGGCTCCTCGGTCCCTTTCTCAGGCCGCCGCGCTCCCTGAATGGCTCCGGCATCAATTGCCCGACGCGGTTTCCAAGACCCGGCCAGAAGGCAACGCTTCGCGCCCGCAGCCGCGCGCGGATGGAGTCCGTCTGGGGGGCTTTCGGGATCGCTGGCCGGCGCTGGGAAAAGCCTGGATCAAATCGGGGCTGGAAAAAGGCTCGGAGTCGCTTTGGGCGCTTGCAAATTGGTGTGTCCGACGGGGCCGGAGGCGAGGCTTCCTCCCCACCCCCACCCCCACCCCCAGACAAGAAGCCCTTTGTGGAACTGGTTGCTCCGGACACTTGTAGCCAAAGTTGGAAAGCCCGGGCCGGAAAGGGCCTCAGTCGCCCCAAAGAAAAGCTGGCCGAGGCCCCGGAGCCAAGAAGCGCCTGCCTGCCTGCCTGCCTTGCCTGCCTGGCGCGGCGCTCCGTCCCCTCCAAAGAGCCGGGAAATCCGAATTCTCCAAGACCGGCTGGCGGAGGGTCTTGGCCCAGAAGGCTGCCTCCGGGGAGTGGGCGGCCCGGCTGGCACCTGAGTCGCCCGGCAGCGAGCAGGGGGTTCTCCTTGGCGGCCCGCTTGGAACGGGAGGGGAGAGCCCCTGGCCAGGTGGGCTGCTGCTGCTGCTGCTGCTGCCGCTGAGAGGCGGCCCCGGCCAACACCCCCCCCCCCTCGGGGATCCAAGTCTGCCGCCTCCGGCTTGGGGTGGCCCAGCCCAGCGGAGCTCTTGGACGTGAGCCCGGCCTCTTCTACGGGATGGCGGCCCCGTCACGACCGGAGCTCCCCCCAGCCGGCCCAAAGCGCCAGCCGCTTGCCCCGGTGTGAGCAGCGGCCGTCGGGGTTGGGCGGGCGGGCGGGCGGCGCGCGTTGGCTGCTCTCCAGAGAGCCGGATCGATCCCTCCATAAATATCGAGCCGCCTTTCTCTCCCAATTAGCTCTGCGCGCCCGGCCGGCCCATCACCCCAGTGGCGGCCCCACCGCCCGCGGATCGTTATCTTGTTAGCGCTTTCCGGTCGAGGAGACCGGCCCATCTGCGGCTGCTGACCCGGGCCAGGCACCGTCGGCTGCTCCTGCCCCACCGGCCACGCCCCCCCTCTTCACCCACCTGCGCCTGGCCTCTGCAGGCACTCCGGACTCCGGCAGATCTCCCGGGAGGATGGCACCCGGCTGGCCCGTTCGGGTGGGGCATGGCGGCCGGACTCCCAGTGGGAGGAGGGCCCGGGGCACGGAGGATTTCTGGGGGGTTCGGGGGAGGAAGTGGAGTTTTTCCCGAGGAGCCTCCGGAGAGCCCCTCTGCGTCCCGCGGGCCCGCCTCCTACACCCGCCACCCCCACCCCCACCCCCGGGGCTGGACGGGGAGGGCGCGGGCGGCTGCCGGCCGAGGCCGGAGGGCGGCGGAGGCGCTGCGCGGGCGCGGAGGGGGGAGCGGGCGGCGGAGGGGGCGGGCTCTCTCCTCCGAGCGCCCCCTCCCCGCGGCCCTGGGCCAATGGCGAGCCGCGACGGCGCCCACGTGGGCCGGGCCGGCTGGGCGGCTGGCAAAAGGTGAATGAGAAAGAAGAGCGCGATTCAAAGGCGAGCGAGCCGGCGCGCCAAGGGAGCCGGGCAGGCAGGCAGGCGTCCGGGCAGGCGGGCCGATGCAGGCCGGCGCGAGGGTGGTGGCGGCGGCGGCGGCGGCGGTGGGCGGCGGGCCGGGCGAGCCGGAGGGGCCCCGGCGCTGAGTCCGCCCGCCCCGTCCAGCCGCCGCTCCCCATGCGGGCCGCGCTGCCGCTCAGGATGATGCCGCGCCCTCTGGGCACCAGCACGGCCTTCAGCATCGACGCGCTCATCGGCAGCCCGCCGCCGCCCAGCCCGGGCCACTTCGTCTACGCCGGCTACCCCATGTTCATGCCCTACCGGCCCGTGGTGTTGCCGCCGCCGCCTCCGCCGCCCCCGCCGCCCCCGCCGCCGGCCCTGCCGCCCCCGCCGCCCCCGGCCCTGCCGCCCGCCCACCCGCTGCCCAGCCTGCCGGGCGCCTTCTGCTCGGGCATGGCGCTCACCTCCACCCTGATGGCCGCCCTGCCCGGAGCCTTCGCCGCCCCGCACCACGACGCCGTCCGCAAGTTCGCCCCGCCGGCGCTGCCCGCCAACTTCGACAAGGCCGACGGCGCCGAGGCCGACGACGCCAAGGCCTTCCTGGCCAAGGACGCCGCGCTGCTCGCCTTCTCCGCCGCCGAGGCCGTGCAGGCCTCCCTGGGTGAGTGGCCCGCCGGGGCTCCGCGGGGGCGGGCGGGCGGCAGGCAGGCAGGCAGGGGGGCGCCGGAGGACGGGGGGACGCGGCTGGAGGGACTGGGGGGGGGGACAAGCCGCACAACAGGCCACACGAAGTCCCCCAACACCCGCCCGGTGCCCTACGGCGGCCAGGGCCGGTCAGGATTCCCCCCAAGGCCCCCGCAGTTGTTAGAGAATCGCAGCTGGGCCGGCCTGCCTTCCGCGGAGGCCTGATCCGTCCAGGAGTGGCCCCATATGCCGGGCGCCTCCGGGCCCCAGTGCTGCATCCCCAGGAGCCGAGGGTGGGAAGCGGGGGGGGGCCGGGGGACGCCCCCGGGGCGCTCCTGGGCTCGTCGTTGCGCACTGGGACGCCCTGGCCGCGGCCTCGCCGTGCGCCCGGGCTGCCGGAGACCTTTCCCAGCCAGGCCTCTCCTTCGGGCTTCCCCACCCCTCGTGCCGGGCAAGCGGGGGGGGGGGGTCCCTGAGAGGCAGCAACCAGGTAGTTTGGGGGAGGAAAAGCTGGCCTGGAGCCTCCCGCAGCCTCTGCCCCAGAGGGCCCCGAGGTGGGCCAGGCGCTGTGCCGTCCAGACTGCTTTCCCCGCCGCCCGCAGCCAGTAACGCTGGGCTGCCTTCTTGCTTCCGTGCAGGGGCCATCCGAGGCGCGTCGGGGAAGGACGAGGCCAAAGGCGGCGGCGAGGACGAGGCCAAAGGCAAGGAGGACGGCTTCTGCATGGACAGCGACCTGGACTACAGCTCCGACGACAATCTGCCCGGGCCGGCGGCGCACAAGGAGGACGAGGCGGGCGGCGGCGGCCTGGAGGACGGCGGCGGCGGCCCGAGCGCGGCGTCGGGGGCGTCGGGCGCCAACAGCACCACCTCGACGGGCAAGAACCGCCGGCGGCGCACGGCCTTCACGAGCGAGCAGCTGCTGGAGCTGGAGAAGGAGTTCCACTGCAAGAAGTACCTGTCGCTGACGGAGCGCTCGCAGATCGCGCACGCCCTCAAGCTCAGCGAGGTGCAGGTCAAGATCTGGTTCCAGAACCGGCGCGCCAAGTGGAAACGCGTCAAGGCCGGCAACGCCAACTCCAAGACCGGCGAGCCGTCGCGCAACCCCAAGATCGTCGTGCCCATCCCCGTGCACGTCAGCCGCTTCGCCATCCGCAGCCAGCACCAGCAGCTGGAGCAAGCCCGGCCCTGAGCGCGCCCGGACTCGGCGCCCGCCCGCCCGCCCGTCGGGGGGACTCTCTGCGCGGGGCCCGACGGCAAACCGGACCCACCGCCGCCTCTTACATTCCAGAAGGGAAGGGCCCTCCCCCTCCCTGCAGCCGCTCTGGGGGGTTCCCGGGGGTGGACATTGCTTTGCCCTCCTGTAAGGAGACTCAAAGGGGGCGAGGATCCGCCTGCTCGCGGTCCGCAAGGCTGCCGCGCCGGCTCCGCGCTGCGCGGAGCGGTTGAGCCCGGGTCTGCGGGCGCCCTTCCTTCTCCTCCGTCCGCCGGCTTTGGTTTCGTTTCCTTCTGGGTTTCGTTCGGACAGCTTCGGGCCGGCTGTGCAGCCGCGGCCTCTTCCAAGCCTCGGTTTCCCCAACGACAAAAAGCGCACGACTTTCCCCCCGCCCTCCTCCTCCTCCTCCTCCCGGTTGTGTTTGCATTAATTTATTTCCAAATGTAGTTTGGGGTTTTGCTTTGTTTTTAATTATTTGGTTCTCCTCCTTCTTCTTAAGTTATGGAAACAAATGAAACGAAAATCACGGGTTTATGTTGTGAATAAAGAGACGAAAAAAAACGAAAGCGAGCCAAGCTAGTGGCCGGCGGGGGGGGGGGGGCGGGCGCCGGAGGACGGGGGGTGGGCCGGGGGGCGGCTTGTCCGGCGCCTGGAGAGGGGGGCAGCCTCCGACACCGCAGAGGTAGGACGTCAGGCCCGTGAAGCTTGGCCGAAGGTTTGGGACTGGGCTGCGAGGCTGTTAAGCCGGTGTCGTTGTTGGGTGGAAATGCTGGGAGCAGAGGCGCGCGCGCCCCGGTGTAAAAGCTCATTCCGGTTTGGCTTCGGAGCCAAATTTGACGGCTTTGGGTGGTTTGGCTGTGCGGTTGGCTGGAAGAAACCGGTTAAGAGAGAGCGGGTGGGTGGGATCCACGCGAGCAACTGCCTGGCGCGTAAGGGAAGCGCCGCCGACGGCCCTTCTGCAGGGCGCGGTTGCACGCCTCCGGGCTCCCGGCTGGCATCTCTGCCCGTCGGTCAAAGGGTTGGCCAAGGCCCGGTGCGGGCCAGGCGAGGCAAACGGGTGACACGGCGCGCCCCGGTCGTCTGAAAGGCGGACACGCGAAAAAGTAGCAGCTAAAAATATCGGAAAATCCAGATCCCGGGGGAGGGGGAACCTGAAGGGGGGGGGGATAAAATGAGGAATGAAGCGGCGGCACGGAAGCCCCGGTTTGCCCGGGGAAGAAGGGCCAGGCTGCTCCAGGGAGAAGCGCCGCGCCCCAAATCCCTCTGGGGGGGCTAAGACCGGTAGGCAGAGGCGAGAAAGGGCCTTTCTGCACTGAGGTCTCCTCTCCTCTCCCCCCGCCCCGCCCCTTGTCAGGCCCCCGAAATCCATCGCCACAGCCCCCCACCCCCCACCCGCTCAGCAGCAGCAGCAGAGGGACTCCGAAAAGCGAAACGCGGGTCTGCTCGGGGCCCGCATCTGTGCCAGGCTGGCCAAGGAAACCCCCTTCAAAACGAGAAGGGAGCTGGTGGGGAGAGATGGGGGGCTATCCGAGGCTGGCAGCAGGGGGCTGGAGCCGCGTCGGGGCCGTAGCTCACCCCCCCCCCCCGCACCCCATCCAGTGTCTGGGCTTTTCTGGAAACCTGCGCCATGACGCACGGCCGTGGGCAACCACGAGGACAGCCAGATTCGACCCTCTACTAGACCCACCAGATTTTTTCGGACGGGGGCGGTCCAGAGCCAGAGCTCCTCCGCCAGATCCCCTCGCAGATCCCATCCTCCGCCAGATTCCCCCCCCCCCCCCGCCCCGCGAAACTCTCTGCCAGAGACCTCGCAGCGTCCTGGCCAGGGATCCTCAGCCGTGCGCTCTGCTGGGGTTCCAGAATCTTATTGCCAGCAAAGGGCGCTCCGTGGATTGTCTCCCCGACGGTCGATTCCAGGCCTGGGGAGGGTTGTGGGGTGGAAGGGGGGTCCCCAGGCTCTAATCCTGGCCTCCTGTACGGGCCCAGATCGTGTGGAACCGTGTGCACGCGTCCACCACGGCACACCCGTTTGGCTGCGGGCTCCGGCTCGACGTGGAGACGCCGCTTTCAGGAGGGCAGAAAATGGAGCTTTTGGGGTCGGGGAGGGCCAAACGGCACAGTTGCAAAAAGCCGTCTCTGGCGCGCTGCCTGGTGGTTGGTCCCCAGGAATCTCTTCCGTTTGCGGGAGCAGCAACTGGCCCTGGCCAGGGTGGGGAGATCTGGGGGGGTCTGTCGGATTCGCCAAAACTCCAGGCAAGGGCCGATCCGTCGCTCCCTTTGGCCCCCCAAATGGCCTGGTAAAGGAGAGCAAACTCTGTTGAGTGTGTTTTGGGGAGGGGGGATTTGCCCCCCCCACCTCGGACAATAATCTGAATGGGCCTCTGCTGTGTGTGGTGGCGGGGGGGGGGAGCCAGGCCGAGCTCCGGGAGCTCCAAATTATTGTCCGAGGTGGGGGCCAAATCCGGGCCGTATTTGCCCCCCCCCCACCTCGGACAATAATCTGAACGGACCTCTGGGGGTCGGGCCAGGTCGAGCTCCGGGAGCGGGGAGCAACCCCCCCCCTCCGGCCGAGGCAGGAAGATAAACAAGCGCTGGGGGGGGCGGCGGGGGGGTCTGATGGCTGTCATCATCTCGGCGCGGGCTTTTCATTTGGCTGCCTAATGAGTCGCATCACAGGCGGCGAGAAAAATTGTCAATCGCCGCGGCGCTAATGAATTTCCCGGCAAATTGTAATCAAGCCGGGCCGTCGCAGCTCGCTGATTAATGAGCCCCCCGAGGCCCCCCCGGCCCGGCCGCCCCGCCCCCCCCGCCCCGCCGCAGCCCCGCACTAAATTACGCGCAACTTGTCTGCGCTTCAAATTAACTCCCCGTGATTAATTCTGATGCGCGCGGGCGCGCGGAGGGGGGGGGGGGCTGAAGGATCGCCCGCCCTGATAGAGCCGGGCCTCGAGGGCAGCGGGGCGGGGAGGTTTAATAGGCTTCCTCTGCCCCCCCCCCATCCCTAAAATGGGTTTCAGGCTGATGGGGGTTTGGGGGAGCCCCCGGTTGGGGATGCTCTGAAAACGGGCTTCTAGCTGCCCTGGGAATGGGGGGGGGGGGGGCGCTGACCGCCCTGGTAGAGCCGGGCCTTGCAGCCAACGGAGGGGGGGGGGAATAAATAGACTTGCTCTGCCCTCTCCCCCTAAAATGGGTTGCAGCCCGATTGGGGTTTAGGGAGCCCCCGGCTGCGGATGCGGATGCCCTGCAAACCGACTTCCAGCTGCCCCGGGATTGGGGGTGGGGGGGCGCTGAAGGATCGCCCACCCTGATAGAACCTGACTTCGTAGGCTTTGGTGTGTGTATGGAGGGGGGTGGGGTTAATAGGTTTCTTCTGCCCCCCCCCCCGCCCCCAACCAGTGTGTTGCAGGCTTTGTAGGGCCCTCGGTTGGGGATGCCCTGCAAACTGTGCCCCGGGATGGAGGGGGGGGGCCCAGCTTGGGCCGGGGGGGGGGTCGCTCTCCAGGGGGGGGGGAAGTCCCAGGGCAGCAGGGGGAGAATTCGTTCCGGGACTGCCTTGTCCAGCTCCAGGGGAGAGACATCCTTTTGGCTTCCTTATTATCCGGTTCCTTCTTGCCTGGCCTCCAGCCCAGAGCCCGGCCGGCGGCGGCGGCGGCGGAAAGTGCACTCATGCGACAGGGTAGGAGGCGCCAGGAGTTTGGCCGCGAAGAGGCGGTGGGCCGTTTGGGGGGGGGGGGGTCTCCTCGGAAGGAGCATCCTTGTTCCACGGACCGCAGCCTCCTCTGCCTGGGCCATTTTCTCCTCTCGGCCCCTTATTAGACCAAAGTAATTCAGATCTCCCCCCCCCCCCCCCCCCGCCACAGTCTTATGACTGACTGCCTTGTTGTTGGGCTAGACTCGGCCCGCCTTCCCATCGTCCCCTCCCCCAGGGGCTGCTGCAAGGGTGTCAGCCCCCCCCCCCCGCCCCAGGTCATCCCTCTCTCCCCCTCTGGTTTCTGTTTGTATTGACTTTATTGGCTTCATTATTCCAGCTGCAGAATAATGCACTTTCAACCCACTTTCACAATTGCTTGCAAGAGGGTTTGGCTATTCCGCACAGTAAAATCCAGCTGCAAAGCGCATTGGAAGTGGATTGAAAGGGCATTATTCTGCATGTGCGGAAGGGGCCTGGGACTGGCGAGCCTCCCCGGTGTCTTGTGCACCCTTCCCTCATTGCCGGCGGGGTGTGTGTGTGTGTGTGTGTGTGTGTGTGTGTGTGTGTGTGAAATTAAAATAGGCACCAAAAAGAAAGGGGGGGGGTCGTCCTAGCCGGCGCACGTTGCGCGCAGACCTGCGGTCCACACAGATCTCTGCGCAGGGCCGGGCCGGCGATTCCGGGCAGCGGACACTTGGAGTGGCCGCGCAAGGAAGCTGGAATCGGGTTGGCTGAGGGGCCGTCTGGAAGAACCGGGCCTGGTTGGTTTGGGCTCGGGGTTCCCGGGAGCGGAGGAGCAGGGCAGGCCGGTGAGTCTCTGGCTCTTCCGGCATCAGGCAGATTCAGGGACACCCCCGGAAGGGTGACACACACAGCAGCAGCTTGGGCAGGCGGGCAAGGGGGGTGAATTCGGATTTGCACCACCCGTCTGGAAGCTCTCGGTCCCTGTGGCGCCTCTCCAAGGCTGATCTCCCTGGATATGGGGTTGGTCTCTGTGGAGCCGCTGTTGGACTCTCACCTGGCCGTAAACACGGATTGCCTCGTTTAACCGGGGGCGGGGGAGGGAGGACACAGGTAGAGCCCAAGCTGTTTCAGGAAGGCCCTCAGCCCCCCCCCCCCCAGCCAAGCCAAAGCCCGGCCGCAGGCAACAGGTGCACACAACCCCCCTCTTCTCGCCCCACCCCTTTCCTCTGTCTCTTGGGTCTGTGTTCAGATCAACCCAAACATAAGAGTCAGTATCAGGGAAGAAGAGGATTTTCAGTGTCTCCCCTGTCCTCAGGGACAATTTCCACCCCCATCCCACAATTTGGCTGCCCCCAAAACGTCGCCACCCCCTCAACAGCGCGCCCCCTTCCCGTTCTTCTAAATCTAAATGGAAACGAAGGAGCCCTTCAGATTGTGCGTTCCTCCATTGCAGGGGTTGGACTTGATGGCCCTTGGGGTCCCTTCCAACTCTATGATTCTGTGACCTTTGGGGAGGGGCGCCTTCCAAGGGGCTGGTAGGGGAGGGCAGGAGGATCAGAGTTCCACGGCGGGGCTACTGCTCCGAGGGGGGCTCGTGGCAAGAATGAGCCCCCTTTTGATTCGTGGTAACATCCCCGGATTTCTTCACCTGGGCTTCGAAGGCCGGTTCGGAGGCGCTTTCTCCCCGAGGTGTCCCAAAGAAAGCCCAGGAAGGCAGAACAGGTGCGAACCCAGGAGCAGTGCGGGGTAGGATTGAGGGGTAGATCAGCTTCCCCGAGTCAAAGTTCCCTTCCCCAAATACCAGTAGAAATGGGGAGCTGAGCTTTCATCTCCCAGTTAGAAGGTGGAAAGGATATTATACAGAATTGCCGTAAAGGAAGCTAAGATTCCACGCATGCGGGCATGAGTTCGATAAAAGCAGAAGGGAAAATGATTTTTTTTTTGGGGGGGGGGGGACTAAATGAAGGCAGATGGTGTTACTGGGGAGTTTTCCTTCCACAATATTTGCAGAGAAGGCCGCCCCCCAGGCTCTAAAAAGAGGCGATTTATTGCAGACACGTGGGAAGTACTTTCTATTTCCTGCCCCAGGCCTTGAGGAAGGGGGGGCAAGACCCTGTAATTCCCCTTTTCCCCAGTAAATTTCTCAAGGTCATCCCGCAAGAGTCAGAGGCTGCTCACCTGGGATATAAAACCAGCCCCCCAAAGCATGGAAAGTCTCCTGGAAAGCAGCCGGCCTGACTTTGTGTCTGAAATCTGAACAGCTCCTTGTTTCTCGGGCTTTCCTCCCTGGACTGTATGCTCCTCGGGGCCAGGGAACTGTCCCAAGTGCTGAAAGACTTACACTGGTCATTGGGTTAGTGATTCCGTGATTGTGTTTTAAGGCTGCCAAGACAGGTGCCAAGAAGGACTGCACTGGAAACGAACTTGGATATATAAACAGAGCAAAATGGTTTAACACCACCAATATTTAAAAGGTTTATATTTAAGCTCCCCCAGTTCTTGTGTGATGGTGGGGGGTGGGGGGTGGGGAGGATTTTAATATTTAAAAATGTCAGTTCTCAAACAGCCTCGCGTTACTGTGTCCTGATAACATTAATTTCCTGGGAATAAGACACATGCCATGAAATGGGATTTGGTTCTGAGTAGACCTGGGCAGGAAGCGCCAGCTCTGAAATTGAGGTCTGTTCTCCTTCTACTCCCTGGAAATCAAGATGTCTCTTTCCCTCCCCCTTCTCTCCCCCCCCCCAATTTAAATTCTTTAAAATGTGAATACTTGAAATCTTTCTTTTTATTCCCAACTGGCCACCAAGGGGTCGCCTTTCCTCCTCCCTTATTATAATCCTTCACACATTTTCATGCTTTAATTTTTAATTTTTTAAAAATTCCAAATGGACACCGGATTGCCTCCTTCCTTTCTTCCCCCATTCCAATTCTTCTTCTTCTTCTTCTTCTTCTTCTTCTTCTTCTTCTTCTTCTTCTTCTTCTTCTTCTTCTTCTTCTTCTTCTTCTTCTTCTTCTTCTTCTTCTTCTTCTTCTTCTTCTTCTTCTTCTTCTTCTTCTTCTTCAAAAAAGAAAATATTACTTTAGAAATGCGTTTTCCCAAAACGGAAACAAACACTTCTTTTTTTTTTCTTTTCAACCCTCATTTTAATTCTTCTAAAAATGGAAGCAACGATTACTGGGAGAATTTGGTGTGGACAGCGCCAGTCACACGCAGGCTGCAGAGGGAAGGGGGGGATCGCCCCCCCCCCCCCATGGCACTGGAAACTAACTGGCTGACACCTGCCGAAACTGGCCATTGCTGGGATTTTTTTTCTCCGTGCCCCCCACCACCCTATTCTAGGACCAGCTGGAGGGTCCCGGCTCCTCCCAGGCCTTTCCCAGGGGCGCAACACCCCGTCCCCAACAGCACCCTGAGCTCATCCCATTCTACAAGGCGAAGGGAGCGCGTGGCCTTAGCCAGGGCTGGGTGGCTCCCAGGGGCTTGTAGCCTTCCATTCCGCGGGGGAGGGGGGGGAGATCGGTCCCCCCTCCCACAATCACATCATACACACACACACACACACACACACACACCTTTCTTAGGCATAGCACAGTTACAGTTATCAAGTAGAGATCTATACAACCACTCTAAAACTGTCCAATATCAATTGTAATCGTATGAATCGTTAAATCTCATAAAACATCTAAATAGCTAAAAATTTGATCTAGTCTTACACAACCCTCTGGAACAGCCACCAGCCCTGTGCGGGTCCAGGTTTGCTCCTGTTACCACGGGGTAAAGGGGGGGGTCGTTCTGTGTGCTCCTCCCCAGAAAATAATATTTTTTTAAAAAAAAAAACCTTGCAAACATGACGCTCTCCCCTCTGGGAAAGACTGGTCGCATTGCAAATAGAAAGACTGGGGCGCATTGCAAATAAACGGAATGCAATGAAATGAGATGCAATGAACTAACACGGCTGGCAGCGTCGTGCATCGCGCTGGGCCAGCCTGGCTGGGCGGTTGCTCTTTTCCCGGCACCCTCGCAGCCCCTTCGCCCCCCGCTGGGCCTTTGTGTTGTGGCCTCTTCGCCTCCGATGCAGCAAACGGGATTACACCGCCGTGATCCGATTAAGGGCTGCCGGCGGAGGCGCTCCCGGGCTGGGCTGGGCTGGGCTGGGAGGCGAACTCGCGGCAAACTTTCCCCGGCCATTCAGATGCAGAGCGGCGGGGGGGGGGGGTGGTGGCGCAGAGAGGCTGCGGAGCTCAGCTCTTTGGGGCTTTGTCCTCTTGGAAGGGGCCGCTCCTTCCAAAGGCTGATTGGAGCCCCCCCTCCGTTGCCCCCCTGCCTGCCGCTGCCAGCCCACGCCTGTCTGTCTTGGGGGCAGCTTCCAAGAGAGGCGGCTCCCAAGAGCAGAGCCTCTCTTCGCCTGGCCTTTCTCCCCTGTTGCTGCTGCCAAGGGTGCAATCACAGGTGAAACAACAAGAAGAAGAGTTTGGATTTATATCCCCCCCCCCTTTCTCTCTTGTAAGGAGACTCAAAGGGGTTTACAATTTCCTTTCCCTTCCCCCCACCCCCAACAAACCCCCTATGAGGTGTGTGTGGGGGGGGGGGGCTGAGAGAGCTCCGAAGAACTGGGACTAGCCCAACGTCACCCACCTGGCGTGCGTTGGAGTGCACAAGCTAATCCGGCTCACCAGAGAAGGGATTCAAACCCGGTTCTCCAGATTAGAGTGCACCTGCTCTTAACCACGACACTCTCAAGACTAGGGCATCCACAGGATTAGCCTCCCCCCAGCAGTCTGTGAATACACCACTCCTGGAGGGTCAGTGGGCCAGAAGTGTGATTCCTGGATGGGGCCCAACTGGGCCTCAGGAGAGTCTTGTGGCTTTGGGGGGGGGGGGGGGGAACAGCACCCAACAGTTTTCCCCCCCATTGCAGTCTTCTGCCTTCCCCCCCATCCCAAACCCTTAAAGGAACATGACAGGCAGTACAGAGTAGCGGTTAGAGCACTGCCACGGAAGCTTGCTGAGTGACCTTGGGCCAGGCACACTTTCTCAGCTTGCACAGGGTTGTTGTGAGGATAACATGGAGGAGAGGGGAACAAATGTCAGCCATTTGGGGTCCCCATTGGGGGGGACGAATATGAATTGAATAAATGAATGGCTTAAATAAATGTGTAAACAAACATGAACCGCCTCAGCTGCACCAGGGGCCGTTTATCTCTAGCTAAAAGACAGTATTCCTCAGCGCCACTTGGAAGGGGAGCCTTCTGGTCCTTTTTTCTCGATTCCAAAGCCCAGGTCGGAGCATTACCCAGACAGGGCATTTTGCTACATGGGGGGGGGGGTCATTTTACCCCCCGCAAATCACAGATAATAGGAGAGAAGCGTTTCCATCCTACTCACAGCAAACACTGCTTGCCAGCATCTGCGAATGCCTGTCATTTCCCAGCCATGCACAGAGAGAGAACATTTGCAAAGGAAGATTAAATAAAACCATAAAACACTTTGTGTTTGGCACACTCCCGCTGATGCATAAATCGAACGCTGTTACAGGTCTGAATTGCAAACACATGAGCGACTGCGAGTGGAGAGGGGCAGGACCTGATTTCATTAAGAAGCACGTCACATCTGTGAACCCATAATCATGTCTCAATATACCACTCCAAACATTTGCTCCGAAGTTTAATTCTGCTGCCCGACTGAGAAAGCGCTCGCCTGATTCCGGGAGGAGATCCTCCGCACGCTCCTCCGCAGGGGTATCCAGCATTTTCTTCGGAGGCCTCCTCCCATCAACTGTCAACCTTAGAGCTGCAGCTCAAACGAGGGGGGGGGGGTCTGCGTTGGAGAGCTTAGCATTTCCTCCTTCTTGCTCCAAGCCCCTGCTAAGACCACCTGCAACTCCATTTGAATGTTAGTAGCGCCACACAAATGCGCTGAATAAAAATAGGAGAGGATGCAACTTGAAAAGGAGCAGGTGCTGAGATACTCCTCTTCCCCCGGGAGTGTTTTTCAACAATGGATTGCAGCAGAGATGCCAAGAAAGAGGCGCCCCAGAAACTTCCAACTCAGTCCTGACATCAGACAATCATGGGGGTTGAACGGGCTGGGCTGTCAGATTGCAACCTACCTATGGCATTTCCCGTAGGGTTTTCAAGGCAAGAGATGTTCAGAGGGGCCTTGCCATTGCCCGCCTCTCCATAGCGACCCTGGACTTCCTTGGTGGCCTCTCATTCAAGTACTAGCCAGGGTTGACCCTGCTTTGCTTCGGAGAGCTGACAAGGTTAGGCCAGTGTGGTGTAGTGGATAAGAGCAGGTGGATTCTAATCTGGAGAACCGGGTTTGATTCCCCACTCCTCCACCTGAGTGGCGGAGGCTTCTCTGGTGAGCCGGATGTGTTTCCGCACTCCTACATTCCTGCTGGGTGACCCTTGGCTGCTCACAGTTCTTCGGAACTCTCTCAGCCCCACCTGCCTCACAAGGTGTCTGTTGTGGGGAGAGGGAGGGAAAGGAGCTTGTGAGCCACCTTGAGTCTCCTTACAGGAGAGAAAGGTGGGGTATCAATCCAAACTCTTCTTCTTCGTCGTCGTCTAGCCTGGACCGTCCAGGAAGACAGGATGCTTTTCCATTGCCTGGCTCTGCAAAGCAACTCTGGACTTTCTTGGTGGTCTTCCATCAGAGTGTGGAAAAAACCAGCCTGGGCTACAGAGGCCGGACAATGATAGTGAGTCGAATAATAATCAAGACTTCCGCTCAAAAGAAGCTCGGTAGACCTGGCTGCTTTCTTTCCAACTCCAGGAATCTTTTGCTGCCTTGTAGTAGACAGGCTCAACCAACCACTCCCACCGAGAAAGAAAAGCGCTTCTCCAGACCAGTTCTTTCATTTTCCCTTCCTGTCACTTGAGGTCAGGGTTTGTGGAGCCCGTATGTGCCACCCAGCAATGCCGTTGCTCAGCTGCAACCATCAGTACTAACATTGTAGATTATTACTTAATTTCGTTGAATCTCACAGCTGCCAGTTCTTTTAACTGGTTGTTGGCCTTTCATTACAATCTGAGCCTCTCTCAGAGGCCTAGAACAGGGGTAGGGAACCTGCGGCTCTCCAGATGTTCAGGAACTACAATTCCCATCAGCCTCTGTCAGCATGGCCAATTGGCCATGCTGGTAGAGGCTGATGGGAATTGTAGTTCCTGAACATCTGGAGAGCCGCAGGTTCCCTACCCCTGGCCTAGAACATCCTCCTTTCTACCCCTCCCCTCCCCCTCTGTACCCCTTCCCCCCAGGGTGGGTGGGCCACAACCAGATTATGGGTCCCTTCCTCCTCCTCCCCCCCCCCTCTAGGGTGGGTAGATCACAATCAGATATTTGTGTGGATTTGAGCAGGGCTGCCTTTTGAACCTGCCAGATGTTAATTTTGTCAATTTGAAGATGTTTCAAGTGCTGCCTTGGTGTTTTTGGAATGGCGCTCAGGGTACCAATTACCACTGGGATGACCTCCGCTGGTTTGTGCCATAGTCGCTGAATTTTGATTTTCAAATCATGGTATTTAGTGACCTTCTCATGTTCTTTTTCAACAACCCTGCTGTCACCAGGTACTGCTACACTGACGATGGTCACTTCCTTGTCCTCAATCACTGTGATGTCCACTGTACTATTTGGATTTGAAAGTTAAACAAGATTTTGACCTTCTCATTTTCCATTACTTTCTCTGGACAATGTTCCCTCCAGTTTTTAGCTGTCCTGGTGTTGTAATCCTTGCATAAATCGTTCTCATGTTCCCAATTTAGCCGATTGTCTTAATTCTTCCTCCCCTTGGAAAACAAACTAAGTAGCCCTGAAGAGACTGAGAGACCCCTCCCTGATGGTAAACCTATCACACCTCTCTTTTCCCCCTATCTGGAACAAAAAAAATAAAAATGGGACATTCATGTTCTTCTTCCAGATACTTTGGACCAATGAATCAAATAGTTTAGATGTTGTTTTTGAGGTGAACTCTTTTACATTTGATGTTTCATTGCTATCCTTCTGACCAGCGCCAGATTTTCCTACAGGCTTGGCAGATTGAAGCTTCAAAATCTAGGGGGCCTCCGTCCGACCAAGGTGTGTAATATTCTGGACCGTGTCATTGGTCTTACAAATGCTGTCATAAGTCTCTAAACAACCTTTCAGTCATTTTCAATCACTACAGAATTTAACAATAACGTCCTTTACATAATAATGTCCTTTAGAGGAGGAGGAGGAGGAGAGTTTGGATTTATATCCCCCCTTTTCTCTCCTGTAAGGAGACTCAAAGAGCCTTACAATCTCCTTGCCCTTCCCTCTCCCCCGCAACAAACACCCTGTGAGGTGGGTGGGGCTGAGAGAGCTCCAAAGAACTGTGACTAGCCCAAGGCTGGAGTGCACAAGCTAATCTATTTCACCAGATAAGCCTTCACATCTCAAATGTCAGAGCAGGGAATCAAACCCAGTTCTCCAGATTAGAGTGCATCTGCTCTTAACCAGTACACCACACTGACTTTCCAGGAATAATTGTGATTGCAGAATTTTAAACACCTGTCATCATCTTCAGCTTTACTCAACTTTGTTATAAAACATTCCTCCATCTTCCTGTAGTCATGAGGGTGGGGTGCTGGGAGGAGCTACACAAGTATAACAGCCAAAGGCTGCTCTTCATCTAAATCTGACACTGCTTCTAACACACAATTCAACAGCATGGAACTCACATCAAATCTTTTTAATTGTTACTTTCTCAATCTGTTTTGTGATTATCTTTCCATGCAGACTTTTTGAAAAGGTTGAATCAGCTGGTCTGGCTCCTCCCCCTTTTTTCTTTGACTAATTCGGCGTGCTTGGCCAGTTCACACACTCTCGGGGAGCAACTCCAAAGCATCTCTTTCCCCTGATGCTATTTTACAGGACTTGCCACAGCTCTTCCAGTTCCAAAGATCTTCATCTTCTTGTTACTGCAAGTGAAGGGGTGCAGTGGAGCATCATGCTGGCAGGGGCTGATGGGAACTGTAATCCATAACATCTGGAGGGGCGCGAGTTTGACACCTGTGGGTTACAGGATTGGACTCGAATCTCCACTCTGAGAAACCCAGGTCTGAATTCCCACTCTTCAGAAAAGAAGCAGCATGTTTTACCTACTTCTGCTCAAGTTCAAATCACTGTATGGACTTGATACAGGGGACTGCAACCTGGCAGGGACTGATGGGAATTGTAGTCCATGAACATCTGGAGAGCTGTAGGTTGCAGACCCCTGGTAGAACCTGAGAAAGCTGGGTTTGAATCCCCATTCACAGGGTTGTTGTGAGGATGAAATGGAGATGAGGAGAACAGCCAGTTGGGTTCCCACTGGGGAGGAAAACAGGGTAAAATTGAATAAATAAAATTCCTGAACCTTCCCTGAAGGCCTCTTATATTCATGCAGCCTCATCTTCAACCTGCTTGCAACCTGAGCCAAAATGCTTCCCTGTGCAATGTCCCCATTCAGACTGCCTTCCAACCTGTTTGAAAGCAGCTCTTGTCTGTTTTGTTTGCACCCCAGCTACCTGCAGCCCTTGCTGATGTCGTGCCACCACTTTAACTGAGCCGTTGCTGCTAACTGAGGACTTTGCGCCTGTAAGACTCTGAAATGTGCAAAATTCCATAGGGAGGTTCTTTCCTTTCCCAGCGTCGTGCTTCAATTGGGACTCAGGATTCTTGGCTGGGAAAGAACCACCTTCCAAGTATAAGGAATTCTCCAGGCTTAGCTGATTTTGTTTGTTTGTTTTTGATGCTTTGGACATCTTCAAAAACACTCCTTTTCCAGCCAGGGATGGGGGTGAAAAATAACGCCATTAGCAATGTTAGGTGTGAAATTGGAAAGTTAACGCAACAGAGGCATTCCAGGGAAGGAGACCAATAGAAATGGCCATAAACCAAGAAAGAGATGATAAAATGCGAACGAGCACATCAGCATGTTTTACAAATGTCACAGGAGCATCGGCCTACGAATGTAGTACCAAACGAAATAGCTCCCTCGCAGGTCAGCATCACAAAATATGTAAAACGTGACCAGCGAGAAGCTAAATTAGTTGGCCAACCTTGCTGTCTATTTGGCCTCCAACAGACTCAGATTTCTAAAGACGACAAATACTGGCCCAGTTGATTCAATACGTTAAGGAGAAAGAGAGACAGTTGGAAGCTTTTCATTGAGTTTAGACCAGGGGAACAAATGTTCCTGGGCTGCAGCCATTTTGTCACATGGGGGCCATCAAATCACTCCTACACCCCTCCTCCTTCTCCCAGGTCCATACACTGACTTCAAGACCTGGTACAAAAAAAGTTGTTTGGTTGTGGTGGGGGAGGGCGGCTGCCCTCCCCTGGAAAACTCAGATTTTGCACCAGGCTACATTTTTCCTAGATACGTCTCTGATTAGACACCGTGAAAGCATAAGCATTTATTGTCATTGTGCATGCACAACGAAATTTACAGCAGCATTCCTCGATGCATACAATTTCAGACTCATACCCCATCCTCACTTCCCCCTTCCTCCACCCATCCCTACACAGCCCCAAACACATCAACACGAAGCCGCGGAGTTTAGCATAGCCACAGCTCTAGAGTAGAAGCTGTCTCTAAGCCTCTTTGTCCTAGTTTTGATAGACCTGTATCGTCTGCCGGATGGTAACAGTTCAAAAAGAGAGAGTGCTGGATGAGACGGGTCTCTCAGAATATGGGAAGCCAAGTTGCATCTCAGATCTTCTGAACAGAAGTAACATGTTTTGCCTGCTTCTGCTCTTCACATGTCCATTTTACGGAAATAGCCTTAAAATGTAGTGAATTGTATTTATGAAACCCTTACTAAGAGCCAGGATGGTATAGCGATTAAGAGCTCTAATCTGGAGAACTGGGTTTGATTCCCCACTCCTCCACATGAGCAGCAGACTCAAATCTGGTGAATGGGGTTTGTTTCCCTGCTCCTCCACACGAAGCCTGCGGGGTGACCTTGGGTCAGTCACAGTTCTCTCAGAACTCTCTCAGCCCTACCTACCTCACAAGGTGTCTGTTGTGGGGAGAGGAAGAGAAAGAAGTTCGCAAGCTGCCTTGAGCCTCCTCACAGGAGAGAAAAGGTATAAATCCAAACTCTTCTTCTTCTTTGAAAAAAAAAAGCAATGATGGTCATAGTTTGGTATCTTGTGTTTGCTGTTCCATCCATACAAGAGTCAGCAATTTGTGATGGGGTTGGGGGAGAGCAAGGTTTTCTGAGCTTCTAGTTCCGCAGGTTAATATTTTCCTCACTGGGTGAAGTCGAGAGCATTTAACCCTCTCTGCAAACATTTACTCTTGAGATTGCAAATCAAGTGCAGCCGGCAGTTGGGAAGAGAGAAGGATTCCCTGGCAAGTTGACGTTAGAGGCAACGAGAGTTTTGTCTACAGAGTATATCTTTAAATAGGATTTTATCCAGCCAGGGAGGACTGAGAACTGAGGAAAGACTGAGAAGAAGAACCGAAAGAAGCTGGTTTCCCTCTCCTTGCAAAAGAATTGGGCCTTAAATAAGGTCGTTGCTTGTTTTTAAAGAAGTTAGACAGTTAAAAAAACCCACTTTAAGCCACTAACAGCAAATGTTTTAATTAATGCAAGGCAGAATCGGAGCATATATTTTTTTTTCTAAATCAGAAAGGGGAGAGGAAGAGACATCTTGATTCATAGTGTCACATAATATAAATGGCATCAAACTAAGAAATCTGTGACTTTCCCTTTTGATTTTTTTTTTCGGGGTGGGGGTGGGGGACACATGCTTGACATAACTGCCTTGGAAATACGGCATTTTTAGCCAGTGCTGAAATCACGACTGGGTCGTTTTGACAAAGGTTGTTGGTGTCTGAAAGGACCCGATTTCATCCGCCTTGAATTGGTTTTCAATGGTTTCTGTTTTAAAATTTGTGTAAAAAAATAAAACCTGTACGATATCATTTAAATGAATGATGATGAAAAGGGTTGTTTTTTTAAAAAAGAAATAATCTAACAGTATTTTAAAAGGGTTAAGTGCAGATTATTTATTTATTTTGAAGCAGTGGCGTAGGAGCTCATGTATCTAATCTGGAGGAACCGGGTCTGATTCCCAGCTCTGATGCCTGAGCTTTGGAGGCTTATCTGGGGAATTCAGATTAGCCTGTACACTCCCACACACGCCAGCTGGGTGACCTTGGGCTAGTCACAGCTTCTCGGAGCTCTCTCAGCCCCACCTACCTCACAGGGTGTTTGTTGTGAGGGGGGAAGGGCAAGGAGATTGTAAGCCCCTTTGAGTCTCCTGCAGGAGAGAAAGGGGGGATGTAAATCCAAACTCCTCCTCCTCCTCCTCCTCCTCCTCCTCCTCCTCCTCCTCCTCCTCTTCTTCTTCTTCTTCTTCTTCTTCTTCTTCTTCTTCTTCTTCTTCTTCTTCTTCTTCTTCTTCTTCTTCTTCTTCTTCTCACTCTCTCTTCTTTTCGCCCGCTCTCTCTGCCAAGGCAGCTGGGTAACTGACCATGAGGAATGACAGATATCCACCAGTTCCCATCCAACAGTGGAGAGGAGGCTCCAAGAAACAAAACACAGCACCAGGGCTGTCTAAAAACATAGGCAGTTCATGAGCATAGGGGCCAATGGGAATCTTTTGTAGTAAGAATTTTAATTTATTTTACACCTCTAAATATCACATACATAGGTTTTTTTTAAAAATCCCAATATAGTCCCCCCCAATGCCAACACTAAATGAAAAGAAGAGAGAGAAAAAGAAAACACGCACACACATACAAACGCCTACACATGTACACGGTGACTTCCAGCTACCTCACTAAGGATCCAAACATAATTCTAACTTTGTGCTGATAATTAATATTTACATTTCCCCTGCTTTTAGCCCTTCTTATAAAATTGTCTTAATCTAATACCCTGTTTTCATTTAAGTCTCGAATCCTGCCATTGTTTCTCTGTTTGGATATGTTTTCGATAAGTAGTCCGCAAAGGATTTCCAATCTTTTAGAAAAATTGTCCATATTCTTGTCTCTAATAACTTCCGCCAGCCTTGCCATCTCTGCATATTCTGTAATTTTCAAGATCCAGTCTTGTTTCATCGGAGTTTTGTTGTCCCTCCATTTGTATGTGTATACTGCAGTTGTCATATACATATGCTGCAGTTGTCATATACATAAAAAGTGTTCTATATTGATCAGGAATACTTTCCCCCATCAACCCCAAAGAATTGCCTCAGGTTTTTTTCAATTGTTATTTTCAAAATCTTTTGCATTTTGCCTGTTTACATGTCCACCCCAGGGGGAAAAAAAGAACCACCCTATTGTTGACATTTTCAACATTTGTTTGATATTCCCTTATACAATTTAGACAATTTTTTAGTGTTAAATGCCATCTGTCATGCTAATCTATGGATGTTGTGACTTGCTGTCAATAAATAAATACTATAGTATAGTATAGTATACCAAACTAAACTGAATCTTTGTTATTGGAAAATGCATGTGTTTTACTAGAGATAATGAACAATATTAATGTTAAGGAGGCTTATCTGGGGAATTCAGATTAGCCTGGGCACTCCCACACATGCCAGCTGGGTGACCTTGGGCTAGTCACAGCTTTGCGGAGCTCTCTCAGCCCCACCCACCTCACAGGGTGTTTGTTGTGAGGGGGGAAGAGCAAGGAGATTGTAAGCCCCTTTGAGTCTCCTACAGGAGAGAAAGGGGGGATATAAATCCAAACTACTACTACTCTTCTTCTTCTCCTCCTCCTCCTCCTCCTCCTCCTCCTCCTCCTCCTTCTTAATTTTTATAACAAGTGAACATGCACTACATTCTTTTTTTTTCACAAGCCTTTATTGGCATAAAATAAACATACAAAATCAGCATACAAAATTTGCCCATTATTGCTCACAATTGTAGACACTGGTACTAAAATACTAAATACTAAAATATATACATGGTCCTTCTGTAACTATAGGACATTCCTTCAGCTAAGTTAACTCACTTAAACGTCATCGGATACTGACAGAAGCTAGAAAAATTACTGCTGGCTATATGTGGTCATAATACATAGACATTGGTTGGTATTCATCTAGACTTACGTCTATTATTGTTAGCAGAAATTTTGCTACATTCTCACACACTGTGGGATCCATGTTGTTCAAAAGCATAGGTATCTTAAGAGCATCAGTTAGATTGTTATACAGAAATGGGATAAGTGCAGATTGTGACATTCTGATTTTTGCAAACCTTACACAATGAAAGAGGGTATGATCGAGTGTCTCCACCTGACCCATATTGCATGGACATAGCCTCCTCTGTTTATCAGTTTGTTGATATCTGCCATAGAGCAGCACAGAAGGCATTAGATTGAATCTGGCCAGTGTTAAAGCTCTTCTTAATTTAGGGTTGGTGATCCACTGTAAATAATTGGCCATGTGTCCTTGTTCAATTGGAATAAGCAGGGTCAGGGGGAGACACGTTTTCCTCGCAGCTGTTATCATATCCCGATACTCTTGTTCTATTAGCTTAGTTTTCAAGCAGCTATATGCTTCTGATAGGGAAAGAGGGACTAACGACTCTAATGAAAAGCCAAGAGTGTTGATTTTTCCCTCAACTAGTTTCAGCCACCTAGAATTTGCATAGTCGGAAAGCATGAGGTGTAACAAACTGGAGTGATCCTGCAAATAGTGGATACGTAGCCAGTATCTGACAGTTCTCAGCCAGGCCATCGTGGCATATTATATTTGCCCGAGTTCTAAACATAGGGCTGCATATGAAGCACAATTTGGTAAGCCCATAATTTTGTGGAAGAAACGGGACTGGGCTGTGTTTATATTTTTGTTTATAGCTCCGATCCAAATAGGTGCTCCATAGAGGAGCTGAGAGCAGCATTTAGCATTGAACACCTTCAATGCGGATGGTATATACTGGTGGCCCACAGTGAAAAAGAAACGCTGAATTGCTAGGGCACTGTTGTTAGCTGCAGCGAGTGCTAATTTCCTATGTACTGCCCAATTAAGGTTGCTAGTAAGAGTTATGCCCAAATATTTGAACTGGTTAACTTGTTCTATGGGTCTGCTATTGATGGTCCATGTATGACTAGGGGGTCTTCTAGCGAAGACCATTATTTTGGTTTTTTCATAGTTAATTACCAGTTCGTTCCTCTTACAATATTCAGCACAGCAATTTAAGAGACGAGTGAGACCAACTTTAGTGTGGGAAAGAAGAACGGTGTCGTCAGCATACAGTAACGCGGGCACGTGTTTAGTGCTTAGTTTGGGAACATGCCCATTGGCCTTCTGGAGGGTTGGCACTAGATCACTAAGGAATATATTGAACAAAGTGGGGGCCAATGTACAGCCTTGTTTGACCCCTCTGGTTGTGATGATATTTTCTGTGAGCGGTCCTTTGTTGCGGCTCTTATTCTGCAGCTAGTGCAAGTGTGTAGCTGTTTTATAAGAAACAGTAGTCTGGGGTCCATGTGTAACGCCGTCAATTTTCTCCACAGTAGGGCTCTAGATATGGAGTCAAATGCCCCTTTTAAATCCAGGAAGGCTGCAAACAGTTTACGGTTATTATGAGTTATACTTTTGTTAGCTAAGTGTGCTAAAACTGTTACATGATCCAGTGTTGATTTATTTTTAGTGAATCCAATTTGCTCTGGTCCTATTACTTCTGCTTGCTTGACCCAATCTTCCACTCTCCTAAGGAGTAGTTTTGCATATAGTTTGCCAATTACAGATAATAGGCTTATAGGACGATAGTTTGAAGGATTAGTAATATCACCCTTTTTGTAGATTGGGACAACTATAGACGCCAGCCACATCTTTGGGATGCGGCCCACATGCACTACATAACATAAAAGTGTATATGTTAATGTCACTTCAACTCACTTGACAATGAATAGCAATGGTATTGGTTACATTTATTTATATGTCATTGGTTATTAGAGATGGACTCATTCATTGGGAACACTTGTAAGGTAAGCATGTTGAAGTTATTCAAGATTATGAATTTATGATGCAGGACTAGCCACCAGATATTTTGTTGGAAGTACCAATAAATCTACACTTAATTTTATTGATGATTTACATTTTTATTCCTGTGAGTGGTTGTGTAGGTAGGGGCCCTAATGCACTGCTTTTCCTGGGGGCCTCTTACACTCTTAAGATGGTCCTACACAGCCCCAGATGTAGATCCAAGCAGCTGCTATACATCCTATTATTTTTGAGAGGAACATTCCACCTGCTGTGGGAAAAGACTGGGGAACAGGGAGCAGTTAGCTAATTAAAAGGCACTGTTATAAACACAGAAACATAAAGCCAGAAGGGACCTCAAGGGTCATCTAGTCCAACCCCCTGCACAGCCTGGGAGATTCACAACTCTCCCTGTGTCAGTTCCCCCTCAGGTAATAAATCACTTGTTGGTTTCAAGGATTTTATTGAAGACATGAAAGGAACATAGGAAGACAGTTCTGGCAACAAAAAAAAAAGGCACCAAGCAGTTGATAATATGTTGTAGCAGATCCCCATTCCCCATGTGAAATACGACAGTCAGAAGAGTCCAGCCTGGAGGCCCACCCCAGCCGCAGACTTTCAAGGCCATAACAAGTAGATAAAGCTGCACCTGGAAAAAGCGGAAGTAATCCCCAGTAATTTCCCCCTCCCAACAATGGCATCCTGACACCCAGTGACCCCTGCTCTAAGCCCAGAAGGCAAAAATCTTCACGGTCCCTGGCTAATCTGACCTGGAGGAGAATTCCTTCCTGACTCCAAAGTGGTGACTGGCATTACCCTGAGCATATGAGAAAGGGCTGCGCGAGCCAAACACTGACTCATCCCTTCCCTCCCTTTCCTCTTATCATCAGCACTGCTATCCAATGGCCATCTAGCCTCTCCTTAAAAACCTCCAACGAAGGAGAGCCCCACCACCTCCTGAGGTAGCTTGTCCACCGAGGAACGGCTCTGTCAGGAACTTCTTCCTGTTTAACTGAAAACTCTTTCGACTCAATTTCAAACTCTGCTCCATCCTCAATATGACTGCCCTTGAAACACTTGAAGATTAGTTATCATATCACCTCTCAGTCGTCTCCTCTCCAGGTAAACATACCCAGCTCCTTCAACTTTTCCTCATAGGACTTGATCTCCAGATCCCTCACCATCTTCATTCCCTCCTCTGGACACATTCCGGATTGTCAACGACATCCTTCTTCAACTGTGGCGCCCAAGACTGAACGTGGTACTCTAACCAAAGCAACATGACATCATCGCTTTGCGTGATCTGGACGCTATACTCCTGTCAATGCAGCCCACTGAAGTTGTCTTTTAGCTGTTGACTCATCTTCTCCTTATGTATTTCTGACTGGAAGTGGTGTAGTTGGGGGCAGGGCCTGCTAGACAGGAGGATATGGCCCCATGAGTCCCACCAACTACCAAAATGCCAGGAAAGGATTTGGCAAGCAGCAGTTCCACGTGGGTAGTGAAGGTGTAACCCCCATGCTCAGAATGGGTTAACCCAGTAAGGGGTGGAGACTCAAAGCAGCAAGAGGCTGCAGACCTCATGTAGTTTGGAGGAGACAAGGCTACCAGACTCAGACCTTGATTTCTATAAGCCCTTAACACCTTGTTGAGGTTTCTTTTTGTGGTTGTAATGGGTGAGAGTTCTCCTGGAAACCTTCATCATGTTGAATCCTGTTCATCAAGCCCTTGGAGTCTTCAGGAGTCAACCCACTTGCAAAGAAGAATTGGACTTGGCAGTATCAGTAGACTGTAAATATAAGGACTTGAAAATGCAACCTGAACAGGACCTTGAAGTGTGATGTTAAATGTTGATGTTATATGTTAAGAAAGTAAACCATTTTGTTTTTAAAATTTGTTGTTGCAAACTCATTCCAAGTTCTGCCCCACAGAACCCACAGATAGAGGTTACAAAGGCAGGAAAGAAGTTTCAGAAGTTGACAGAGGGAAGTCAGGAGGAGGAAAGGGGAGAGACTCCTACTATTTGACGGCTTTAACAATAGCAAAGATCCCCACCTGGCCATTTCAAAGGGTTTGCGCACTGGTCAGCTGAACCACACGCCAAAGGACCATCCCAAAGGCAGATATATGTGCTGTGGAAAAAAGTATTGGGTTTCATGCCGATTGCTTTATGGAATTTGGTCTGCAACGACCCTCAGCAACCAGTTTCCAGGGCCAAGTTAGGCCAACTAACTCACAGAACAATTCCCCGTTCTTCTACTAACGCAAGTCCATGGGTGGCGTCTCAAGAGGCAACCGCACATCGGAAGATTAAACGTGGGGGTGGAGAAAGCAATTTGGCAACTCTGGCACACGTTGAAAAGGGTTTTCTTCTCGGTGAGTGATCAACCCATCTTGTGGGGTGTGTGAAAAATAAGTCTCCTCACTTGCAGACGATGGCTAATAAATCTAAGGGCTTTCCCACAAAGTAACTGAAAAGGAGGAGGGGACAGAACTCCGCTCCAGGCCGCAGATACGCATTCTCAGGCAGGGGCGGTGGGCCCAAAACAATCTTCTTTAGAAAGCTCGGCTCGAAAAACGTGGAGAACAAAAGCGCCACAAAAAATGTCACATGTGGAGGGAGGAACTATTTTCCTTAGAGTGGACTGAAAGCGATATTCTATGCACTGCGCTTAAACGCAGCCATTACAATTGAGCGTCAGGCAATTCGTAATGCCTGCCGACGACCGTTTTCACAAAAGGTGATGAGATCCCTTGAATTCCGAACCGCTATTTTTCTCCGGTAATTTTCATGATTCAACATTTCCAGGGCTATGATAAGTTACTGCGAGAGGAGGGTAACAGTGAGGCTCTTGAAGAGAAATTGTTAATTTGAGATTTGTAAAGGGCTTCCCCTAATGAATAATAGCTGAGGCCCATCCATCTTCCTGCCTCATTTCGCAAAGGAACATTTGTAAAACAAGGGACGTCAGTTAGTCTCTTTAAATGACTGCCCCCTCTTGGGAAGAAGATGCCAAAGGTTTCCTAGCAAACAGTATAAGCAACAGGCAGGCTTTTAAACATCTCCTTTAAACCTGTGGGAAACCACTTGGCCTGGTCCAGTGGAGGAGGACTCTTTTTCCTATGCCTTGCGGAGGAACACCATCCCCTTCCTACACATTGCAGTACAGTTATCCCTTCCACATCGCTGGAGTTAGGGGCGCAGCGCCTGCCACAATCTGGAAATCCATGTAGAGTTGTTGGGCCCTCCACCCATACCAGAGAAGAAGTCTCAATTCTTTCTTTTTCTTTAACTTTAAAAAAGAAATTGTGTATATTTATGGTGTTAAAATATAAAATATATTGATATTATGCAAATACAATGGATACATATACAATATTGATATTATACAAATACAATTGATATTATACAAATATTGTGTATATTAAATAATTATATAAAGATAAATATGTTCAGATATATAATTATATTATACAATTGTATAATATATTGTATAATTGTATATTATAAAATTATAAATATGTTGATAAACAATTTTATATATATATACATTATACAATTATTATACAATTATATATATATACATACACACACACACACACACAATTATATTAGAAGAAGAAGAGGAAGAAGAAGAAGAGTTTGGATTTATATCCCCCTTTCTCTCCTGTAGGAGACTCGAAGGGGCTTACAATCTCCTTGCCCTTCCCCCCTCACAACAAACACCCTGTGAGGTGGGTGGGGCTGAGAGAGCTCCAAGAAGCTGTGACTAGCCCAAGGTCACCCAGCTGGCATGTGTGGGAGTGCCCAGGCTAATCTGAATTCCCCAGATAAGCCTCCACAGCTCAGGCAGCAGAGCAGGGAATCAAACCCGGTTCCTCCAGATTAGAATGCACCTGCTCTTAACCACTACGCCACTGCTTATATACACTTATATTATACTATATTTATTTATTATTAAACTTGTATACCGCCCTCCCCCTATATATAATTGTGTATATATTATACACATATATACATACATATAATGCGTTTATATATACATACAATGCGTTCCTGTACTTTTTCTGTGTCATCTGTTGGTCTTTGTGTGTCGTCTGCGGCTTCTGCAAAAGTCCCCCCCCCCCCCGCATCCCATTTAATTTCTTATGCCAACCTGTGATATATCAAAACCACGATGGGGAAAGTTGCGATGTGGATGGGATAACTGTAGTTTTCAGCCTCTCTTTAAAGACTGTTTCCTTCCCAGAACTGTATAGAACAAAGTATATTAGGATTTCATTAGATATGTGAGCTAAGAAAAATGAAAGATAATGGGGGACGGGGATGTTTGCAAGGATAATTATATCATAGATGCATTAATGTGAAGCTGGCCACTTTATAGCCATAGACTTACACTAGCCAATTCCCACCACCTTCTGTGATTAGGAGAAAAAATTAAACCTGTATTTGACCCTAGTAATTTTCAAGAATGGGAGAATTCCACTTGCATAAAGCATTACATGCTTGTTGTTAATTTTGGATAAAAGTGATCAAAGAATGCCTATTTTTCAATATTAGCAAATAAAGAGACTTCTAATAATTCATGAAAACAACATTCACAGGCAGATTTTGAGAAACCAGCATTACAAGAAAGCAAAACATTTATATTTAAAATACACTATTTGCAGGTTGATCTATTTTTTTTTAAAGGAAAGGGTTACCAAACACAATGGCAGAAAGATTTGGGGTGCCAAATTATTCCAGTTTCAAGGGGTTTTTTTAATATACAAAAGGTTCAACTTCTACAGTGAATTAATCATTAAGGAAAAATAATGTTTAAAGGGCCAATGCATAGTATTTGACTCCAGAAAGGTTAGCAAAAAAATCTATAATATTCCTGGGAGTATATTGGTACTGTCTCATGAAAGATGCCACTTTTGTCACATGTGGTGGGAATGACCTTGTCCCGTTGAATATTAGAAAATTGGTGGACTTCCGGTGAGCAAAACAATGAGCAGGAGACCTCCACTAGTTTGGAGGAGAATCCCTCGGTGAAATTTAGCGATTCCAACCCCAGGAAAAGGTTGAAACAAATCGCTGAATGGGAAGGAGATGGGGGAAAAAACACGACGCTCCAGCAAGTCATAATTGCAGTAAAGAAATCAGAACCCTTGCAGTAACAATAGTTCTGGCTCACATGCCATTCTGAGCACAGTCCCCCTCCCCTCCCCGAAAAATACTTTACTAATTTTCTTTTTTATGTTTTTAAAAAAATTTATTTCCAACAAAAAATTTTAAAAATTACAATACATAACCAAAAAAAGAATCTCAATTTCAGTTATATACATTTGTCAAAAAGCTTTCCCCTTTTGGGAAGGTCCACAACTTCAATTTGTTAAACTATATATACAGTTAACTACACCAACCATTCTACATAATGTCCCATTATGTCAGTTAGTCCTACAAAGGATTTTTATACAAAAAGCAATTTATACAGCTAAACTCAAATTACATTTGTTTACATTATCTTGTACTGATATAGATATATACAAGTTTCAAACTGTACTTCGTTACTTAATAACATTGTACAAATCAATTTTTTTACTATGACGAGTAGATATTGTATTTTTCAGAAAAGAATATTTTCAGCGGTTCCCATATATCTTCTTTCTTCTTTTCTTTTTCTCCCTGCAAAGATAGGGTTAGAATGTCTAGGTCCATATATGTCCAAATTCTTATGAACCAATCATTTAACAAGGGTAATTCTTTAAGTTTCCATTTTTTTGCTATCTCTATGTGAGCGGCGGCCATTAAATATATCAGTAAAATGCCATATAGTTTAATTTTCTTATCTATATATAGTCCTAGTCAGATTTCCATTAGTTGCTTGAATTTTTATTTTAAGTATGTTTTGAATTTGTTTATGAATTTTTTAACTTTATTTTTTTAACTTTATTACAAGTCCACCAAGCATGGAAATAAGAACCCAATTTTTTCCACACTTCCAGCATAAAGGTGGATTTTTTTTGTCAAATTTGTGAATTTTTGTTGGTGTTATATGCAGGGACGTAGGTATAGATTTTTTATGGGGTGGGTGGGGGTGGGGCCATGCTCCTACCCGCCCCTAGGGACGTGTCCATGCCTCCCAAAGCCCCACCCCTGGCCTCAGTGCTGATAAAAGCAGCTCTCCAAGGCTGGGGATGGCAGGCTCCCCTGCCCTGCCCTGCCCTGCCCTGCCCTGCCCCCCCACCAATTGGGCTCCCAGCCAGCAGCCCCTTCTGCCCTCCCCTCTGGGCAGAGGCCTAGCTAGGGAGCCTGGTGCAAAATCAGAGTTTTGCGTGCACCCGCCCCCCCCATGGGCAGCCACTGTGATGCTGGAATCCACCCCAAACAGCATCACTTTCAAAGGTGTTTAAACAAGAGAGCCCCAATTCTACTTTTAAACCCACCTTAAAGGGAGAATCTGGGGTCCCCAGGTAAAACAACATTGAAAGTGATGCTGAAACAGCATTGAAAGTGATGCCTGAAACAGCATCACTTTCAATGTTTAAACTGAGGACCTCAGATTCTCCCTTTAAATCCATGCCTGCTGAGGGGTGCCTGCTGTCAGGCGTGCAATTGTTAAGCTAGCAGCACCAAACTTTCAGAGTATCTTTAGGGGACTCTCCTAATGATACCACCTGGGTTTGGTGAAGTTTGGTTCATGGGGTCCAAAGTTATGGACCCTCAAAAGTGTAGCCCCCATCTTCTATTAGCTCCCATTGGAAACAATGGGGGATGAAGGCACTCCCTTTGGGAGTCCATAGCTTTGGATCCCCTTGACCAAACTTCAAAAAACCTGGGTGGTATCAGTACAAGACTCTCCTGATGATACCACCCAGGTTTGGTGAAGTTTGGTTCAGGGGGGCCCAAGTTATGGACCCTCAAAGGTGTAGCCCCCATCTTCTATTAGCTCCCATTGGAAACAATGGGGGATGGAGGCACCCTCTTTGGGAGTCCATAACTTCAGACATGCAATGCGGGGGGGGGGGGGGGTTTGAACCCGAGAACCCCTCCCTTACCTACGTCCTTGGTTATATGCCATCTATGTAGCATTTTGTATATATTTTCTCTTATTTCACTGCATCTGATATTTTTGTATGTATTATGCCATATTAGTTCCCATTTATCTAATAAATGTCACCACTCCATTTTATCATGCTGTCCTTAACCAGTTCCTCTTCTGTATCATATTAGCAGAACTTGATAAATTCTGCCAATTAATTTTTTATTGCCTTTTGGATAATTTTGTCGAATTCACTGGGTTTTAATGCAAATCCCCAGGTCACTTGATCTTTTCTAAAGTATTGTTGAATTTGAATGTAAGTATATCAATTACAAGGTTCCCCCCCCCACATTATTATTTCCTCTCTTTCTTTTAATACTATCTTATTATTTTTATTAACCAGTATGTCTTTTTAGATCAATCAATACTTTCCCTCATTAATTTCCTTTATTTTTAATGCTTCCATTCTTGATACCCATAATGGAACTGTGGTATATAATCAATCCTTATATTTGTCCCAAATTATTATTAGGGAGTTTCTTACAAAATGATTGTTAAAAAATTTAAATTTCCTTTCACTGTCTGACCAAATTCTGTCATGCCAACCATATTCTAATCCTATTCCTTCTAATAAGAGTAAATCATTGTCTTTCAGATCTATCCATTATTTTATCCAGGATAGAACATTGGCTATGTAGTAAAGATGCAAGTCTGGAACTGACCATCCTCTTCTGTCCTGTTTAATATTTTTTTAAAGTTGAAATAAAAGAGAAAAAAATCAGACTTATTCTCTGTCTTGTAACGACGGCTCAGTTGAATCTCTGGCCCACCAATTACTACACTGTCTCAGATTCAAGGAAATCAGATCCAAGTATGTGAATCTTACTCCTTCACACTTACCCGATCTCCCCGATTTAATTAGATTACACTACTTGGACAACCCTGATCCTTCTCTCTGCATGATAGTGGCAGACTTTCTCCTGGAAATTACCAAACGCCAGTAGATTTCCTTCGACCTAACATTTATTTCCTGTATTGTATATGCTTTTTAATCCGTTTTTTATTATTGTTGTACTGTTGTCTATGCCAATAAAGGCTTGCTTCTTAGACTTATTCTCTGGCACAAAGGGAAGACCAAAAAATGTTACGCAGATTTCCAGATTGCAGGGAGTGCTGTGCCCCTAACCCCAGCAATTTGGAAGGGATAACTGTAAAAGATTGCTAGAACCAGCATACAGGATCAATACATGGGGACACATGTAGACTCCTTGGCAAGTGCCTCCCAGAGTAACACTTCTAGAAATGTTTCAGAAAATCCACATAGGACATCTGAACACTGAAAAGTACATACAAGAGTTTGAGAATTGATGCATTGATTGCACGTTGTTTTCATCCATTCCTCATTCCGGTAGACTTCTCTGTGGACCCAGAAATATTATATCGTCTGTCATGGCTCAAAGCTTGTGGGTTTGTGATAAATATATCCCATGATGTAGTCTTTTCGTAATGATTATGGGAATGAAGAGTAGCAAAGTTCATAAACAGGGCCATTAAAAAAATTATTCACTCCAGGATTAGGTCAATTGTGAAGTCTTCGCTCATCACTGGGGCGCCCAGAAGAAGTTTCCACTATTTTGTAACTTTTTACTGCTGATTTATCATTTATCACTGTGGTTTGCTAATTCTTGCAGGAATGATTGTGAGTCCCTTTCAACTGAAGTTGGTTTCATTCCATAACATACCCAGTCAAAACTTGTAGAGGTTGGAGCCACTCTTGAGGAAATGCTATAATGTTCTTGGTTCTTTCCATTCCAATGTGTGAACAAGTGCAGACTTTCAGCAAGGCATGTCAGTTATCCATCACTTCTGGCTTTGAGCAGACACCAATAAAACACAGAGGTTGCATCCATACATAATTGAATGTTGTGCTGGACTATAGCAGTATGAAGGCTTTAAATACCATTTAAAATGAGGAAATGTGTTGTGTAGTTTGATCAGTGTGGACTCTAGCCCAGCCTCCACAAGACAGACAAAACCTTAAAGTAGCTTCTGAAAGCAAAGTCATTCCAGCTGAGGCTTGAGGTGAACAGGAAAAAGCCAGTAACTTTCATCACCTGTCTGAGATGGAATAAGATAGTTCCGTACAGAGGCTCAAAACTATATAGAATTATGACACACAACATTTGCTGGGCTCACAAAGTCATAATGTTTCCAGTAACAAGGGAAGAGCGCAGAGACCAGTTATCAACCAAGCTTTGATTGCTGAGGTGAGCTGCGAGCCTTCCCCCTTCTGGAAATTCTGGTAATTTCACCTGCCATGCCAAGAAAACAGTCTCTGAAACAGCACAATTGCCTCTTCACTGTAAAGACCCTACTTTATCCCAAAAGCCAGGCTCTGAGACATGTGAAGTCTCCTGAGAATGGGATGGTGCCTCCAGAGATATACACAAGAGGAAATCCTGTCTGAAAATGTATTGCTTCTTCCTGCTTACTTTCAAACCAGGTTAATATAGAAGCCTTCCAGTCTTTCTCTCCGGAAGCTCAGACGCTAACTAACAAGGGATGACAGGGTAACAGATTTTTCTCTCGCACTTTCCACACCATTGGTTCCTTCTGCAATCCATTGGCCCTGATTGCCTGTTATTCACTCTGCACACACAAATCCAAAATTGCGTCTTGAAGGCCAAGCATTCTTCTTCTTCACTCTTTTGTCCCAAAAGCTGAGCCAAATTCCACACTGCCTATATCTCACCTCTGGTTTCTCCCCAATCTTCTCATCTGTCACTGTGGACATGAAATAGGAACAAAACAAACAAGAGAGAAGCAACATGCCTAGAGAGAAAAAGGCAATGGGACACAAAGAGAATTAGTTTGGCCAGGAAGGGATTAATTCAGTGGTGGGATCCAAAAATTTTAGTAACAGGTTCCCTCGCCAGCCCCCCTTCAGCAAAGGGGGCAGAGGCGTACCTAGGCAAACCTGAGCCCTGGGCAAAACCTGAGTTGGATGCCCCCCCATGGGCAGCCACCCCACCACGACCCCAATTTTTTTTTGCACCAGGTCATTTCTAAATCATCATCTCATTATAGAAAATGGCCCCCTAACTCACAAATCTGAACACAGCAATGAGGTGGAAACACACAGGTTCTTTGATAGAGACTGGTGAGATACAAAAGGTCACGAAAGGCTGAGAATCAAACTGATTATTGCAGTACCTGAAAGTGATTAACCCAGTTCAGGGAAGGTTACATTATTAGTCCTACCAATTGCTATATGGAACCTTCACGTTCAAAGGCAGTATGCCTCTCGGGGAGGCGAGGGCGTGGAGATGGAAAAGCAGACCCAATTAGTAACCCCCTCTCGGCACACACAAATAATTAGTAACCCACTCTCGGGAACTGGTGAGAACCTGCTGGATCCCACCTCTGGATTATTTGACTTCGCTCCAGCCATCTTGCAACCACCCCTCCCCCTTCCTTTCCAGGCCATCTGGACCAAAAATGTTTCTGCACTTTCCTAGTTATCTCCACAAAAGAATGAGCTATATACTTGCCTTTTTAAATGAAAGTTGGGAGTCTGTACAGGGACCGTGGCACAATATGTGGGGGCATTGCTCTGATATGACCCTTGTAGATGCAAGCAAGTGAAGCATAGGGATATCCTCAACAAGTGAAGCATAGGGAGATCCTCAGCAATTGGTGTGGGCAGATCCTTCTCAGCTCCCCTGTGTGAGTTTATAAAAACAGACACCACGCCTCTGAATGTATGGAAGGTGTGCTTTCTTCACCAGCATGTTAACAAAAGGTAGCCAGCATGGTGTCATGGTTAAGGTGTTGGACGAGGATCTGGGAAACCCGGGTTTGAAACCCACTCGTCCCATGGAGGTTGCTGGGTGACTTTGGGCTAGTCTTGACTCTGACTAGTATATTTGGATGGGAGACCTCCAAGGCAGACTAAGGTTGTGATGTGGAGGCAGCCAGTGGCAAACCACCTCCAAAGGTCTCTTGCCTTGAAAATCCCACAGGGTCCCCAGCTGTGACTTGATGGCAAAGAAAAGTGTGAACAAAAAGTGAGAACTTACTTTTTGAGGACGTTTCAAAACGGTTGTGGAAAGCTAGTGTAATATACCTGAGGCCACAGATGAAGCCTAAAAGAATGAAGAGTGACTCAAAACAACTTTAACATGAAGAAGCAACTGAAATGTTTTATTACAGCAGCCTCTAAGCCCAGGGCACACGAAGGCCCTTTGATCAAGTCTTTAACACTGTAAAGGAGCAGCAGTGACGTAGGAGGTTAAGAGCTCGTGTATCTAATCTGGAGGAACCAGGTTTGATTCCCCACTCTGCCGCCTGAGCTGTGGAGGCTTATCTGGGGAATTCAGATTAGCCTGTACACTCCCACACACGGCAGCTGGGTGACCTTGGGCTAGTCACAGCTTTTCGGAGCTCTCTCAGCCCCACCCACCTCACAGGGTGTTTGTTGTGAGGGGGGAAGGGCAAGGAGATTGTAAGCCCCTTTGAGTCTCCTGCAGGAGAGAAAGGGGGGATATAAATCCAAACTCTTCTTCTTCTTTTAAAATATGAGGGAATGTCCCTGAATTGTAAATTCAGTCCTTTGAAATGGCAGACAATACTTGGAAGAATCCCCAAAAGATGCTTTTCCGCCATGATAATCATTCTGTAAAATTGCCATCATTATGAGAACAGGCAAAGCCCAGGTATGTGGTCAAATGTGGGTTGTGGGATGAATAAAGTGGGTTTTGTGAACTTTACAAAGACAGAATGCTGAAGGAGGAGATCTGCAGGGGGTCCAGCAAAGGCAACCAGAGAAAGAAGGTCCATGAGAAAAGGAACTATTTAAAAGAAGCAGCTACAGAAAAGAGCCAGGGCAGTTTAATTGGCTTGTGTTTGGTTACAAGCTTAGGGCATGTTGATCATCTCTTTCAAGAGCATCCTCCAGAGCTGGAAATGTCAGATAAGCAGCTGGAACATTCTTCCTGTAGGACAGACTTATCTATTTCACATAGCATGTGAAGGAACCACCACTGAGACTCCCTGCGTAGTGCCTCCATTTTATAGCCAGCATGGTATAGTGGTTCAGAGTGGCAGACTCTAATCTGGAGAATTGAGTTTGATTCCCCACTCCTCCACATGAATGGCAGACTCTTATCTGGTGGCTGGGATTTGTTTCCCCGCTCCTACACATGAACCCTGCTGAGGGACCTTGGGCTAGTCACAGTTCTCTCAGAACCCTCACCCCCACCTATCTCACATAGGTGTTGTGAGAAGAGGAAGGTTTTTGTAAGCTGCTTTGAAACTCCTTAAAGGAAGGAAAATTGAGGTATAAATCCAAACTCTTCTTTTTCTTCAACTGTAAGTGGCGTTTCTCAGTTGTAAATCTGACATTGCAGTTATGTTGTTTAGACAATTTTGTGTAAGTCAGGTGACCAAATGTTTAGATGTCTCCACTTGTATTTTATGCCGATAAAATCTGGTTCCATGAGCCAAAATATCCTTATTTATATATCTATCAAAATGCTTACTTGGACCCTTGTAAGATTTCAGTGTTACTGTTTGGTGATTGGTCCTCCTGGATTTTTTTGTGTGTGGTGAGATCTTGTTTCCCTGCTGATGTCCATCTTTTCTGGAAATAAATTAGACCACTTTGGTTGACAGTTCTTGTCTCTTGCCACCCTCCCCAAAAACCCTCCAAACAAAACCCGGCCTTAAGAACGAAGCCCACGAAAAAGGGCCCAAAAATTATATGTAAACCAGCAACATTAGCTAACATACCACTGTTAGCAGCTGGTGTTACCAGCAGGAAGACATCAATTTACAAGTGTCGTATCGCACAGCCTAGTGAAAAGTTGATCAGCCAGTAAGAGATGTTTCATACGCTATGAAGTGAATTGATCTCTCCATGAAATTAATTGTTTTTTTCCCCTTTAAATCAATGAATGAGATTCTGCACAGCTCTTCCAAAGAGACAAGAAATAAGAGTTTGGTTGTGCATCATTATATATTCTGTTCCATCTTTGGCTCCCCGCCTTCCCCCAATATTGAAAAAGGAACAAGGAACAAAGGTAAATGTCAAAACTGCAGAGCTATAAGTGGAGGGTAGAGGCTTCTTTGAAAGATCCAGGCTTTTGAACACACACGTGAACACACAGGATGCTGCCTTATTCAGAATCTGACCATCAGCCAATCAAAGTTATATTCTGTCTCAGAAAAAGATGTTAGGAAGGGCAGTTGAGCTGCAATGGTTGAGAAAATTATATGCTTCTGCATTTAAATTTAGTCAAGAACAAATATGAAAATTGTCATTCATTTTTACGTGCTGTCTTTGTCAAAACCATAGAACATTGATGCAAGAGCATTTTTAGTTCATTGTAGTTATACTTTCAAATGGGAAGGGGGGGGGAGCAGGACTAGACAGGCACTAGGACCCAAATGATTCCTGCAACAACGAAGGATTAGATAGGCCAGTGGTTGGATTCAGCAGGTTCACAGAACCTATTGTTAAAATGGTGCTTGTAAACCAGCAGTTGAATCCCACCACTGGAACCAGTTTATTAAATTATTTGAATCCCACCACTGACTAGAACCCAAATAGATCCTGCAACAAAGAAGGTCAGCATGTTGAATTCTGTGACAAAGGAATATACAATCCTATGAAAATCTTTTTCTGAGACAGTATTGTATATTCAGACTGGCAGGATCTCAGGCTGAGGTCTTTCATATCACATGCTCCTGAGGCCCTTCATAGCACATACTCCTGAGGCCCTTCATAGCACATACTCCTGTGGTCTTTCATATCACATACTCCTGAGGTCTTTCATATCACATACTCCTAAGGTCCTTCATAGCACATACTCCTAAGGTCCTTCATATTGTATACTGCTTTCATATCACATACTCCTGAGGCTTTTCATATCACATAATCCTTTCATATCACATACTCCTGAGGTCTTTCATATCACATACTCCTGAGGTCCTTCATATCACATACTCCTGAGGTCCTTCATAGCACATACCCGTGAGGTCTTTCATATTGTATACTGCTTTCATATCACATACTCCTGAGGCTTTTCATATCACATAATCCTTTCATATCACATACTCCTGTGGTCTTTCATATCATATACTCCTGAGGTCTTCCATATCACATACTCCTGAGGCCCTTCATAGCACATACTCCTGTGGTCTTTCATAGCACATACTCCTGAGGTCTTTCATATCACATACTCCTGAGGCTTTTCATATCACATAATCCTTTCATATCACATACTCCTAAGGTCCTTCATAGCACATACTCCTAAGGTCCTTCATATTGTATACTGCTTTCATATCACATACTCCTGAGGCTTTTCATATCACATAATCCTTTCATATCACATACTCCTGAGGTCTTTCATATCACATATTCCTGAGGTCCTTCATAGCACATACTCCTGAGGTCTTTCATAGCACATAATCTGGTCTTTCTATAACGTCAGCAACATAATTCCTTGTGAGGTCTTTCATATCACATATTCCTGAGGTCCTTCATAGCACATACTCCTGAGGTCCTTCATAGCACATACTCCTGAGGTCTTTCATATTGTATACTCCTTTCATATCACATACTTCTGATGCTTTTTATATCAGATACTCCTGAGGCCTTTCATATCACATACTCTTTCAACTGGAGATGCCAGGGATCGAACCTGGGATCTTCTGCATGCAGAGGCTTTCCCACTAAGATATAGCCCCTCCTCTCCTCTGTCTGCCTTCCAGGGAAAGTGACTAGTGCTGGCACTGGCGTTCTGCCATGACTTGTTCTTCTAAGGATAGGGCAGAAATGCAAAGAAGCCGCATAGCAGAAACCAAGAGTCAGGCATCTAAAAGTAATTGCTGTCTTGCCCCCAGAGAAAGTATTTCTCTGATCCCATTAGGAGATGCAGGGCCTCTTTCCTTCAAAATCTCCTTTTTGACTCTGCTGCCTGGCATCATACATCTTCTTTTCTTCCTGGGGATCTGTGAGTGCCACCAGCTGAGAATGTTTTCAAGCCTATGTGGAGGTGGGGTTTGGGGCAGGGGGGAGCCATCAAAATAAAAGTTATCTTTCAATCTGCTACAGCAGTTCTCGGTAAACACTCTTGAGAGAGTTTGCAACAAAGGGAAAAGAAGGAGCACAAGCACTCCCCGCAGCTCTTGCTGGGATCTGTCGCAAAGACAGAGATTGCAAATATTTTTTGAGACTTTCAAAGGAGGATTTAATGGGGTGAACAACCACATTTCTCCCCTTTTCCGATCACTGCACCTTCTTGGGGTGACCCAAGATTAGTCTCCATCAGAGGGGAAAGAACAGGTTGTTATGACTGCTAATATTAAAATATTGTTTACACCATGCCTACAATTAAGAACGGTACAGAAATATAGTTTAAAAGGCCCTGCTTGAAAACTTAAGTAGAAGGCAGATTAGAGTTATCTTTGAGCCCGGCTTCAAGATCCTTTCTATTTTCTCTCCCCTTTTTTTAACTGAAGTTCGTCTTTAATTTGTCCCCGCCTTTCATCCTCTCAGATTTCCTTACTTCCGCCAACTTTAACCTGCAGGGTATATTTCACTGGAGCGTCTTTTATTGTCTCCCAAATTGCTCGCTGTTTGCCTCACGAACGTATCCTCTACCCTTCTGCACCTGTAGTTTGAGACAGAAAGGGGAGAGGTTCAATGTACCACACTGAGATGCCAAGAAAGCATGGGGGGGGGGGGGAGTGGAAATTTGTAAAGCAAGAGGCTGAAATACTTGGCAAAGGCAGAGACCAGGGCCTGGAGAGCGGGAAAAGAAGGAGAGGGAATCAGCAAAACGGAACCCATTTATAGAGAAAGAGTCCCTTGCCAGGGACTAATAATACATTGTTTCTGTAGGTCAGATTGTCCGGGCAACAAAAACGACAGCAAGAACATTTTATGTCTGGGTAGGTTAGCAAGGTGAGCCAAAGAATCCCCACAGCTAACTCTCTTTCCCCCAAAATTTGGGTGCAGGACTATAGTCTTTGAACTATTTATTCACTCTCATTGCTTACATTTCAAACAATCAAAGTGATGCTTGAAAAGATTAGAAAAGAAGTATAAGCAAAAATTACTGTTGACCCATAGGTCAGGTGGCAGGCACCCAGGTCCAGTTATCTCGGACAAATCTCTTCAAAACAATTGGGAAGCTGAGCCAGGAGGATTAAATGAGTGAAACTTCCTTTATGTGGTGTTTTAAGAGACTCTTGTTTCTCTCAGGGAGATATAACAAACAATACAAGGCTATTTAGCCCATTATATCCCACGTTGCCCCTTTTATGAAAGAATCCAAGATAAATACCTTAATGATATTTTATCTGAAATTATTATCTGAAATTCGGCAGACAAGCTGTGTTTTCTCTGGGCAGATGTTTTGCCTATGGTCACTACTACGGCAGCCTCTTTTATGTTTTTAGCTACTATTTTATGGAGGAGATCAGTAGCAGATCAAAATGTTAAAAGCCTTAAGCTTAATGTCTTGCTAATGTTATGAGTACTTTTGACATTGTTAAAGCGTGGTATAAAGATTATTATCTTAGGGCCGCTTCCAGACGCAGATAATGCTTACCTGGAGACGCAAAACACCGCCTCCAGGCCGGGCCATTCTCCAGACGGGGGGGGGGGCGAGAGAGCTGCAACGCAGCTGTGCTGCTGCCCGGCCTCGCCTGGAGCGGCTTCAGACCTCCCCAGCACTCTTGAACGCGGAAGCCGCCGCAGAACGGCAGCAGCTCTTACGGGCGCCTCCCCCCCCACCCGCAGACCTCTACTCTTGTCCCCGGGCCTCCGGGCGCTGGCCACCCAGCGCCTGCATACGCCCCTGCCCCTGGGCGCCGGGCTGGAGCAGGTGCTGCAGGGCCAAGCGCGGTCCCCAGGCCTCGGGCGACGCCAGCCAGAGGCCCGGGACATGCCGGGAAGAGCCAGGCCGGCGCCCATGCCATGCCTGCCGTCTAGTTAAATTTCAGGACGCGACGGTCCGTTGCCGCTGGGTCACGTCAGAACGTTGATCTGGCCGAAGCTTCCTCGCTTTGTGCGAAACGCTCACGTGTATTTGCGGGATTTTGGAATGTATTTTTGGAATTGTGATGGTCTATGGGTTACAATAAATCACTACTACTACTACTACTACTACTACTACTACTACTACTACTACTACTACTACTACTACTACTAAATAAATCACCACCACAACAAAAACTACTAAAACCAAAGTAAACAAGACACAGGGGATGGAAGAGGAGATGGGAGAATTTTCCCCTCACAACAGACCTTTTCATAGCTTTCTACGTCTTGATAGACATTATAGGCCAGCGGTTCTCAACCTGTGGGTCGTGACCCCTTTGGGGGTTGAACAACCCTTTCACAGGGGTCGCCTAAGACTCTCTGCATCAGTGTTCTCCATCTGTAAAATGGGAAAATGTTAGAGTTGGGGGTCACCACAACATGAGGAACTGTATTAAAGGGTTGGGCATTATGAAGGTTGAGAACCACTATTATAGGCCAATGGAATGGTCCAAACCACATAATTCATTGCAGCATAGCCCACACAAGCCCCCCAATTAATCTGCCAAGCCTTAACTGCCCCCCCCCATTCAAAATAGGTTTGTGTTCACGTTTCTGTCACCATACTATCCCTGCAATACAAACCTTCGCATCCTTAGAAGGCACAAGTAATATCATTCGGCTCAGGAGCTTTTCATGTGGCACACCCATTTCGGCAACACGGGTAACAAGGCTGACCTGATCCCGTGTCTTCTCAAAGGGAACAAGAAATTCATTCTGCACTCCTTCAAAAAATTCTCCCTTAGGCCTGATGATGGGGGCCAGTTTTGCCACACAGCGCTAGGAGCAGCAGTGGCACAGTGGTTAAGAGCAGGTGCGTTCTTATCTGGAGGAATCGGGTTTGATTCCCTGCTCTGTTGTTTGAGCTGCGGAGGCTTCTCTGGGGAATTCAGATTAGCCTGTGCACTCCCACACATGCCAGCTGGGTGACCTTGGGCTAGTCACAGTTCTTCGGAGCTCTCTCAGCCCCACCTACCTTACAGGGTGTTTGTTATGGGGGGGGGAAGGGTAAGGAATTTGCAAGCCCCTTTGAGTCTCCTTACAAGAGAGAAAAGGGGGATATAAATCCAACTCTTCTTCTTTCTTCTAAATATTTTTCCTTTGTTGCCCTGGCCTACTGTTACAGCCTACGAGGGCATGTGTACAACATTCATCGCTACCATAGCACCACAATGTTGCCAAGGGGATGCTTTTCCGTGGTCTATTGTTTTTGTGTTATAAAAATGAGTTTACCTCAGATTCATACCTGATCAGGATAACCTTCCAGATGGTAAGTCGGTGCTTTCTTCACACTCTCCACTTGCCTCTTCTTGCTCCTGTGTAGAGGTTAAGAGCGGCAGACTCTAATCTGGAGAACGGGGTTTGATTTCCCACTCTTCCACAGGAGTGGCGGACACATGAACTGGATTTGTTTCCCTGCTCCACCACACAAAGCCCGCTGTATGACTTTCGGCTAGTTAACAGCTCTTCAGAACTCTTTCAGCTCAACTCTCTCTACCTCACAAGGTGTCTGTTGTACGGAGAGGAAGGGAAGGAGTCTGTATAAAGCCACTTTGTGACTTCTTACAGGAGAGAAAGTATAAATCCAGACTCCTCCTCTTCTCTCCATCAGACAGCTTCATTCTCCTTATGGCCAGCATGACTTCGGCTCCTGTTGAAAGGTCGTTGGCATCTCAACCAATCTGGAGACCGACCCCTGCCTGCCATCAATTCTGGAAGCCCACTGGGTTTGGGGGAATGGTTCCACTGGAATTGGGTAGGGCCCTCCTGCCTAGACTCCCCTGAGGAGTCACTCCTCACTAGGGTCCCATTGGCCTACTAACCCTGCCCCCAACCCTTGCCCCTGGTCTAGCCATGCCTCAGTGCCTGTGCTGGTTGCTCTGGCCTCCCAGTGAATGCCTATCTCTAATGTGCATCCCAAGGGTAGGGTCAAGATGAGATGCTGCTGGTGGTGGTGGTCTCGGTTTTCAGTTCAGGGCTTCTTCGGCAGCTAGTTAGCTCCCTATCATCCCCGTTGGCTTTCTCAGTCCTATGGGTAAGGCTGGTTCAGAGGCGTACCTAGGGAAAATGGAGCCCGGTGCAAAATCTGAGTTTTGCTGCCCCCAATGTTTGTTTGTGTTTTTTGTATTTTTTTGTGTTTTTTCAGTTTTCGGCCTGCAGGGGCGCAGCTTTTAGGCTAGCAGCATCAAAATTTCAGGGTATCTTTACGATACCATCCTGATTATACCAGCCAGGTTTGGTGAAGTTTGGTTCGGGGGATCCAAAGTTATGGACTCTCAAAGGTGCAGCCCCCATCTCCTATTAGCTCCCTGAACCAAACATTACCTGACTTGGGTGGTATCATCAGGAGAGTACCCTGAAAACTCCCTGAAATTTTGGTGTTGCGCCCCCTGCAGGCCAAAAACTGGAAAACACTAAAAATACAAAAAATAAACCTGAAATTTTGCTGCCCCCCCCCCTCCAGCCCCCTTGTAGCTCCACATTTACTAAACAGGTAGTAAAATTCTGTTTATGCATTATGAAAAAGAAAAAAAATGATCTGAATATGGCATCCCCCTTAGCGACTTTTGTTTTGTTTAGTATTTTTGTGCTGTTTGGTATGTTTACAGTGTAAATGATATATAGATGGGTAGTGCTGGAGTACAGGAGTACAGGATATATAGATGGGTAGTACCGGAATACATTTCTTGTTTTGTTGTAGATATTTTTTGCTACATTGGAGATTTGTAATATTTGATCATTGACCATGAATAAAGCATTCATTCATTCATTCATTCATTCATTCATTCATTCATTCATTCATTGTAGCTCCGCCTCTGGGCAGGATGAGCCACTGCCGCTGGACAGTGGCCCCAACGCAATCCAGCCCTGCTATGCTGGGGAAAACTATTCAAAGATTTTGCGGAATTTCATCTGATGTAATTCTTATTGAACCTTTTAAAAAATGTCTTTGTTTCCCCAGCTCATCAGGGTGCAAATATTACCTTGTCCAGTAAAAAGGGAAAACCTCTTCCATTATTTTGAAGGCAAAAACGAGAGCAGAAACAAGGGTGCTGTCTGATGTTTATTAGAACGAGACCTATCCAATATAGCAGTCTCCCTCCGTCTTACTTTACAACGTTTTTAAAACTCGGAATACTGTACATCTGACACAAAAGATTCTAGGGCGGGAAAAAGTGAGAGGGAAACAGAATACAAACTGGCATACTTAATCAAACAAGATCATATGAAACGACAAGCAAAGTGAAATGTATCAATATTTTTAATTACAGTACAAACAATATAAATAAGGTTTCATTGAGTTATTGTAAAACAAAATTTTCTGAATGAGGTAATATTAAAAAAAAACAACGACCCCCAAACCACATATTTAGTCTCCACGCTGCTGTGTCATCATATACAGTATTTACAGGAACAAAAAAAAAGGTCAGCCTTTGGCTAGGAATTTGCGGTCTCGCCTGTGACATTCAACTACTCCCTTCCTCCCATGGCAGTAAGAATTACGCAACAGATACCAGAAACTGAGATGTAATGGTTTGGATAAACGACGCCTGACAACATTTGACGTGCTCCGAAGTCTCAGCTACCACAAACGAACGTTTGAGCAGCCATCTTTTCATAACAAGATTCCTGCAGCCCAGGCCAACAGTCTGCACCGTTGCGAGTTTCTGTGGAACCTGGAATGAAACTCCCAACACGACTTTTATGATTGTCGCACAGACCGAGAGCCGACTTTCGAATGTGAGCGTACGCTGAAGCCCAACAGGAGCCAACGAAGACTAGGCCAAGGTCAGGAAGGCAGGCTCAACCTTGCTTCGTGTGTGCAAAAACCACAAAACTTATCAGTTTTTGCAGCAAAATGTTAACGCTGCAGAAGTCCCCTCATTTATTCGTACAGATTCATCCTGCTTTTCTTGCAATCAAATGAGGCAGTTGAAGAAAAGCAGAGACAGGAGCCCAGTTGCAGCCCATCCACTCAGCCTCCTCCTGCTTCCACAGTGCCCAGAAGCACAACTTCCCAAAGGAAGGGTCCCAGCAGGCTTTGGGAGGCTGAAGAGCTGGAACAGGAGACAGCGACTGCAGCTGCCTAGACTGCCACAGCTCTGCTGGAAACCACACACAGGTGGTTGCAGTTGTGAGAAAGAGGGGACCGACATGCAACGTGGGCATCTGCAGAGGTGATCGGCAAATGTTAAGGTATCTGTTGGAATACCCTGGCTTGGAATACCCAGACTGCCCCGTTGGAATTGTAATCCGTGAATCATTGGCTCCTGGAACGGCACCCTCGGCCTGCATGTGAGGCTCTTCCGGTATAAACCAAGAACGGACCTAGGAGTTGGCAGAACTCAGCCGCACGACTGCAGTTTAGGCAAGACAAATTAACTGGCTGCTACTTCTGCCGGTCTGGGTTTCTTTGTGTAGGTTCCCCCCCCCCCTTTAAACAGATGCCAAAAAGGCACAGCTACGTAATTCGATGAGCAAGATGTCTTCAGATGCCCCCTTTCGGCCCAACGTTATGGACTCTCTCAAACATACAAGGTATCTTCGCAGCTGAACAAACAAGAACACATGAAGGATGGGGACGGGGAGGAGTTTGGAGAACGATTCCTCCAGTGACCGCCACTGTCTGTGGTTTAAACTCCCTGCTCAGAGCGTATTCCTCAGCAACACTATATACAAACGCTATACAAGTGGCAGTAAAACCTGAAACGTCCCGTACTCAAAATACCTGACTGAAGAAGTGCAGCTTCTCGTTCCCAGAGGCAAATATATCAACCTGGCCGAACGTTTCAACGCTAAAATCAGTGCTTGACTCCGACTCGACACCTCCCTGCTGCTCACCCTGAGCGTCTTCTTTCCTCCGAGGGCCAAGAATTCGCCGCGATCCCTGGGACGGTAATGCCCGACTGCTCAAGGGGAGCCCGGAGATGTTCACGACCACTTTAGGATTATTACTATTATTACTTTTTAAAAAACAAATGAAAGAAAGAAGAAACCATGCACTCACATTTTTTTTTATTCCCAAGGGATTCCTCCAGATGCTCAAAGCTTCTTGTTTGATTAAGGGCACAGGTGTCAAACTCGCGCCCCTCCAGATGTTATGGACTACAGTTCCCATCATCCCCTGCCAGCAGCATGCTGGCCGGGGATGATGGGAACTGTAGTCCACAACATCTGGAGGGGCGCGAGTTTGACACCTATGGTTTAGGGCAGGGGTCTTCAAACTATGGCCCTCCAGATGTTCATAGACTACAATTCCCACCAGCCTCTGACAGTATAGCCAAGTGGTAGGGCTCATGGGAATTGTAGTCTATGAACATCTGGAGGGCCATAGTTTGAAGACCCCTGGTTTAGGGGGAAATGACCCGTGATGCAGAACACACAGGGAGCAAATCCTAGGGATTTTTTTTTAACTTAGCCGGGATCCGAATAGGTCTGGAGCCACAGACGCTTCTCCAAGAAACCCGCTCCCCTCCTGCTTTCCCACATATGAAACACCAGCTTTGCAGATGTTAAAGAAGTCAATAGTGGGCTGTCTGAGCTGGAAAGAGTTAGTTAGCAGAGCTCCGACCACAGCTGGAGTCCAGTGCAGTGGCAGCCTTAGAGTAAAAACAAATGCCACGAGAGGCTTCCACGCATCTCCCCTACTGCAGCTAACCTGGTTTTTTACAAACCGGCTCCTCGACAGGAATTCCTTGTTCGGACACCTAAACAGAGTACTGTCTACTACATCTTTTTCTCTCTCGCTAAAAGCATGCAGAACCCCCGTTTCTGTGAAACTATTTACATGATTCCATGTATCCTTTCAAAGACCATCCTTGCATACTTTTGAGATTTGTGCATACAAATTTGGCATGGAGAAATGTGTGTGTGTGTATGAGAATAGGTATATAAATAAACGTAGTGAAACTGAATCTTCTGCTGTAGAATTCCACAGGGATAGTTGTGGAATGTAAAACAAACACACATGTCAGGAACGGCAACCAATTTGTGCAAAAAAACCCCAACCCAATAGTGTCTTGGGGAACCATGAACACTAACCAGAATGCACTCAGATGCACCAGATACACTCGAGTGTACATTACCCTCAGACCCATTTCTGCAGAATATTGTAACTTTTCAAAACTTTCTTTCTCATAGATACCCAGCTCTATGCACTGTTGCAATTAAGAAAGCTGTTTGTAATTCTTCAGAACTGTTTAAAGAGATTTGTGTGCTGGTTAAAGCAAGATGTGACATAGGGGACCTGCGATCCTATCTCTTTACTTCAAAACCACCCAAAGGGATGCCAATTTGATTAGACAAGAGGCCTGGGGATAATGTATTTTTGCCACACACCATCTTCCTGGTCTGGAGTACCTACAAAGCTAGTAACTCAATGGGTTCTTATTTTGTGCTCTCCAATTGTGGGGGCAATTTCAATCTGGGAAATTATGTAGAGGGAAAAGGTTAAGCCCCATGTTGTCTAGTATCAGTTCCTTGATTAAACAGTTCCCCTCATCTTGTGGCAACTTTCAAGTAGAAGGAACTACCTCAGGGGATTGTGCATTCTTTTTATTAAACATAATACCCGGCTCTTCCGGGCCTAACGGCCAGGCTTAGAGCAACTAGCCAATCAAAACATATTAATAAAACAATTCACAAATTAAAAGCAATATCCAAACATTAAAATCCTACCACAGACGGCGATTTCTTCTGTAGATGATGTAAAGTGCCAATAAACTTCCAGATAGAATCAATTAAAACCCTTCTATCCCACTTGAGTTATATTTATATCAAATCAAGGAAGGGGAGGAGTAGATTTGGTGGGCCAGTAATGCTCGAAAGAAAACCGTCACTGGCCTCAATAAAAGCCCGGGGGAACATCTCTGATCCCTTCCGCACATGCAGAATAATGCACAACTGTTTGAAAGTGGATTTTGCTCTTCTGCCAGTAAAATCCAGCTTCAAAGTGGATTGAAAGTGGATTGAAAGTGCATTATTCTGCATGTGTAGAAAGGGCCATAAGGGGGAGAGGGAGCGCCAGAACGGCGATGAATCTGTGTTCGGCGATCAGGCAATAGGGAGTTCTTCCTGAAACCTGGATATTTTGCACGAGTATCACGCGATTAATTCTCCGTGGGGAATCGACCTAGAAGGGATATGAGTTACTGCTGATGTGTGTGGGAAATGTCATGTTTTTGACTGGCTTTGATACTTTTAACCACTAGGCTTCAAAAGATGGAATCGGGGAAGGCAAAACGATCAAGAGTTCCCCACCAGATTTTGATAACATCTGAGGGATTTCTCCCTTTCGCAGGATCTCGATGCTGTCAACATTCTTCCTCAACCCCCAGAAATATGTTTTGTTTTTAGGAGGCTATTTTGGAGAGTTCCCACCCATGTTTCATTTGGTTAATAAAGTCCCATTTTTCTGTACATCTGGAGACTCCCTAGATTAAACTGAAAACCTCATTTTGTCCTTGGGGGAGGAGCGGGCTAATTTCTCTCCCTTCATTTCCACCCTTTAAACAACCGGGTCTTCGGTTTGGAATTTGTTTTCAATATGCTGGATGTGCTGGATCACAGGTGTCAAACTCGCGGCCCTCCAGATGTTATTGAGCACAGTTCCCATCATCGCCTGCCAGCATGATGCTGGCAGCGGATGATGGGAACTGTAGTCCACGACATCTGGAGGGCTGCGAGTTTGACACCTACGTGCTGGATCATACTTAGCACTTGTCCAATGTTTACAAGAGGAGTTTGGCAACACATTTCTTTCTTGTTTTGCATATCTACATTTCCCACACATAGAGGACCTACTATAGAAGTAGTGGCGAACCTATGGCACTCCAGATGTTCATGGACTACAATTCCCACCAGCCCCTGCCAGCATGGCCAACTGGAGTGCCACCACGGTTCTATATAGTCTCCAAGCAGTATGTTTTTGCTGTTTTCATGATTATAACGGGAGCCAAGCCAACATGCAATATGATTCTTAGCTCCTTATCAGAGAGATCCTCTATATGCGGCACAACAAGCTTTCTGATCCCATTTCTCTATGCCCAGTTATAGCAGAAACTGAAGCTACAGCAACGTTACTTCATGGAGTGGTATGGGAGACCCTGACGAATTGGGGAGAATAGCATGACCTCAGTCAATTACAGACGGGGGAGCTTACCTCCTCTCTGCCCCAGTGGCGGAGCTACAAGGGGACGGGGGGAGTGCACCGTGTACTGGGCGCATGCCTGGGGTGTGTGTGGAAAATCACCCCAGTCCCCTCCCCCTTTCCCCCGCGGCATCCCCTTGCGGCGCCCCCCCACCCCTTTCCCACATTTACCTTAGTTCCTTTCCTTTTCCTAGAACTTTTTCAGGCTGAAAAAAGGCCTGTTCACAGTGCAGGCTAAAAACGGCCTAAGGAACTACAGTTCCCAGGAGACCTGGGAAGTATAGTTCCGATCAGGCCGTATTTAAGCCTGAACTGTGAACTGTGAACAGGCCTTTTTTTCAGCCTGAAAAAGTTCTAGGAAAAGGAAAGGAACTAAGGTAAGTGTGGGAAGGGGGGGTGCCATGGGAGGGGGGGAAATGTAGACTGCGCACCGGGTTCAGTTTGGCCCAGCTACGCCTGTGCTCTGCCCAACGGTGGTATCAGGAACATGCCTGAAGTGCTCTTGCTTTCCATGGGGAAAGCTGAGAGCAAGAGTAGGAGACGTGCGGCAACTTCCTTGTCTGCTGATACAAGGAAGTTTGCTGCACATCACTTCCACTCCCTGCCTGTGGAAGCTTCCTTTTACATTGGTACAAGACCCTCCTGTCCCAGAAGAGCCAACTGCATTTATGTAAAAGCTGCCCCCATAAGAGACTAAGCATCAGTTCTCCACTCTCTTCTTGTAGCGCAACAGGGTGTTATTGAGAAGACACGCACAAACTGAAATGGATTGGCCCTACCAAACCTCTGTCGCCCATGGTTGGCCACTGTCTGTTGAAGACAATGCTGAATCTTTTGAGGAATGCAGGTGCTAGGAACTTGGGGTTTTCACAAAAGTACAAAATAAACATCCTGACTTCAAAAATATCCATCTGCTCATAAAATAGGGAATGCTAAAGTGCTTGGAAAATATCGCAGACCAAGGAAACGCCTTTGCCTGCATTCTCCTGCCACCTGACAAAAGGGACCCAAGATCTTCCCAAGAGTCCTTTGCTATTTCGGGAGTATAATGTGCACTGGTGACTGATTACTAAGCAGATACCCAGACAGCCATCAATCTTCTTCATTCCACTAAGAAGGCGGTCGTGGGAAGCCTACGAAATAGATCTAAACTGCTAAACATACAATATATACATGTTCAGGTCGCAACTTTTTAAATGGAAGCACTTAATAGCTTTCCGATAGTTTTAAAATAAAAAACTGAATTTTAATATTATTAACAATGATTACCACAGACTGGGCACGCGCTAAGCCTTGTTACAAAGTTCTCCCCTAGTGTGCTATCCAGGTTTGTTGTGCTACAATACCAACGCAAAGGTCAACAGTGTCTTACTGCGTAACTAACTAAGGTTTATACAAAATTAAGGTTAAGAAATCCAAAATCCATTAGGTATCTTGGACCTCTGGAGCAAAGGGCAAGTAACTTCTCAGCCCATTTGCCTTCCATTGGGGGAAAAAATGGCAGGGAAGTGCTTTATAATAACAATTTGACAAAACGGAATGATACATCCTTTTCTTCACCAAAAAATATGAATGGTCGTACATTCAGTTCTTTCCCTATGTGCTATTGGACGGTTTCGGTTAAAAGGAAAACGAAGGCGGATCCAGGAGGCAATAGCTCCGCTTGCAAAATACAGGTTTTATATCCTTCTTTCACTTTTCTAATCACTTTAAAAAGGAAAAAGGAAACTAGCCACGTAAACTGAGATAATTGTATAGCTCTGGTCCCATCAGTGTGATGCAGCTGAGAATCCACATCCGAGGAGAGGATGTGAGAACTCTGGTAACATCAGGTATCTGCAATCTTTCTGACGTCCTCTTCCCACTTTACAACCTCCCAGTTCCCTTCAATGGCAGTCCAAGCCTGTGGTTCAGTCAGAGCAGTAAACAGGAACGGGCCATAAGGCAGGGAAACAAAACAGTATTAATTCTACAGCAACTGCCTTTATTTGCTGTCCTTGTCAACTCTGAAAGAAAAGTCCAAATGGCAGCTCAAATCACAAGCGGCATGACAGACCTCCCACCTAAAATATGCCCTCTTGATCCCAGATGAAGGGTGCTCTGAACATCAGTATAACCAACACTTGGGTTGTATTTATCGGGGACTATCGCAGAAGTTCAGGGCCCTGAATATCAGTGGTTCCAAGTGATTGAACGTGGTACAAAAATGCTCACTGATTCCCCAGGTATCTCTAGCAGATCTGAAATTCCTGCTCATCCCTGCATGGATTAGGGCTGCTCTTGGATACCCCTTTCTGGACCTTTAATACTTATTCTTTTCCAAAAGGGTTGCTGCGCACATGTGTATTTAGGCACAGAAGGAAGGCAACACGGCGTACCCCAGTCTTGTCAGGTCTAAACAGGGTCCACACTGGGACAAGAGATCCCCAAGGAACACTCCGCAGGGGAAGGCAATGGTAGACCGTGTCTTCTTCTCATTTGCCTTGAAAAACCCCTGCTGGGGCCACTACAAGTTGGCTACGACCTGACGGCACTTCCATGTACATATTATCCACATGTTCAAGCTGGGCTAGCGAGAAGGAAATCGAAGAGTGTGCGCACCTTAACATTGGCCAAGAGCAGCAGCCAAGAGGAGCAGGCCTTGTTTGGTCAGAGCTGATCCAGGTAGGGGAAGCAGGGTGCTTATGTCCCTGGTAGTGATTACTGCCTAGATGCCACAGTGGCAAGTGGGAAAGGAGAATACCATTGTGTGCCTAGCTCAAGGCCTGCCTGCTTACTTGCCTACCTCAGTTCCGGAAAGACATGTGGCAGGAGTACAATCCATGTGTTACTCAGTGCTATGGCAGCTGACAATCTCACTGTGTGTATGTTCTTGTGAGCATGTTTCTGAGGAAAGTAGAAATCTGGATGTCTGGGACTCGTCCAGAGTGTACGTGCCATGACGTGAGACGGACAAGCAGAAAGTCAATTGCTTCCTTCACGATTAATTCCTTCACCATATAACGCACACCGACTGTGTGATCTGACCTGCAATTTGGCTTGGCTCAGTTTCTCGAGTTATCTGCTCTGCAGGTGCCCTGACTTCTCCACCCTGGATTCGCTAGTCTTTGGGACAAGTCCTAGCATCGGTGTCCATCAGTGGCTTGTAATCTGTGGTATGGCTCACGATGCTGAGATGTCTCCTCAGTTTTGCATGCAGGCAATATTGTGTTTTCTGAATGGCATGGCTGCAGTCCAATTTGTCTGTCTGTGGGAGACCCACATGTGGACGGTATTGATTGTCAGCACATGCAAGTGCTGGTATCCCTTCAATAAATATAGAGCTTTCTGGGGGTCTTGCCCTGGGATTTTGGTAACCCAATCCCCATAGTAAAGCATCAGTCAATAATTAGCCCTGTATGGAATGGAAACACCACGTTAGAAGCTAAGAATTCCGAAAAAGCTTGTTACACAGAATTCCAAGAAAGATCTTGCTCTCCAGATGATCACTGCTGTGTTTTCGTATCGACAGGCTTTTAATGTTTTAATTTGCACACATAACCACAGGGCATTGTTGTCATTTTAGTGAACCGGCTGTGTTCTTCAAAAGAAAGTGTAGCTTACAAAGGGAAACTGATATAAGTGCACGAGTTAAGAAAGAGTGATATGCCTATTCTGAAAATCTGTCTCTCTCAAAATGTTCGCAACTGGAGCTAAGGAGCAAATTTAGCAGCAAACTCATTGATTCCCGAAAGTGTTCTGGGCCGACAGTTCTCCAGTTTTAATGGAAATAAGTTCTTGCTGGACAGCCGAGAAATTTACGAACTACAGAAAACGTTGAGAAATTATAAATATATTCAAACGCATCTTTTCTTTTGATCCTGGGGATAAAAGGAGAACTAGGAAGGGGTCGTCTCGACACCAATACAATATTTTTACAGAAGCGTCGTGGCCTTCTAAAACCATTGAAGTCAATAGGCATAGAAGGGTATAAGTCTGCTCAGGACACCGCTCTTAGTTATGTATTTGTAAAAGCCAGAAAGAAACTTTAGTTAATATGTAGGTCCATTCTAGCTGTAAGTGGGAGGGGAGGGGGCCACGGCTTGGTGGTAGAGCAGCTGCTTGGAATGCAGAAGGTCCTAGGTTCAAGCCCTGGCATCGCCAATTAAAAGGTCAGTGAAGTGCAAGACCTCTGCCTGAGACTCTGGAGAGCAGCTGCCAGTCTGAGGAGGCAATACTGACATTGATGGACTGATGGCTCGATTCAGTATGAGACAACTTCATGCTTTCAAGTGGCTCTTCTATAGAACCAAATGGGCTTGCTGTACTGTGCAAAAGCTAGCAAAGATCAAGACAGGAAGTGGTGATTATCAGAGGCGTATCTAGGGGAAATGTGGCTCGGTGCAAAATCTGAGGACCCCCCCCTCCGGTTATGGGTGGCCGCCCTCCCCTCCCACAACCAAACAACTTTTTTTGAAGTCAGTGTATGGAGCCGGGGGAAGGAGGACTAAATGGCCCCAGCCACATGACTAAATGGCTGCAGCCCAGGGACATTTGACTCCATACCCCTGGTGATTATATCACCTTCTGCTGGTTGGTGAGGACCAAAGTCAAAGCAATATGTTTGTAGTACCTTGCAGCTTTTGAAACAACTTTGCGTGACGCCCCCACGTGTAAATGCTGTGCAACTTCGAAAGTGTCAGTTTATATTACTCTTGCTAATTAAGATGTAATCTTACTTCGGGTGTACATTCCCGTGGGGAGATAAGGGAGGAAGCAGTGGTTACAAACAGCATAAAATACTTATAGCTAGTAAGATACTACATCTGTTCAAATATCTCCAGACCACTAAGGTCTCCCTTGCATACAAGTGAACTGCTCCTTCTCTCTGAATGAATGCTAAGATGTGCATGGACATCTGACCATCTCCTGAATGCAAAGATGTGCATATCTCCTAAAAGCAGATACCCTGACTCATCTACCCGACAAGGGATCAGAGCACAGACAGCTGCTCTTGCCAGTCAGTCTAGGAAAATGCTGTTTCCCCAAGCTACTATGCTAACAACTTAGCTACCCTTTAACAAAAGGCATGTTGAATCTGTTGCATTTTTCTACAACCCCTCAAGTATTCCCTACTATAAATATTCTTCAAAACCAATAAGATTTTGGAGTTTAAAAAATGGACTTACATAAATATGGCTGAATGTAGCTTGGGTGTTCAGGGTTTTCTGGGTTCTGGAACACGGCCATGCAACCCGGAAAACCCTCAACACCCTAGTGATTCCGGCCGTGAAAGCCTTCGACAATACATGGAATGCAGCTTGTTTGTGGGTGGATGTTTCTTGTAAAAACTAGGCCTTTTTTTAACCGCCCGGAGTATCTCATACTACAAAAATGCTTCTGTGATTAGTAACTGGCAACTACAAAAGAAGCTGAATTTAGTGGGGGGGGGGGGGGGGGAAGTGTAATACAGTTAAAAGCTGTTAGCGTCCAGAAGTATTTCAGGTCCGAGAGCTGATTTCCAAAGAGGGTCGTGTGACTGCGATGGGGAAGGGCAAATGCAAACGGTCGTGTCACTTACCAAAGTTCAGGCCAAATTGAAAGGAGCTCTTATCAGGTTGCCGGTGCTTCGCTGAAATTACGTTCGAGAGCACCCCAAACAAAGTCAAGGAGAAGGTACTTGGCCGTCTCTGAAAGACATTCCTCGTGCCTTACTTCACTGTCCTGCCAAGATTTTTAAAAAAGGAGGACGATGTCCAAACAAGTTCCCTGTTCTTCCCTTCATCCTGAAGTGGAAAATCCAACAAAGGTGGCACCGAGGCGACCAACGCATGGTAAGTACACTGGTTAGCATCAAAGTTGAGGGAGCGACGTGAAAATCAGTGTCTGCTTCAAAGCCACACACACACAAATCCATGCTGTGAAATTACCAGGAAATAGGAAAGGGGCCTTTTCAACTTCTTCGCGTGCTGATAGAGCCAACAGATAAGTGCAAAGGTAAGGTCAGAAAAATCTGATCCTCTAATGTACTGGAGTTTATCCCTTGAGACTGCTCTGTCTTGGGCGATACCCCAAGTGAGATCTTTCTCATGTTGCCAGAGCTTCCAGTCTTCTCCATGTATACAGAATTCCATGCTTTGTCCCCTCCCCCCCACCCCCGCATTTACTTTTCCTTCATGAGAAATGTATAGCCCCAAAGTAGTCAAACACCAAAGGGCTGCTAAAGACTGGCAGACAGAATAATCCTTGTTTTACTTGCATCTGGTTTGCTTAAAAGAATCCTTCGCTGGAATCTATTTCAGCTCAGTTTTTTTGTGGATCTTCATCCACTGCAACATACCCTTTTCCTCCTACACCACACCTTGCGATTCAGAACTGGAGACGCAGCCCACAAAGGAAGCAGTGCTGTGCTACTGAAATATCAAAGCTGTAACTGGCATTTCAAATGAAGTCCCAAAGTCCTTCTTGGCAGCCAGCTCGTTCGACAAAGATCCACTTCAGAGTATGGCAAGCCACGTACACTTTGAAGAGGATGAACCTCAGGCTACAATCAGAAAACAAACCAACCCACCCAAACACCCTGATTCTTGCATACAAATGCCCAGCCACCATCCACTGCAGCATCATAAAACTTACAATAAAAGATGTTTGTGCTTCTGGAAGACAATGCCCCATTCTCCCAAGCCCCATTTCCTCGTACTGTAAACATGTGCCAACATCTTCGTCGGATATGCTCTTCATCGAAGGAATAAAAATCTATTTCTCTGGTGGGAATGTTTCCGTGATCCATCACTATGATCTGTGATCCCTTAGATCCTAACTACCTGCACATTATTTCACATCAATTACAGTTTATAAATTAACAAAAAGTGTATTTGCCTTACCAAAAAAAAAAAATCAATACATATTTATGAACATTTCAAAAAATCCCAATAGATTTTTTTCACATACATGTAACCTAAAGACACGATACAAAATCAGTATAACTTAGGCAACGCACCACACGAATGACCCCAAATGGAACACTTTAACCTTGGTGAAAATGACTAACGTTCTTTCTCATGACTATTACGAAAACAAATGCATTTAACGCAATTCTTTTTTAAAAAAATGTACGCCGAATATTTTTTCCCCTTAGCCATATTCGTCGTTCCTTTTTTTTTCTTTTGCGCCTCGCAGCTATTCTTATTTATTCCTCCCCACCCCCACCCCGCCCCAATCTTGTTTTTACATTGAGGAAAGCTACAGCCAAATAATACTCGAGCAACTGATTTCCTCTCTTTGGACTGAAAAATTAAACAGATACTAAATTATGACAGTGGATTTAGAAAGGAGGACTCCAAGGGCTCGAAAGAACATGTCTGGGATAATCTGATGCTTCTAAGAATATTGCAATCACATCGGAGCAATCACTGGAGCGTGCCGTGTAACTACCTCCTCGGCTAATATGCTTTTTTCTCCGTGATGACTAATCATGTTCTATTAAACAGCAGTAATGCTGGAAGAACTCAACTATAGATGTGTAATGAAGCCAGTATTCTCCCCGGACAGATTAGCTACAACTGATTTGACACATACCATCATAGGAGCTTCAAACCTGACAAACTCTGCGCTTGCTCCTGATTTATGCCGTCAAGCTCTTTGGAAAAGAGAATGAAATCCAAGTGGTTCAGTTTGGTAGAGGTGAAATGTACCGATGTGCTTCACTGTCAGTTATGAAAAGTTACAATTCCTGGCCTCTTTTTCCCCCCTCTTCCTTCCTTCCTTCCGTCGGTCGTTCCCAGCCAGTGACTCTCATGCAATGCTGGCCGGAGGCCCCCGCCGGCAGACATCCAGTCCAACGGGCCCCGGCCATGTGCTATAATTAGTGACTCCATGATATCTCTTTGTCTTCCCCTACCCCCCTTCTGCAGTTTCATCAGTCAAGATCTTTTTATTAAAACAAATGGTTTCTGCAATCCTCTTTTCCTCTTGCTCTCTTTTACAAGATCCCGGCAATTTGTTTCCCCCTGGAGAAAGTGAGGGCTGACGAGAGAAGGAGAAGGCATATTTTATAGACTCACAGAACCTCAGCTGTGAAGGTTATGCATAATTGGAGGGCCGTGGACATCGGCCGCCCTGCAGAAACGAGCACCGGATCCGTCAGATGATGGAAGGCATTCTGGTCGAGCTGCTGTTGTTCCGGTTAGTGTTCTTCCTGGATAAATTGGGCGTGGCCATGAGAACAAAGCGCTCGTCGGGACAGCCGTACTGCAAGAGGATGTCCACGCATTCTTGGCTCGAGGCCTGCCGGGCGTAAGCCAGGGCTCCGTTTCCGTGGGCGTCGCGGGCCATAACGTCAACACCGTACTGCGGGGGAAAGAACACACAACGTTGCCAGCTCTGCCCTTATTTATCACCAGAAATTCACAGAATGCACTTGAGGGAAAAAAGGGGACTTATGCAGAGCTGAGATCAGGCCAGGGAACGTTACACAAGTTCCTTGCTTTGGGTTTTAACGCTGGGGCAGCTGAATTGTGGATCCATCTGCTGAATTCTAGGTGTGACCCTCCCTAAAGTTCTAAGTGAAATCTTTTAAGGCCTTTCCTTGGGTATTCATCTTAAAGGCCATTGTGGCCTGGGGCCTTCGTACATTCGGGACCGCCTTACCCCATATGTCCCTACAGGGCCTCTGCGTTTGGCAGAGGCCAATCTGCTGGTGGTGCCCGGCTCCTCGATGATGCGGCTGGCCTCCACTTGGGCCAGGGCCTTTACGGTCCTGGCCCCTGCCTGGTGGAACACTCTTCCTCCATCTGTCCGGGCCCTGCGGGATCTTGGTGTGTTCCACAGGGCCTGTGAGACCGAGCTGTTCCACCGGGCCTTTGGGGGAACCGGCCGCTGATTGGTATGCCCCCTTTCTGGTCTCCTTCCATCTTGGGACTTTAACATCAATGAGACCCACCGTTTCCCCCCCTCTTCGGGAGGGTTTTTACTGAAAGTTTTAATGTCAGACACTGGGAAGTTTGTGTGACACGCTGTATTTAATGGGTTTTAGTGATTTAAGGTTCATGCAGCCTATATTATTTATTTGTAATTTATAACTTATTTTGTGCTCCATTTGTCTGTTGTTTTATTATGTTGTTAACTGCCCAGAGCCCTTCGGGAGAGGGGTGGTATATAAAACTGATCATAATTTTTTGGCTTTAAAAGGGGCTTGGATAGATTTATGGAGGAGAAGTCGATTTATGGCTACCAATCTTGATCCTCTTTGATCTGAGATTGCAAATGCCTTAACAGTCCAGGTGCTCGGGAGCAGCAGCAGCAGAAGGCCATTGCTTTCACATCCTGCATGTGAGCTCCCAAAGACACCTGGTGGGCCACTGCGAGTAGCAGAGAGCTGGACTAAATGGACTCTGGTCTGATCCAGCTGGCTTGTTCTTATGTTCTTATAATAAATAAATAAATAAAATACTTTTGAGGTGACAGGACTGATAAGGCTTTGGGACCAGGTTAATACGTGAACAATTATCTGGGGATGGAGGCAGGCCCAGTGGGCAGAGTCAGTCAACTACAGAACTTCAGAATCACCCTGACCCGTAAACGAACGTGTCGCAGAGTGGTTACGGGATGGTGGTGATCAACTGAAGGCGACATGACTCTGTCTGTAGAGTGGGGGACTTACCCAAATCAAGAGCTGCACCAGAACAACATTGCCTTTCCTGCAAGCCAAATGCAAGGCCGAACGCCCGTCCCCGTCTCCGCAGGTCTCGTTCACTTCCTCTCGTGACCCGTGTGCCAAAAGAAGGATGACAGTCCGCAAGTCCTCCTCGGCTGTGGCTCGTAGCAAGTGCTGCCCCAAGGAAAGCTCTAAGCATGGCAATGGAGCAAGGAAGAGCTTCTGTTCATATTTTGCCCGGATCCAGTGCTCTTTTTCTTCCCTAGAGAAAGCAAACACAGACGTCATTTGATGCCAGCTCCATCCATCCTCTGAAACACAGGAACAACTTGCCTCTTCAGATTATTTAGACCGGGGGTGTCCGACTCTGGCACTTCAGATGTTCATGGACTACAATTCCCATCAGTCTGATGGGAATTGTAGTCCATGAACATCTGAAGCGCCAGTGTTGGACACCTTTCATTTAGACTAATATGTCTAATTCATATGGACTGCACCAGAAAGAGAAAAAAACCTACTGTTAATCTTTCTTTAAAGGGATGTTTTGCTTCACGGTGACCGTTATTATCAGAATTCTACCTGGACTTGGGTGAAATGGGAGAACAGTGCTCTTTTCTGCACAGAACATTTAAAATGTCTTGCAAACGTTTTAAAAAGAATCGTTTTGGTTCTTTTTGTCCACACAGCTTGGGAAATAAAGTGTTTCCGGCAACAACAGTGCTTTCTCTTTTTCCCCGCCTGAGAGCTATCTTTGAAGCTACAGAGATCCCGAGACATGAAATCTGTGCATATTGCTGAGTCTCGTAACATGTCTCTGTAGCTTCGAAAAGAGCTCGCAGAAAAAACTAAACTGAAAAAGAAAAATATATTCCCGGAATCGGCAGGCAACACTGAGTTTATTCATGTACTTAAATCACTGGAATGGCGGGCAGCGGCTGAGGAAACATTCAGCAAATGGCAGACAGCATGGAGAATCTTGAAATGGCAGGAAATAGCAGACACAAACGGTGGAGAAAACAAAAACGAGAAATTTAAACGGAGGCAGAGAAAATAAAACGTTTCCTGTTCTCTGCACAGAAAGCAAGAAATATTTTGAAAAGTTCCAGAAAAAAAGGGTAGCTAGTTCAGCATTCAAAAAAACAAGCCTGATTTTGCCACTAACAAAATGTTCTCAAAACATTTTGCTGAAAAAATTGCGAATTCCACCCCAAAATGCTTTTTGCTCTGTCCTGAAAACGGTTTATTTGTACTGTGCAGAAAAAGCCAAGTTGCAGCTGAGGAAATATACTACTTTCCCATGACATTTGACACACAAACAGAGCAGACGTTACAACGACAGGGTAGATTTAAGATGCAAAGAGACGAGAACATGGATATGGGCCATGCACAGCTTATCAGAAATGACTATTTCTCCACACAAGCCCCTGCAGCAGCTATTTTAAATGTGTTTCTGGCTCATTCCACACATGCAGAATAATGCGCTTTCAAACTGCTTTCAGTGCCCTTTGAAGCTGTGCGAAATAGCAAAATCCACTTGCAAACAGTTGTGAAAGTGGTTTGAAAATGCATTATTTTGCGTGTGCGGAAGGGGCTTCCCATTTTGCAAAAGTGCTCCTACAATTTTTTTCTCTCCGGTTATAAAAGTGTAACATAGCAGGATGAATGCCTGTGACCAAATCATATCGTATACATAAAGCAAAACACTTCACAATGAACGATCTTTGAACTCAACCAAGGTATGCAATGAGGGATCTTTGAACTCACTCCCATGCATGCAGCACAAAACAAAAACAAATTGTGCCTAATAAATCATTTAGATGACATTTTGCAATATTTTATAAGAATCCGAACTAAAGGAATGCTTGCAGCGCATTGACCAAGGGTGAGTTTACTTTGGAAGAGGTCCTTGGTCAGTCAATCATTGTGGTAATGTCTTCAAACAGAGAGACACTTCAACGCCAAGCCGAGGAAGTGTGGTAATGCTCAGGGCTCACTCCTTCAAGCACAAAAAGGAATGGCCTTTTGAGGTCTTTCAGCAACGCTTCACCCATTCCTAAGTAATGTAGTGTCAGGTTAACTTTAATCTGTTTTCAAATCCTTATGTAAACAGGACCTTTACAAAGTAAATCTGGATTAGTTTTGCATCACTTCCTGGCGAGCTGAGGGTGACCTTAGCATAACCTTTCTGGATACTTTTAGATACAAAACTCACCGTCTTTTACAAACTTTACTGTACCCAAGAAAACATTTGCATACTCATCAAAACCAGATTTTTTAATGCATATAATAAAAAAGATTGCCACAACTTTGGATAGTTTGGAAAATGTTGCTTCCAAAGAACTGAAGGAGAGACTGTGACAATGACTGGATTAGAGAAAATAAATGACATCCTCAGATAAGTTCACTAGGATGCCTTGAAATCCGCTGTCATTTGTGCAGGAAAAAGTATACCGTATCTTCTCTATTAGGACAGACTGAATAAATCAGCTATTGTTTCTTAAACATCTTAAATAGATCCCAATCCTGAGCATGTCTACCCAGAATTCCATTCAGGTCTATTCATTCTCAGTAAAGTGTTTTAGGATTGTAGGTCTATTCATTCTCAGGAAAGCGTTTTAGGATTTCACTTCTGAAACAAAAATATGATCTCTAGAGCCGCAGAAAACAAACTTGCTCCATCTTAAGCATTTCAACCATTTAGACATGGCTATTGTGTCACCCCTTAACCTTCTCTTCTCCAGACTAAACATATCTAGCTCCCTAAGCCGCTCCTCATAGGGCATGGAATGCAGAACTTTTACCATTTTGGTTGCCCTTCTCTCGACCCGTTCGAGCTTGTCAATGTCCTTCTTGAATTGTGGTGCCCAGAACTGGACACAGCATTCCAGGTGGGATCTAACCAATGTAGAATAAAGTGGTACTATTAAGTCTCTTGATCCTATACTCCTATTGATGCAGCCAAGAATTGCATTGGCCTTCTTGGCTGCCGCATCACACTACTGACTCATGTTCAGTTTGTGGTCTACAAAGACTCCTATACCCCTTTCACTTATACTGTTGTCATGTCAGATGTCCCCCATCCTATATCTATGCATTTTAGTTTAATTTTTGTTTTGCCTAAGTATAGTATCTTACATTTATCTCTGTTGAAATTGATTTTGTAAGCTTTGGCCCAATTCTTTAATCTGTCCAGGTCATTTTGAATTCTGACCGTGTCCTCTGGGGTATTATTCACCCCTCTTAATTTGGTGTCATCTGCAAATTTGATTAACATGCCCTCTATTCCTTCATCCAAGACAGAACGCTGCAGCATCCCATTGGTCACTTCTCTCCAGGGTGAAGCTGAGCCATTGGTGAGCACCCTTTGGGTTCGGTCAGTCAAACAATGACAAATCCATCTAACAGCAGCATTCTCTAGCTCACATTTTACTGGCTTGCTTGGAAGAAGGTCATGAGGGACCTTGTTAAAGGCCTAACTGGGTTCCTTAGACGCCTCCCATTTTTCCTCCTCACTGGAACTATTTGAAATTGTGCCCTCAAGATCTCACTTTTAAGAAACTCCCATGATGGGTGAGGACCAAAGGGCCTTCAGAACTGCCAGGATTCGGTCAACACCAGCCAAACTGGTCCAACATAGGGCCTGAAGATGGCCAAGGGGCCTCCTGTTGGTTAACTTTATCAACATTGTCAGGATGGTCCTGGCAGAGTGACCAGATTTTATCTGCAAAAAAAAAGCTCACAAACGCCTCACAGCTAATTGCTGAATTCTCAAAATCTGAGGATCCCTCAGTGACCGAATCACCCTAAACAATTGCTCCAAGCGAGCAAGCAGTTGCGTAACAATCTTCTTTCACAGCCTTCACCACCATTTCATAAGATTTCATTAGTCCTGTAAGATGTTCTTGCCACTTTGTCACGAGTACTCCACAAACTTGCTGTAGGTGTCTAAGCCTGTGCAATGATTCCAGTTTAAGCCCACTGTAACGCTGCATAGAACTGCAAAGTAAAATCCTTACCTTCTTCATCAGATCCTTGTGAACTACAAGCGAACAAGCCCCAGTACCAGTATAGTAGTATTAAATTTACTGTCTTGGCCATTGGCCTTCACAATTTTCTCACACACAGCATAAGATTTAAACATACACAAAAGCACCCCACATACCAATAAAACTGAATAAGCTAATTAGCACTAACACAAATATCCCTATCAAATAATAAAAAGCATCATCATTACACCATAAGTAGTCTGATTCTTCTTGCAGCATAAGCAAAAAGTGCTACTCGGTTGGAAATGTATGGATCGCCATCGGATATTAGACAAATCAGTTTCCCAGTGTTGTCAGTATCCCCCACAATTGGGAGAAATCCCTTAATATATTTGGTCCTCATGTCATCATATAGACACTCCAAAACATAATGCAGAATGTCCTCATCTGCCTCATTGCCACAGATACATCTACAGTTAAGATACCGGCTGGAGAAGCGGCCTGTTCCCTTCAGGCTGAAAACGGCCTTGTGGGAACTACACTTCCCATGAGACCCTGGGGCTCGCAAGGTCTCCTGGGAAGTGTAGTTCCCACCAGGCCACTTCTCCAGCCTGCACTGTTTGACGAAGATAAGTGTGTGTGTGTGTGTGGGGGGGGGGGGGGGGGCCGCGACGAGGGGTTTTCCGCCCCCCTGGCGCATGCCTGGTGCAATGCACACACACACACACACCAGCCCCCTGGTAGCTCCACCTCAGCCTGAGCCACCCAGGTTAGGGCTTTGTAATGTTATATTCTATGAAAATTAACACAGCCATGATTACATAATAATGATAGAGTATAGCCATGCTACTTAAAATGTATGCATTGTCAAACCACAAGAGATTATTACCTATCACGTATCATTCATATTCATTTAGAAAATGTAATATGCCCCTACTCCAGAGACCTTCTCGAAGTGGCTGACACAAGTAAAAACATGATAGCAAAATCATGACGCCAATAAGCACAAGACAATCAAATTATAATTATTACTTTTCTTAATGGTTGTTTTTTGACTGCACTGATATGCAGCTTTGATACTCGATACGTCGCTTTGAATACCCCGGTGAGCTCAAAATGCCACGCAAGTAATTTGCTTGGAAACAGTCACCTGACCCAAAATTGCACAGAACAGCACACACCAAAAATGGGTTGGGGTAGTCTTTGCGGAAGCAACACCACTTAAAACATTTGCGGGAATAGCAGGGTTCATGGGAGAAGCAGAGTTGGGTATTGCTGATTTGGAAAAATGCCTCATATTTCAGGGATCAAATCAAATCAACAATATCCGATACTGCTCCTGCCCCCATGACATGATTACTGATTCTGACATTAGCCCTCCCAATAATATTGGAATTGGGAGGGAGTGCTCCCCAAGCTGGTTAGTGTTGGACACGCTTACCCTTTATGCGGAAAGAGGCCATTATATTCAATGGGAAGACCTGACCTTTGAACTCTGGAGGCCAGGTCTACCCACACTGAAAAGGAGATGCAAAAAGGCTATTGTGGCTTGCCTTTAGTCACACAGTGAACATCCATGTGGTGTAGTGGAAACTTGGTTTATTTATTTATTAAGATTTTTCATTCATTCATTCATTTCATTTCATTCATTTTCATTTATAACCCACCCTTTCCCAAACAAGTCAGGCTCAGGGCAGCTTACAACAATTATCATAACAATCAAAATTCTTAATACTACTTAATACTACTAAAACTCTACAAACTTTCACGGCGCCCTTTAGGGATGGTGATTTGGTAAAACCACGTGAACTTGAGAAACAGCAGCAGGGAGAACCAAAAACATTTCAGGTTCTGGTTTTTAAAACCTGAACATTTTGGTTAAAAGTCAAACAAAGCCAATAGGTACTGGCTATATTCGTTCGGCTTTACTGAAAAATTACCAGATTTTTAAAAAACCTGAACTCAGAATTTACCAAATGAAAATAATTGCGCTCACCCTTTCTAGACATATAAAGTAATGGAGAATCAGAGCGAAAAAGAAAGGGAAGGGGAACAAGTCAAGAACTCTCTGAATAAGAAAAAAAGGGAATAAAATCAAATAAATACAATAATCAGTAAAGTGCAAAAAGGGAGGAAGAGAGGAAGACAGCTAACTGGACCCAGTGAGTACAGAAAGGGATGGGGGCTGGTGGTTCACACAAAGTAAAGATCAAAATGTAGTGCTCTGAGCAAAAGGGGTCTGCAACCTGCAATTGGCCATGCTGGCAGGGGCTGATGGGAATTGTAGTCCATGAACATCTGGAGAGCCACAGGTTGCAGACCCCTGGAGTAGACAAAGAGCCATCCAAGCCAGTGCGGGCTGGTGGTTCACACAAAGTAAAGATCTGAGCAAATGGGCCATGCTGGCAGGCGCTGATGGGAATTGTAGTCCATGAACATCTGGAGAGCCGCAGGTTGCGGATCCCTGAACTAGGAGATCATAGCAAGGCTATGACAACTCAAAGAAGTGGAGGGAATGCTGCAGAGGTGGATTCCAGAAAATCAGATAGAAACGGTCACCTCAGGAAGTGTACCAGGTCTTCTAGCTGCTTCCCAAAAACTTTAACACAGGCCACATGCTATCAAGCAAGAAATGCAGCACAGTGATAAGTACCGTTGCCTGTTAGTACAATTATAAAAATGACTGGGTTTGTCTGATATAATTCACTTTTTATTGCAGTATTCCTTTTCTCGTAATTTATCTGACCTCTACACCATGAGGTTCCACAGAAGTCCTTGATCTTGCTCCTACAGTTTAATATTGACATGAAGCCGCAGGACTGGGAGCCACAGCTGGGTGTCACCCAACTAGTGACCAGCTCTATATTTCTTTAACTAAGCCTCCAAAAGCATCTCTCTCTCCCTATGGACTCATTGCCAGGAAATTGTAGCTGCAGATGGAAGAGAACAAGCTGAAAATCACAAGACAGAGCTCATGTTGGCAATGGTCATGGTTTAGATGGGGGTAAAACTATCCCTAACGGATCAGTTAAGAAATTACGTAGTACATTCCTAAGCAGAACTACATCCTTGTAAGTCCAGCGAACTCGAAGGGCGTAACTCTGTTTAGGATGGTACTGTTAGAGAGCCCTTCCCGAGACTATACGACAGGCCTTATCTCCACTGTCCTTTCCTGTGCTTTTTTTGGTTGGCAAAACAGAATATGCCAGTTGTCACGTTAACAGGTTCAGCGGATTTCCACCAATTCCCCCATGTAGACTTGGGGAAGCTCCCCCTGCCCAGGTGCTGGTACTCAACAGTGTTGGCTGCTGGTGGTGAAAAGTGCCCTCAAGATGCAGCTGACTTATGGTGACCCCGTAGGGCAGGGGTCTTCAAACTCTGGCCCTTCAGATGTTCATGGACTACAATTCCCATCAGACCCTGCCAGCATGGCCAAGTGGTTGGGATCATGGGAATTGTAGTCTATGAACATCTGGAGGGCCAGAGTTTGAAGATCCCTGCTGTAGGGTTTTCAAGGCAAGAGACATTAAGGAGTGGTTTGCCATTGCACTACTTTATTTATTTGGGTCTTATGAGACATCCTAAAAAAACATTTAAAATGTAATGAATATAAACATTTAAAAATATTAAGATCGTTTAAAACATTTTAAAATATTAAAAATACTAAAAATATTAAACCTTCAAAACTTTATGGCAATGAGAAGTAGTATCAAGGGAGAGGAAAGGAGGCCGGACTGATGGAAAAGCGTAGCCACCTCAACCGTACACCTGGTGGAACAGCTCTGTCTTACTGGCCCTGGGGAACAGCATCAGGTCCCTCAGGGACATTGTCTCATTGGACCCAGCATCCCACCAGGTTGAGGTCAAGGTCGAAAAAGCCCTGGCCCTGGTTCAGGCTAGTTGGACCTCTTTTGGGCCAGGGACCACCAGTAGATTTTCTCTTGAAGCATTCAATGCTCTTTGAGGGATATATTGGGAGAGATGGTCCCATAGGTACATTGGCACCAGACTATTTAGGGCTTTGTAGGTAAGTACCAGAACCTTGAACCTGATCCAGTACCAAAGAACGGCTAGAGGAAGTTCTCACACAGATTGCTACCCTTTGTCCTTGTCCATGGAGAAACGAGCAAAGCTAGTGCAAGGCTGTCTCACAGATCCCAGAGTTGGCAAGGTGGGTGGTCAAGATGCCCTGGGTAGTCAAGATGTCCTGGTCGGCCAACTCTAACCTGCCACGGTCCAGGTATCTCCGGAGGTCATCTGTTAGCTTCCCATCCAAACATTAGTCTCAGAGCACTAGGTAGTCTCCAGAGACTGGGGTCAACGATCCTGCTTAGCTTCTGAGACTTGATGAGGTCAGGCTAGCCTGGCCCATCCAGGCCAGGTACAGGTGAGTACGATCACCAAAAAGCTCTGGCCCTTTTGGGAAGCTTGCAAGACATTTCTTTTTCAAAGGGCTTGTCATTATTGTTGAATTATTGAGAGTGTAGTTCAGTTGTTTACTGTCAAGGGATTCTATTTCTGGATTGCTGTTACTGAGGAGCTCCTTACTGTCCACAGTCAACAGGAGAACTAATTTTGCCTGATCATTTTTTTTGGAATCGTTAAAAACAGTAGTCCAGTCCATTATACTGAAACCTGTAGACATTTCTAGGAGGGCATCAGATTCAACGTCACTAGAAATCGAGCAGCACGAAGGGCAGTGCACCACCCCCCACGTCTGGGATCTACAGCTGATCTCGGTTCAGATTTCTTTTCCCCAATGGAAGGCCAGTCCAAGAGCAGAACTGTCAGCACTAGATCACTTTGCCTGGTTTCAATCCCCTTGAGGTCGGCTGCTCACATCATACCCTCTTAGTTAATGAGCTAAAAAATGAATTATTGGCGCAGCCTGGAATAAGCAGAAAGGAGGCAGCGCTGCACTTCATTTGGACCAGTGCAAATGCACCTTTAGATAAATCAGCCGCCTAAGAACGGAGGGAAATGAGAGGGAGAGCAAGTGATCGGGGAAAAGACCAGCCTCGGGAAAGGGAACAGCAGGTGCAACTCAAGCTCAGCCACTGAATGCTTGCTTGCTTGCTTGCTTGCTTGCTTTTCTTTCTTTCTTTCTCTCTCTCTTTTCTTTCTTTCTTTCTTTCTTTCTTTCTTTCTTTCTTTCTTTCTTTCTTTCTTTCTTTCTTTCTCTCCCTCCCTCCCTCTCTCCCTCTCTTTCTTTCTTTCTTTCTTTTTTCTCTCTTTTCTTTCTTTCTTTCTTTCTTTCTTTCTTTCTTTCTTTCTTTCTTTCTTTCTTTCTTTCTTTCTTTCTTTCTTTCTTTCTTTCTTTCTTTTTTTCTTGTAGGGGGGATAAGTTCCCTTTTCTCCGGGCTCCTTACTGAAATCACAAGTATGCTCTTAGAGCACAAAAGTAAAAAGAAAAAAACGAACAAAGAACAGGAGAAGCCGGCTCATTTACTGTTATTAAAATTTCCTAACACATTTCCCGAAGATGTCGAAGCGGCTCTAGGCTAAGACCTCCAAACGGTTCAGCAGGACCACAGGTGATACAACCCCAGAAAAGGCACGTCTCGTCTCTGAGGACGTTATCAGTTGTTTCAGGAACTCAATGCCAAATAAACATTCTTCACAAGAACAGCAGAGGCTCAAGTCACCGTGGGTTCCAAGCAGCGATTGTGATTGCTTGCAAGTGCAAACATAGTTAATTAGACCAGGCGAGACTTTGTAAAAAAAAAAACCAAATCCCTTTTTTCCTTTCAACCGGTTACTGTCAGACATTTAAAGGCTTGCTCATAACAAAGGCCTGATATAACTGGATGCAAATAATCACACCGCCGCCTCCTCTATGCCAGAGAAGTGATGATGCATTAAAGCCTGACGGGAGAGCACCATCAATTTCCTGGCTTCGATGTGCATCTCCACCATCAATGAACTCTAAGCATCTTTTAATGCAAATAATGGAAACTGAGTCCTGTTTCAAATTCTGCATATGGGTCTCGCACACCCCCACACACCCCCTACACACACAACAGTACAGAACCCCTCCGTTTTCTTAGCTCCTTGAAGATAAGATCCAATTACTTAAACGACTCTGCCTTTTGCACCCTATCATTGTCATCAGAAAACGGAACAAAAAAAACCAAAAACAACCCCAGCAAATGCTAGTGGAGAAGAAGTGCGGAGGGACGAGAAAAATGGTCTGGAGACACACAGCGAATGTGCCTCGGCCAATTATTTCGCTTCGCAAACTTGACTGTGCTTTGTCGACACAGCATGGCGGAGCATAAATATTCAGTTAAGAGTTTGCGTCTTCGACAACTCCGACATATTTTCAATGTGGCGTTACATTTTTTTTTAAAGACTCGAGGCTTTGATCCGAAGGGCTGTTAAAGTTGAGCCCTGGGCCTCCACCAACTTTCCTTTCTGCAAAATTGTTCCTGACAGTGCGAGAGTCTTGGGAATGGTGTGGGACAGGGGTCTGCAACCTGTGGCTCTCCAGATGTTCATGGACTACAATTCCCATCAACTATAGTTCTTTCCTTGGCATCTCCTTAGGAAGCTGTGGGTTATGACGGGGGATCCATCCAAGATCTCCATCTATGCGGAGTTCTATTCATGGAACGGATGTTTCCTGATCTTCCCTTTCCAAATGCAGCCCCACGTCCCCAGAAAGCAGACACTGAAAGTCAGGGGGTCCTTGCAAGTAACGTGGAACTTGACAAGGGAAAATGCGGGGGAACCTACAGACGTCTCAGTCCCTACCGAGGCAACTGTCTGTGCCAATGACTCCCGTGAGGACTGCTTTGCATCCCAACCCAAGTCTCTCTTGCCGAAAGTAGAATTGTAGTAGGATTTAAAAAAAAAAGAGGAGGTGGGTCTCTAATCCTGGAGAACAAGGTTTTGATCCCCCTCCTCCACCTGAGATGAAGCAGAGGGGCTTCTCCTCAAAATTGAACCAGATGTGTTTTTTTTGCACTCCCTACATTTCCTGCTGGGTGACCATGGGCACAGATCCAGGGTAGGGAACCTCCAGTGTCTCCAGATGTTCGAGACCAATTCCATCAGCCTCTGTCCAGCATGGCCAGTGGCGCTGCTGGTGAAACTGATGGGAATTGTAGTTCCTGAACATCTGGAGAGCCGCAGGTTCCCTACCCCTGCACTACACCATGCTGGCTCTAAGTATGGAGTGATATCCTGAGGGATGCATTTAATTTTAAAAAAAATGAAGTGACTCTCATGAGACATGAATTCTTCAATTTTTTTAAAAAAATTCCACAGCCTTATATCCATTTATGTTGCTGTGCACACTTCAACTCAATTTTACTAAGTCGTCATAATTGGCAATCTTTCCCACAAATCATACACACACATTTCCCAAATGCACAATTAATTCCTTTTGGAATAAGCAATATCCTAACACAGAAGCTGGCTAGTAAAAGGGAAAAAAATTCTGCATGTTCTTGAGCCTGCTAGAATAAAAAAGATTCCAAGCCTCGAAACACATATCCTCTTGAACCCCGTGTTTAATTTTGTAATTTAGCATTCGGCCAATATATTGACACGTCTCAATAACAACACCATGTAATCCAGGATTTCACAGAGCTGATCTGGTTGCATTTGGGGTGGGGGTGGGGGGCGTGAGGGGGGGGGGAGGGGGGCGGCCAGCAGAGCAAAGGTGAGAAATTGAGTGCTGTTGTTGCAAATGGTTTGAACTGGGGAGGGGGAGGAAGAAGAACGAGAAAAGGGGTAGCTAGCAGCAAGGAATTTCCCAAACCGTCTTCCTGCCTCAAGCAAAGCAGGAACTGGAAGGGAGGCACGGAAGAAGAGCTGGGAACAATATGCTGAGTAAACAGAGGGGGCTTCCTCTCTCTCGGCAGGAGAAACCCCTGCTCTTTGGCAAAGTCAGTGCTTAGCAGTTGACTGCCCCCATTGCATGCATGCCTTCTCTCTGAGTCAGCGTTGCTAAGGGGAAGAGGAACACAGGCCCTCTAGGGATCCGACCCCCTAGCAAACAAGGAGGATGCAGACAGCAAACAAAGACCAATGGATGCTTCTCCCCCAATTATTGGAAGCCTTGTAAGAAACGGGGCACTGTAAAACGAGCATGAGAGTTTTTGCACACTGCGAAGGGCGAGCGATGAAATGCTTCCCTCTGCCTCCTGGCCAAGGCCATCTGTGTTTTCAAACCTGCAGAGTATTTTATGGGACTTTAGAGTGGAAAACAATTACCAATTAAAAACAAATCAATCTATTAAGCTTATTACTGCTTTCAGGTCCCACTTTAATGACAGGTGAAGAGAAGCTAAATATAATGGATATGGACGGGATGACGCCTGAATGCCTTGCATGAATAATGCGAATGTGTACACCTGCAGGACTGTACTTCTGAGGGCAACTACGCTGGTTTTGTGAAAAGCCACAGAAAGGATGACATTTCACTTTGTCTCCACTTTGCCTCCGTAGAAGTTTGTTATCATTTGGAATGGGAAAAGGCCCTATTCTCTCCTGCATGTTAGGGCCCAATCAGCTCCATAGTTGCCAAGCAACCAGCAGGGGATGGGAGTGGGAGCAAAGAGAGGCCTAGACTGGCATTACTGGCAACATGGTGATTGCTGACAACATGGTGGGCACTGCAAGCAAAGTCATCCCATAACTGAAAACATGGGGATGCTCTGGTATTTGGGCAAAAACTCTATGGTAGAAGTCATGTTGCTATAGAGTTTTTGTCCAAACTCCCTGTATCATCCATGTCATGACGATGTCACTTACACTGTTTCCCCAAATATAAGACATCCCCTGAAAATAAGACGCAGTAGAGGTTTTGCTGAAGTGCGAAATATAAGGCATCCCCCGAAAGTAAGACGTAGCAAAGTTTTGTTTGGAAGGATGCCCGACGAACAGAACACCGAAAAATAAGACATCCCCTGAAAATAAGACATAGCGCATCTTTGGGAGCAAAAATTAATATAAGACACTGTCTTATTTTCGGGGAAACACGGTATGCGGTGCTCCAAAAGTGATGTCACAATGTTGCCAGCGAGGCAGGTCTGGGCCTCACTGAAGTCCATTTTCACTGAAGGCTAAAAGCTTAGAACCATGGTGGCGAACCTTTGGCACTCCATATGTTATGGACTACAATTCCCACCAGTCCCTGCCAGCATGGCCAATTGGTCATGCTGGCAGGGGCTGATGGGAATTGTAGTCCATAACATCTGGAGTGCCAAAGGTTCGCCACCACTGGCTTAGAAGGATGCAACTCCGCTCTCTTGGGTGGCAATCCCAAAGACTCAAAGGAACAAACCCCTTTGACTAATATGGGAATTGGGGTACTGTGTGGTTTCCGGGCTGTATGGCCGTGTTCTAGCAGCATTCTCTCCTGACGTTTCGCCTGCATCTGTGGCTGGCGTCATCAGATCCTCTGAAGATGCCAGCCACAGATGCAGGCTTAAAGCATCAGGAAAGAAGAGCTTCTCTTCGCCATACAGCCCTTAACCAGCTACAGCACCCCAGTGATTCTGGCCGTGAAAGCCTTCGACAATATGGGAATTACTTCTGAGTAGGTCAGGTTAGAATTGTCCCCGTAATTTTGGATATGTTATGTTCTACCATTTGCTGCTTAGTGAGTATTTTGAGGACAAAGGTTTAAAACCCTTAAGAGTACTTCCACCTGTGGAGACATACATTCAAAGAATGTGACTTTCTTGCCTCTCTGCACCTACAGCAAACTGAAATGCTCACCGCTCCAATCTTATTCTGGGGTACTCCTGTAGAAACACTCCATCGGATCTGAGCCCTAATGCAGGAAACTAATATTTTAAACAAAGTAACGAATAATAAATGAAAGGGACACTTTAAAATAGCTGGAAGTAATAAGCTTGGTAGGCTGATTTTATTTAATTAGCTGTGCCTAGAAGTCACGGGACAGCCAAGTGAACTGCGTTTGTTTTTCATTTGATTTCACTGACATTCATGGAAAGCCATGTTTTAAAAATCAATACTAATCTTCCTACTGCTAATAATAATAACCTGCTAAACTTATTACAGGACTTAAAATAAGAAGTTTCAATACAAAGTTAGTTTTCCCCCCTGAAAATAGTCGGTGTTACAGAGATGACGACATCTAATTCCAAACTGGACATGAATGTAATCTAATCCAACTGGGAAAAATGTCCGAAGAAAGTCTAGCTCTGGCCAATTCCGCACGTGCAGAATAATGCACTTTCAATCTACTTTCAATGCACTTTGCAGCTGGATTTCACTGTGCAGGATAGCAAAACCCACTAGCAAACAATTGGGAAAGTGGATTGAAAGTGCATTATTCTGCATGTGCGGAAGGGACCTCAGTCATGAGAAAAACAAACAACATTGCACTAAGCAGAGCTATACCCTTCTAAGTTTGGACTTCCATGGGCTTAGAAAGGCATAACTTTGTTCAGGATTACATTGTTAGCTTTTAAAAAAAATCACCTTGATGCTGTGTTCCATCAACCAAGAGCAGCAGGAACACAGCAAACATTTGAAAAACCAGTCCGGTGAAAAGCACACACAGTTGAAGCTGCAGGACAGTCCAAAATAATACAAGACCATTTTTCTAGAAAGGTGCAGTTTCATGTAGGAAAACTGCATGAGAATGACTGAACCAAAGTTAAAAATTTCTGAATCTCATTGATTTCAAAGGAAGAGTTCCAAAGTGCTTAATTTTCACAGGATCATGCCCTCTGTATATGCACTATAATGTGTAACAAATCAAGACTTGCATTTAGACCGTTGGGGAGGGCTGGGAAGTTAAAAGAGCCCTAGGAAAAAAGGACCAGCGTGGTTCTAGACATAAGAACGAGCCTGTTGGATCAGACTTAAGTCCATCTAGTCCAGCTCTCTGCTACTCGCAGTGGCCCACCAGGTGCTTTTGGGAGCTCACATGTAGGATGTAAAAGCAATGGCCTTCTGCTGCTGTTGCTCCCGCGCACCTGGTCTGCTAAGCCCTCTACTGCAGTGATGGCGAACCTTTTCAAGACTGAGTGCCCAAATTGCAACCCAAAACTCACTTATTTATCACAAAGTGCCAACACGGCAATTTAACCTAAATACTGAGGTTTTAGTTTAGAAAAAACGGGTGGCTCCGAGGCGTGCGTTACTTGGGAGTAAGCTTGGTGGTAGTCGGTGGCTTTGCTTTGAAGCAACCATGCAACTCTTCCAACGGGTGAATCACGGCCCTAGGAGGGTTTACTCAGAAGCAAGCCCCGTTGCCAGCAACCGAGCTTACTCCCAGGTAAAGGATCACAGTTTAATTCTTTGCATGAAAATCAGTGGGGTTTAATAGCACTTAACAGGGTTACCTACACTGCTTCCCCAAGACTAGGTCTTAGATTTAATGCTAATAATCGAGCCCAGCGGCCCAGGTTAGCCTAGATGTGTGCGTGTGTGTGTGTGTGTGTGGGGGGGGGGGCTCTGTTTGTGTGTGCCCACAGAGAGGGCTCCGAGTGCCACCTCTGGCACCCGTGCCATAGGTTCGCCACCACTGCTCTACTGGGAAACAGCTCAGGAAGCTCAATGCACAGTCTGGCCTGCAGCCAACTGAGACAGTGTGGGCATTGCTGAACACTGTGCTGATCAAATGGCTTGCACTTATACCACTGAGAAATGCAAAAAAAACTTTTGGTATCTATTACGTGCTGAAGACGTTACCCTGGGTCGAGAATGCTTCTGAGAACTGGAAGGTAACAATTCCCAGGACGTACGTCCATGACAAATGTGATGCTGATTGGACTTTCTGACTTTACAGGAGACCTGCATATGATTTCAAGGTTAACTGAGCCCAAACAATTATATACACTTAGGCTATAGAATAAAGGGAAGAAACAGCACCTAACATGTCAATTACCGCAAAAGCCACCACACATCATTTTCCTGTCCACAGAGGCAGTCAGGGGAAAAAAACCTGACACCCTTAAATTTAAGCACATAAATCTTAGTACATCCTTGCTAGGTGAAGAGGCAGAGGGGGGCAGTCCAAGACTTGATTCTCAGGCTCAGCACAATGTGGCATGTAACAGGGGTGTCCATCAGCAATGCGCTTTACGGCATTCCTTCCTGAGATGTGGCTCTCACACTGCATTAAGACTACCATAACAGTCGCTGATGTGATCTGCTTTGGAACATATCGCATCATAAACATATGAAAGAAAAGAAATGGAGCTTTTCCTTTGCTCGTCATTGACTATAAAACGGATAAGTATTCCGAGACTACAAGCGCACAAAATGCCTTTTAAATAATGAGGCTGAAAATCCAGGTTCCACTAAGGAGCTAATAAACCTTGCGAGAATTACACCTTTTGATTTTCTCCCCCGCGGGGAAGCCGTGAACGAGAACTTCCGTTGCGATACAACAGGTTGCCTGCGAGTAATTAGGTGGAACTAGAATACATCCGTAGGGTTCCAAGATTCTGTCTGATATTTGCCTGATGAGGTATGAGCAGCATTGATAAGGGGAAACAAACGGGAAAAACTGTGCAACATGATTCTTAGTCTGGCACACTGAGTTGCTAGAAAGACATTAAAATTACGATGTTGAGTCACTAAAACAAAAGTTTGGGTGGTTGCTGTCGAAGGCTTTCTCGGAATCACTAGGGCTGTGGTGGCGAACCTTTGGCACTCCAGATGCCAATTGGCCATGGTGGCAGGGGCTGATGGGAATTGTAGTCCATAACATCTGGAGTGCCAAAGATTCGCCACCACTGCACTAGGGTGTTGTTGGTTTTCCGGGTTGTACGGCCGTGTTCCAGTAGCATTCTCTCCTGACGTTTTGCCTGCATTTGTGGCTAGCATCTTCAGAGGGTCTGAAGATGCCAGCCGCAGGCAAAACATCAGGACAGAACGCTACTGGAACATGGCCATACAACCTTGAAAGCCCACAATACCCTAGGGTTTTGTTTTTTTAAAAATAGAGGATAATTGCATTATAATGTTGATGCCTGACTTTAAAAAAACTCCAACTGTCTGAGGACAGATGCCCAGGACTATCAACAAGAGGTTTCTAACACTCAGTGCTAAATACATTTGGTCGTGACAATTTTCATGGAACTTGCTTCGGCGGGAGTGTATGTAGCAGATTGGTCTGAGATTGCTGCAAACAATATGTTTGAAGAGATGGAGGGAGAAATTAGGATTTTATGGTTTAATTGCCTATAAACTCAAAATGAACAATGATTTAAAACATGCTTAAAAGTCAATTTGTATAAAACAGAAACTCCGTTCCTCGCTGATGCACAACGAAGGAAAGGATACTCGGATGCTTGTGGAGTATTGCAGCCCAAGCCTTCGCAGGAATTTAAACAGTGCTTTGAAATAGGTTAAAAAAAAAATTCCACTGGTAAAACCCAGGACACCTTTTTTTTTGTTCTGTTCCCTACTGCATATCCTCTTCGGGGCACCATTTGGAAACCATTTTAAAAGATAAAATGCTTCTAATCTGTTACCAATTAGAAGAAACATGTGAATATTATTTTCTAATTTGAGACTCGAGTGCGTCTCAAAACCGCAGAGAAGTAATTGAAATAATTACATCTCCTTCTGAATATTTCTCTTATGCTCTCGAAACAAGAGGGTGGGCACTCCTTTGCCTGACGCGCCTGAGGGCTGAATGTATCAATAAGTACATCAAGGCCCTGCCACATGAACTGGCACAAAATCATAATTCCTACAAAGTGCACACATTGGTTCACGGCAGCTGCAGCCCCGGGGCTGCCCAGATGATTAGCTAGTTCCTAATAGTCTCTGCGTGCAAATTTGCAGGACTGAGCTGGACATGAGAGGCAAAAGTAAAATGGGTAAACATTCAGCCTTTACATTTGTCATGTACATAAGACTAATGTTCAGAGACCAACTGTGAAATCCAAAAGGGGGGGGGGCGGCGAAGTCGCATTGAAAGCGGTGTGACCCTTGTGCCGGCACCATTGCCATCTGCATCACTCAAATGGGCAGGGACGCTGATGCAGGGGTGATTACATCAGTGGCGGGGTACCACGTGGCTCCGTGGAAGCCAAAAGTGAAAATCTGCCCCAGCTCCTGGGACAGATTCCTGGGGGCAAGGCTGACTTCTGTTAGTTTCTAGGGCCCTTACGGCCTGAGGACATGCCCATTTCCGGGGACGGACTTCCTTCACCAAAAAGGGTGGTGTAAGTTGTTGCCTTGAATGGGGCTTTTCATGGCCAGCTGGGGTTTTCCTTTGTTTTCCTGGCGTGGCTGCGCTGTCCCTGCCAACTGCGCTCCTCCTCCGTCCCCGATTGGGCTGCAAATTCTCTAAAACTTGCCACATTTTGAATGCTGCAACCACCATGTAGGTTTCCCCCCTGCACCTAGACCAGTGGTGGCGAACCTTTGGCACTCCAGATGTTAAGGACTACAATTCCCATCAGCCCCTGCCAACATGGCCAATTGCAGTGCCAAAGGTTTGCCACCATGGACCTAGCCCAATGTCCCAATGGTACAGCAACTGGACCAAATGACTTCTGAAAATGGGTATATTTTAAAGGCTGGCAAGAGAGCAACTATAGATGGAACTACAGAATATGATAATAAATGAACAGCACATTGTATTGTCGAAGGCTTTCACAGCTGGAATCACTAAGGTGCTGTGTGGCTTCTGGCCTGTACGGCTGTGTTCTAGCAGCATTCTCTCCTGATGTTTCGCCTGCATCTGTGGCTGGCATCTTCAGAGGATCTTTTGTTTCCTACTATCAAATCCTCTGAAGATGCCAGCCACAAATACAGTCTGAAACATCAGGAGAGAATACTAGAAATACATTAACCAGCTGACACCTCAGAACAGCACACTGCTTATCAACTGGGATCCTTCAGTCAGACAAATGACAATCGGGTGACAATTCAGCTTTAGAACTAATTGCGTCATTCCGATTTGCACCTCGACTTTCTTCACGGCGTTCTCACTGCTGTCACCTGCCTCCCTCGTGTGGCTTCCCATTTCACCTGCAAGGAATCCAGCCTGCTTGGAGAGCTATTTGAATGGCAAGTAATAGCCTGAATGACAATATTAACCCTTACACCCTTACAATATTTAGAATTTTGCAGAGCAGAATATTGCTGATCACAATACTCAGGAACTACACGGGTGGCTTTTTTTTTTAACAATATACTGAAGTTTTTATCAATACAATAACATGTAGGAATCACCTCTTAATTCTTCTCTGCAGTGCTAGTCTTTTAACAAGAATTAACAGCTCCCTTCACCATAGAAAAGAATCAAAGACAGAACAGGTTGCATTTTAAGCCTTTGATCACCGTTGAAGATTCTTTTTAAGATTTTCAGAGATTTTTTTCTTGACAGGTTACAACCGAGCATGCAAAATGCTCCGCTCCTTTTGCTTTTCCTGTGGGGCAATTTAAAGACTTTGATTTTTTTTGGCTCCGAGGGTTTGTTTTCTTTTGTGTTCGTTTTCAGTGATTTTTTTTTTCTTCCAAATTTGGATTCGGACAGTGGGACTGCTTGGCTGCTTTTTCAACGTGGCACAACAGGGGTACTGTCGGCTACAAGGCAGGCATTTCTAGTGGAAGAATGGCCGGCCAACAAAGGGTTACAGACCCCGCCCCCCCTGCTGCCCCCATTGGCTGCAGTTGCAAAAGAAAAACAACCTTTTAAAAAGTCTCTAGAGGCTGATGTAACATGCAGCGTGATCCAGATATTCAACGCAATACATATTTATTTCTAGAGCAGTGGTGGCGAAGCTTTGGCACTCCAGTTGTTATGGACTACAATTCCAATCAGCCCCTGCCAGCATGGCAAATTGGGGCAGGGGCTGATGGAAATTGTAGTCCATAACATCTGGAGTGCCAAAGGTTTGCCACCACGGTTCTAGAGCATGATTGTCTGAAGTCCTCATGGGACAATTTATTCAAAGAGTCCCCTATCTAGCTGTTTGAACTGATTGTCTGGTGTGGTTAAAGCTTTAAACCAGGGGTCTGCAACCTGCGGCTCTCCAGATGTTCATGGACTACAATTCCCATCAGTCCCTGCCAGCATGGCCAATTGTAGTCCATGAACATCTGGAGGGCCACAGGTTGCAGACCCCTGCTTTAAACAATATGAATTCTGTGGAGTACAGATTATGGCCTCTTATATGAATAGCTGGAGGGAACCCAGAGGTTCTCAAATTTCACTAAAATATTGTAAAAAACACACACAAAAGACAAATTTCTAACTCATTGAGTAGGAGCCGACATTCTGCTCACCCAAGGGTTGTGGCTTGTACCTGTAAAGGGCTACATGGGTTGGGGCTAGGGCTAGAGTTGCCAATTTCCAGGTGGGGACAGGAGATCCCTTTGAATTACTATTGATCTCCAGACTACAGAAACCAATTTCTCTGGAGAAAATGGCTGCTCTGGAGGGTGGATTCTATGGCATTATACCCCACCAAGGTCCCTCCCCCTGTTCAAAACCAATCCCCCAAGGCTCCACCCCCAAACCTCCAGGAATTCCCCAACCCAAAGCTGGCAATTCTAGCCAGGATACTTGAAGGACCATCTCCTCCAGTACCTTCCAATCTGGTAGTTAACAGCTGCCTCCCAATATCTGCTCTCTGTGCCCCTGCCTCCAGAGGTGAGGTGACTGGCGACCAGAGACAGGGCTTCTTCTGTAGTGGCATCTTGCCTCTGAAATGCCCTCCCACACTGAGGTTCACCTGATACCTAATACAAAATGTTTCTGTGCTTTCAGCCTGAAAAAATGGAGTTTTAATGCTAGGTTTTATGAACAACTTTTAATGGTTCATGTTTTTTTTTAATTATGGTTGCTTTTGTGAAACCATTTTGGGCAATTTCCCCTGGAGAGGTGGCAGAAATATTTTCTAAATAAATAACTATGCAAGGACTGCAGCAGCCCCTGGTCTGATTCCTACTCTGTCAAGAACGTACTTCATTTTTGTGTCAAATCATAACCCAACTCATGCCAACCCTGTGAAGTTCCATCTCATGGGATTTTTAAGGCGAGAGATGAGTAGAAGATATAATTTTGGCTTAGGATTCGAATCCAGGTCTTCCACTCTACCACACGAGTTTAGAAATGAAAGTTATTTGCATGTACTTCCGTGTATTTTTATTTTAATGCAGAGGGGCTTGTTAGCCAAACACAAAGGCAAATGTTTACTGCAAGACCTTAGTGGCTAAAATCATGTTGAATGTTCAAAGCTAAGGCACCTGGTATTCATAACAGCAACCTGGAAGGAAAGCTCAAAGCTGCAACAGCCCTGTGAAGAGAAACTGTTATTTCAAGATCTCCTCTCTTTCAGGAACCATGATTCGAGAGCTCTCCAGATTCAAAGACACTATGCAGCTATGGGTACATTGAGACGCTATTTTGTACGCAACCAGAAATCACAACTATGGCTACATGCAATAACATGCAATTGTAAGAAGAAACAACTATATTCTCAAGGGAAGGCTGTCCAGTGCACAACTCAAGGGTCTTTTCACTGACTCCTAGAGACCCTACACGCCCCTGTTTGCATGTTAATAACTCATCATTCCTTTCCAGTCACAAAGTGGACCTACCCTGTAACCCAAATACTTAAATCAGGAGAATAACCTCTTCTCTCATCTCATTTCCATGGCCCAAGTTCCCCTTGAGTTTCATTTTCCTGGAACCATCAGGAGAAAAGTATCAAGGGGGCTCCTTTGCCTGTGACAGTGTGGTTGGTTTAGCTTCCAGGACCTTCTTCCACAGAGACAATGATCCCTCTTCAGGAATAGACAGGGCACATGGTCATCCTAGTTTAAACCACTGCGTTTTTATTAGAAGTGCTCAAGTCAAAGACATAATGGAAGCTTGATCACCTCTTCTGTACCAATCTCATGTGCTTTGTCCAGTTTTATGTCCTGTTTTAACACTGTATTTTGTTTTATTTTTACTGATATGCTAATAAAGGTCAGTTGAAGGTGAAGTCATCCTAGTTTCCTTCCTGAAACCTTACCTTCATGCCTCTCCTTTCCTTCCCTGCTCCTTAACTCAGACCTTCTTGGCCTTCTTTTCAACCCTGACTGGCAGGCTCCCTCACTAACTTGCACTCCGACCCTCTCTTTCTCTGCTTAGGTGTTTTTACCTGGCCTTTACCATCTGTCCCCCAACTTACCAGGTCCTTTGAGGGCATCCCTTCCCTGGGGTTTTTTTTTCTTCGTAGACTGTTATGTGGGAAATACACATTTGGGGTAAATGTGGACACGAGGAATTTATGATTAGTTCTTGCCACTGTATTTTAAAACGGCTTTAAGTAAACAGCTATTGTTGAACTTTCAGTATTTTGAACTGATTGAATCTGCCTGTATAGAATTGTTCATTTTCCTGTGCTCCCTTACTGTAGAGGAGCAGCAGTGGCGTAGGAGGTTAAGAGCTCGTGTATCGTGTATCTAATCTGGAGGAACCGGGTTTGATTCCCAGCTCTGCCGCCTGAGCTGTGGAGGCTTATCTGGGGAATTCAGATTAGCCTGTGCGCTCCCACACACGCCAGCTGGGTGACCTTGGGCTAGTCACAGCTTCTCAGAGCTCTCTCAGCCCCACCTACCTCACAGGGTGTTTGTTGTGAGGGGGGGAGGGCAAGGAGATTGTAAGCCCCTTTGAGTCTCCTGCAGGAGAGAAAGGGGGGATATAAATCCAAACTCTTCTTCTTCTAGATTTGGTTCGGTCAATAAAGATAAATGGGTTAAGTTTCAGTCACTTCTGGACAGACATTTCTGTTTTCTTCTGGAACAATATTAAGGCGCAGCTTTGTATACACAGGTCTAAGATCCCTGCAGTCCAGAGTTTGGGATTTGAACGTGTGTGTGTATGCCCTGACCTGGTTGTCAATTTTGCTAACAGATCAAGAATACAAAGGAGCCCTCACTAAAGGAGGGAGAAACTAGCCAGCAGGAATGAGCGTTCAGGCTCTGAAACGGCTACATGCTAATAATTTTTCATGACTTCAAAGACTTATTTTGGTTAAGCCTGAAAAGATCACTACATTTCATGATATTATATTTCTTAGCTCTTAGTTGCCAACTTATTTAACTCAGCAGGGTGTTTGGTCTACAACACAAACATAGCCACAAGATGCCTCCAGCCTTAGAGACTGATTGCAGGCATTCTGCTTTCTAACCTCTCAACCAGAGTGGAATGCACTCTCTCCTCTGACCGGCACCATAATAAGAACCAACTGTCAATCACAGCTCCATCAGGGTGGACAGACTTCCACTTCCTGAGACCATTTATTAGATTCCCAGGAGCAAACTGGGACTTCTTCCTTTTCAGCTCTGTCTTCAGTGGAGCTGTTCAGGAGGAGTAAGTGTCCGTCCTCTTCCTGCTGGGCGCCTTTGTCTCTTCAGCTAACTCATGAGAGCCACTTCCTGAGTCCACCCACCTCTTCTGTCGTGGGCCTGCCAATATTTTTTCTTTCCTCTGCTCAGCTCATCGATGCCACACAAAACCTAACAACTGAATTGCAGAATGAACATGTTGTTAACCCCTTCCCCTCGACGGTTACAATGAAATGTATCATGTAGGATTCTTTTTCTCGTTCTTTCCCATCCTGCCAGCAGTTGGCCTGTAGAAACCTGCTGAATGCTATATATTGTCTACTCTTTGCTTCCCAAGACTTTAATTCTGCTGCAAATTCCTGCTGAACCTCAGGGTTTTTATTCAGATAGCATATCTTTCAAGTTAAGTGAGGTCTGGGTCGGCCCTCTGAAAATTGAGATGGTTTAGATGTGTCATCTCTTGATGTGGTATTTATTGGAGTGATGCAAACTGTCTTAAAACGTTTTTACTGTTTAAAATTGTTGCATGCTGCCCTGAGCCTGAAATAGGAGGGGAGGGATATTAAAACAAACAAACAAACAAACAAACAATAATAATCGATACATTACCACTTCCTAAGCAGTGGTGGGATTCAAATAATTTAACAACCGGTTCCGGTGGTGGGATTCAAATAATTTAACAACTGGTTGTTACAAGCACCATTTTAACAACCGGTTCTGACGAAATAGTGCGAACCGGCTGAATCCCACCACTGTTCCTAGACCTCTGGGTGAGGCTTGAATTGTAATGAACGGCCAACGCCAGCTAAAGAACTGGCAGCTGTGAAATCAACAACAACAGCAGCAGCAGCAGCAGCAACAACAACAATCTTTTAAGACTGCCAAGGAAAGCTTACTGATACAATGATTTTAAATACAATTTTTAAATGCTTGTTTAAAAAGTCTCCACAGCCGATCAGGTCTCCAGTGGCCAATCAGAAGCCTTGCTTGGCAAAAGATCCACTTGGCTCCACCCACTTTCGAAAAGCACTTGGTAGGCACTGCAAAAGATGCTGGAGAGTAAAAGAGGTCAGTAGTAGTAGTAGTAGTAGTAGTAGTAGTAGTAGTAGTAGTAGTAGTAGTAGTAGTAGTGGCAGCAGCACCAGTGGTTGCCACAAGATTCCTGCATGGCCCGCCATCAGCTATCCAGGGAAAATAGTATGTTTATAACCATATAAATATAGCTATATTCATATCTTACAAGATGTTGTGGGGCATGTGACTGTTGAAGAGGATTCAAAGCTGTGGAGAGGAGGGACAATGGCCTGGAATTAAGCATTAATTACTAAAACAGAAGATTCCTAAATCATACTTGCCCTCAAATCACTCCCTCTAACCTAGAAATTGTCCCCCAATACTAGGTGGGTCGATGGGTATGGCTACTGCGTGGTAAGGAAAACCACTCTGCCCACGTGCATAGTGTCTCAGCGTTCAGCAAAGGGATTATTTGGGCTCAATTTTATTTATGTCTTCCCAAAGGGCTTACTTTTCTTCAGTGACGAGTGGAGGGGGATTTAAGGCTGCTTGGATATTAGGTTCTGCCTTTTTTTGGCCTTCTGAGGAGAAGAAATTTTTTTTTTATGTACAGAGAAGTTCTGGAGATTGAGTGTGCCTGAACATTAGTCCTCCAGAGTCCTTTAGACTAATCCTGGAGGGGTTTTTTTTAAAAGGGAAAGAGTGAGGTTGACACATTCTATACATGATGCGGCTGGAGATATGGGTTTGATTCCCTATTCCGCAATGATGCGGCTGGCCTCTACCCGGGCCAGGGCTTTTTCGGCCCTGGCCCCCGCCTGGTGGAATGCTCTTCCTCCAGCTGTTCGGGCCCTGCAGGGCCTTGGTGAGTTCCGCAGGGCCTGTAAAACTGAGCTGTTCCACTGGGCCTTCAGGGAAGCTAGCCGCGGATTGTCCGCCCCCCTCCTGATGCCCCATGTACCATCTGGACATATCATCTGTGGCGATCTGCCGGTCCCCTCCCAAGGGAGTAGGGAGTAGGGAGTTTTGAGATTCAGACACCTCTTTTAAAATATGGGTTTTTGCATGTTATAATGTTGCTACTGTTTTAATGGATTTTAATGCACTTTTGCTTTTTTGTTATATTAGATTATATTGTTGGTTTTATTGTACACCGCGCTGGGCCCTTCGGGGATTGGGCGGTCTATTAAATAATAATAATAATAACAATAATAATAATAATAATAATAATAATAATAATAATGATGATGATGATGATGATGATGATGATGATGATGATGATGATGATGATGATGATGATGATGATGATGATGATGATATCCCAGTGGTAATCGGCATGCTGGGCGCCATCCCAAAAACACTAGGGCAGCACTTAAAACATCTTCGAATTGACAAAATTAACATCTGTCAAATTCAGAAGGCAGCCCTGCTGGGATCCGCACGAATACTATGCCGATACATTACAACTTCCTAGGCCTCTGGGTGAGGCTCGAATTGTAATGAAGGCCAACAAACAGCTAAAGATCCGGAAGCTGTGAAATCTACAATAATAATAATAATAATAATAATAATAATAATAATAATAATAATAATAATAATAATAACAACAACAATAATAATAATAATAATAACAACAACAACAACAACAATAATAATGGACTTGCATGCTTTGATGATGTTGAGAGCTATGCTGGAGGTAGGGTATTCTACCAGAAGGGGCTCCCATGCCAGACAGGTCTCAACTGAGAAACCAGACTAAGAGTGTCCACCAACTCATACAACATGGTGATACAAATGAAAAATTATTCCATTCCGCATCGGTCATCGCGTGGGTTAACAAGGGCCGCGTCGCATGCTGGGGTCCCTGGGCATGCGTCAACAAGGGGCTCCAAGTGGACTAACCATCCAAAAGAAAGAAGTATAGTGTGCAAGAAAATCGGGCCATCATGGCTTGTTATTACAACTCAGAGCCAGAAAAAAGAGGATACTTGAAGCAGATGTACGAATTGTGGAAACAACGCTACCCAGATTCGAATATCACTGAGCACACGAGAAGGTCACTAGATACCGCGATTTGAAAATCAAGCTTCAGCGTCTATGGCACAAATCAGCTGAGGTCGTCCCAGAGGTAATCGGCACACTGGGCGCCATCTCAAAAACACTAGGGCAGCACTTGAAACATCTTCGAATTGACAAAATTGACATCTGTCAAATTCAGAAGGAAAACTTGCTGGGATCCGCATGAATACTATGCCGACACATTACAACTTCCTAGGCCTCTGGGTGAGGCTCGAATTGTAATGAAGGCCAACAACCAGCTAAAGATCTGGCAGCTGTGAAATCTACAACAACAACAACAACAACAACAACAACAACAACAACAACAACAACAGGACTTGATATTCAGAGATGAATTTCAGACACTTGTGCTGTGTTTTTATGTGTATAATGATGATGATGATGATGCTACGAGGCATGCATTCCTTTACAGAGGCAACTTTCAGGAAGGTGGCTTGCCATTAATGGTTAAAATCCAATATCAGATTGAGTGAAATAGGGACGACGACCTCCTCCTCCTCCTCCTCTTCCTCCTCCTCCTCCTCCCTCTTCCTCTTCTTCTCTATCTCCATCTCCTTTCTACAGTCTTGCCTACTTCTAATGTAACTACTTCTCAACTGAAGACAGGAGGCAACCCCAAAACAGTGTATATTTCATTGTATTCTTTTCATCGTGAACCATCATTTGATCTCACAAAAGGTAGCATCAACTTTTTTCTAAAACAATTTTATTTAAATAAATCAATACCTATCCAAAAAACAACAATAGATAATAAGAAAGTACACAAATCTCACTCTAGTTTTCTGTCTGCAGTGTTCTGCCCAGTTGTCCCTTCCTCATTCCTTCCAAGGCAATCCAGACAAAAACTGCTTACACATTTCCTTATTTATCTCCACAAAGAAAACAGCAAGAGAATTTTTTAAAAAATGAAACTTGGGAATTTGAGGAGGGAACAAGGCATACTTGTGAGGAGGCACAGTCCCTGTACATATAGGCCTCCATAATTCCTCTACCTGCAGACTATTTTTATAGAAGTGAACACTGTTAGATACTTTTAAAAGGATTGTGCTGTTGAAGTTACATGGAGCTAACTCTGTCAGACTTTTTGCCCATGGCCTCAAATGTTGTTGCTCTTGAAATTTACGGAACAAAGAGAATCAGCAACGGGGTCACCTAACATAATGTTTCATATAAAAAGAAGAAAAGTTTGGATTTATAGCTCCCCTACTTTCTCTCCTGGAAGTTGACTCAAATTCCCTCCCCTCCTCTCGCCACAACAGACACCTTTGGAGGCGACGGAGAGAGTTCCGAAGAACTGTGACTGGCCCAGCAGGAATGTAGGAGTGTGGAAGCAAATCTGGTTCACCAGATAAGAGTCTGTCACTCCTGTGGAGGAGTGGGGAATCAAACCCATCTCTCCAGATTAGAGTCCACTACACCACCTCTGTTTTAATTTGGATGCTGGCATACGTGGGGAGTGGTGTTAACCCTTTTTTTTCAGAAGAAGAAACAAAACTGCATGTGAGTTGAAAGAAAAATGGAATTGTTGACACTTCAACTCCATCCATGGGATGATCTCTCCTGGTTTCTCAGTACAGATATTAAACAACAAGGGCAATGAGATGGAAGTCCGTGACATCCCGTGGGATAAATCGCAGGGACCCCCTATGGAACCAGCCACGGAGGGAGAATAAAGGACAAAGGAGGACACTTTAAAGACCTTTAACAAAGAAGGTCCGCAGAATGACGAATACAGATAATGAGCGTCTGTTTTTCACTTGGAAATCTGTTTAGGTATGATGAAGTATTTTATTTTCAGGAAAATCCAATTCTGTCTCCACGGACTATAAATGGACCGTTTCTGCTTCAGAACATTTCACTGAGCAAATTAAAGGCTGCTCGAGATTATATAAAACAATATCTTTTCTCCTCGCACTGGTCCTAAGAAAGAAAATATACTGCACAACGGTACTTGAGCATTAACAGTATGCCCTTTTCGTATAAATCAGCTTAACTTTTAGCCTGGGAAGAAAAATGGAAACAAGAGGATAGTTAGCTCCAGTCTGATTCTCAAGTCAATAGTAAATTGGAGGACTCGTTAGTGCCAGAGAGATCCAATCAGGATGAAATTATGCAGTCATGTAAGAAATAATATCTATTAGGCTAATTTAATCAACGAATACTTTACAGATGAATTAGAATGCAGAATCCAATTATTTTAAACATTTGAACTGTCAGCTACTGTGTTTAAGGAGGGGAAAGAAACATTGACGGTGTACAGAAATCTGTAAAATAGGGCAGGCAGCGACAGCAAAAAATTCTATACTGAACCAAAGAGGGAAAGGGACCCTTTTAACCCTTTCACGTAGACCTATTTTATACAGATAAATAATGTATTCATTAACCAGTCAAGGCTGTTTGATCGGTGGTGGGGAAACGGAGAAGAATATCTGCACAATTTCTCCTTGGGACTGAGCTTTTGGAGAGAAGGGAGTTTTTTTTAATTTACTGTTTGCTAGAAGTAATGGCTGGGTGTGCATTTTTGAGGTTGACTTTCTTCAGGGCTTGAAGGGAAAGAAACCAGGAAAGTCATTGGCACAAAACCTGGGCTGAGAATATGTTCCTCCCTTCCTGCAGGTATTTTAAAGGTATTTGTGATGGGCGAGGGACAAGAAACGGATACTCAGCCCAGACAAGACTGAGAGGTTGTTGGCCAATGACGAAGCTGCTCCAAGACTAAGACACGGATCAACCTGTCCCAGTACCCCCCTCCTCCTTTTAGCCCCAGTATTTTTTTAAAAGCATTGCAGAAGGGCATTTTCTCACGTGCTTATAGGTCAAAATGCTCCCCAAGCTATACCTTGGGGTTACCTGGGATGCCCTGACCTGGATGGTCCAAGCTAGTCCAGTCTCATTACATCTCAGAAGGTAAGCAGTCTGCTGTGTATAGAGCAGGGGTCTGCAACGTGCAGCTCTCCAGATGCTCATGGACTAAAATTCCCATCAGCCCTTGCCAGCATGGTCAATGAACATCTGGAGAGCCACAGGTTGCAGACCCCTGGTATAGAGCAAGTAACCGTTGTGTTCCACTGTTTTGTTTGTGTTGGTTTTTGCTGGTTCTGTGATAGGCCCACCCCAAGCCATGTGTGCATGGTGATTGGCTGGATGTAAGTCCTGAATGGAGATTGGCTGGAAGTTAGTCATGCCTGGTGATTGGCTGGAAGTGAGTCCTCTCCATCTTCTAGGCTTGCTCAATTATATTAGATAGAGATTATGTCTTCTTTTCTAAGGTGCCTCCAGCAGGTTCTCTGGAGAGACAGCAGAGAGATTCTCTTAATCGATAAATTAAATAAAGCCTGGGCGTCACCAGAGGCATAAACCTTTGTCATGAGCAGAAAGGCAAACCAAAGGGTTTTGCATGAGCTGGTAGTGGAACCAGTGCCACCAATCATATGAGTGAGCTATTTCAGAGAGATGTGATGCAACATGCAACACACAATGTTCTTGAACCACTCCCAAATATCTCAAAGGCCACCAATTTGGCGGTCCAGGGGGACTTTATTGAAATCCTTCTGCAAAAGACATTGTTGGAAAGGCTTGGTATCATTTCTCCCTGGCTCGGCCTGACTCCCTCCTCCTTTGAGACTCTCAATCGCCACCACAGAAGAGCAGCTATCAGTACAGGAATAGGAAAATTCTAGAAGGTTCCTGAAGGATCTCATCCATATATGTCTCTGTTCCTCTCAGCTTTTCCAGGCCTGCTGCCCTAGTTTTCCTGTGAGCCAAGAGCTCTACAAATCAAGTCCACACAACTTTTGCTGAGCATCATCATACAGTAATCATCATACTTTCTGTCCAAACTGGATAGCCCCCATTCCCCTGCTGGCTTTCTAAGATCATAACTAGTTTTGTTGTTTAAAGCTGCTCAGGGTAAAGACAGGGGGGTGCTCATATAAAAACTGTGCAAACCTCAGCACTGAGAAGAATAGTGCCCCGAGCTCCATATTCTGTCATTGATTGGAGCTGAACATGCAATCTTCCCCCAAGAAAGTTACCTAGGAAAGATTTACTATGCCCAGTGAGTGGTATTTCAAGTAACTAGCATAAGCATAAGCATAAGCATAAGCATTTTATTGTCATTGTGTACGCACAACGAAATTTACAGCAGCATTCCTCGATGCACACAATTTCAGACTCATACAATTTCAGACTCATGCAATTTCAGACTCATACATCATCATCCTCCACCCATCCCTACATAGCCCCAAATACATCAACTAATTAAGAACCCCGCAGTAACTGATCAGTGTATCTTAGCTGCTACAGAACCTTTGGTTATATTGTGGTAGAATTTTGGGTTGTACACCGCCCAGAGCTCCCCGGGGATAGGGCGGTATAGAAAACCAAATAATAAACAAACAAACAAACAAACAAACCTGTTACCACAAAAATTTCCATTACTACCTTTGGGTCAGCTACTTTCATTTGGACAGTCCAAGAGCTGGGGTCTGAAAAGCTTGGCAAACTCCAATTCTCCACTCAGAAGAAGAGGAGTTTAGATTTGTACCTTGCTTTTCTAAACTGTAAGGAGTCGCAAAACTGGCTTACAAACTCCTTCCCTTCCTCTCCCCACAACAGACACCTTGTGAGGTAGGTGATGCTGAATGAATTCCAAAGAACTGTGACTAGCCCAAGGTCACCCAGCAGGAATGTAGGAGTGAGTGAACAAATCTGTTCACCAGATAAGAGTCTTGAACTTTTTCAGGGTGCAAAAGGCCTGTTCGCAGTAAAAACGGCCTGAGGAACTACAGTTCCCAGGAGACCTTGGGGCTCACAAGGTCTCCTGGGAAGTATAGTTCCCATCAGGCCGTTTTTCTGCGAACAGGCCTTTGGCAGCCTGAAAAAGTTCAAGAAAAAGGAAAGGAACTAAGGTAAGTGTGGGAAGGGGGGAAGAGGGGGGCACCGCAGGGGGGGGGTGCTGCAGGGGGGCCACGAGGGTGTGTGGAAAATGTACAATGCACACTGGGCGCAGTTTGGCCCAGCTACGCCTCTGATGTACACTAAACATCCTGCCAGCCAAACAGAAAATCAGGCCCTTAACTGTGAGTGAGAGATGTTTTCGGTCCAGTTTGGCACACCGTTTTCTCTGTGCCTGTGTGTACTATTGGAAACCACTGTGAGGTGAGCACCATCAGAGGGTCTGGCTCATGTGTCGCTCTTGGAATAACCTACCTTGGGAGGGGGCGTAATGTATCTAGCACCCAAACCTGAACATTCAGGGGAAACCCCCCCTCATTTTTTTAAAGATCAAGAGGGCATCAGCCCCTCCATAAGAGCGGGTGTCTGAGCCACCACAGCTTGCCTAATTAATGACCCCGCCGGTCGCAGCTGGAAGAGCTGGGCTGGGGGTGATTAATTAAATTAGCTGGCAGAGGAAATTACAGTGGAAAAAGCCAAAGTTTGATTGCTCCATAATTAACCACAGTGCAAATAATATCTGCATCTATAACTTCCAGCAATGAGATCAGAAGCCAATTGAATTTGGCACTGATTGAAGCTGTAAATATCCTGCGGTGAAAAATGATAGGTTTATTCTGAAGGGAAAAGTTACAGAAATGGACATCAATGGGATGCAGCAGGCAACACACGAGGAGACGTCACACGGATCAGGCTTTTATTTCGGTGATCTATTTCCCTCGGCTGTGTTGCTTGCGGACTAATTTTTGTGTTTGTTTCTTTGTTTCGTGCCGATTCACGAAGGAAAATAAAGGGGGGACAGTCCGAACTACTGCCAGACATATTACGCAATTCACTCCCCAAATTCCCTTTTAATGGAACCATTGACACAGGAAGAGAAGATTGGACATTTTAGCCAAAACTGAATTTCTCAGGTCCTGCAGGACTGTTTTCTAAATGGGCATCCATTAGCACCGTTTTCCAAATAAAGACCCTTAACAGTCATAGCTCCCTTAACACTCACGGAATAATTCACAGAATCACTGTCAGTTCCTTTTTCAGCTATAGCATCCACGGACCAGCCTTCACAGGCAATGTGAAGATGTGAAAATGAATCTAGCTCATTCTTTGCCAGCATTTGGTTGGAAAGGCACACGTGTAGAAAGGCATGTGTATGTTTTCACTCGTGTTGTTTGAGCCCCAGCATACACAATACTTGGGGGCAGTGGTGGGATCCAAAAATTTTAATAACAGGTTCCGATGGTGGCGCCGCCACACACACGCATCTCCAGTCCCTATTGGGCAGGGAGGTTGCTTTAGTAACCCCTTCTCGGCACTCAGAAAAAATTAGTAACCACTTCTAGAGAAGTGGTGAGAACTGGTTGGATCCCACCTCTGCTTGGGGGGCCACATTACCCCTGTCTGTTTATATACACGTGGCCCCAGCTTGGCCCCCACAGACTGTGTGATCCACCATTCTTCTTATTTGTTTATTTGGGCCTGTCTATGTCACTTTTGGAGGGTATAGCATGGAGAGGACAAGCTTGTCAGATCTCGTAAGCTACATGGAAGCGAGACTACCAAGGAAAGCTTTGCGGAGGAAGGCAATGGCAAACCACCTCTGTTCTCACTTGATTTGAAAACCCCTTGCTGGGATCGCCATTAGTTGGCTGTCTTGACGGGACTTTACACATACACATGCCACTTCCCCTCCCTAAGAGGTCCAGAGTGGCTTACAGAAAATTCCAAAATACAATTTAAATAAACAAAGCAAAGAACACCTATTAGCACTATTTCTCTGGGCCTGTAAGGCAGAGCTGTTCTGCCAGACTTATGGTTGAGGACAACAATGGTATCCAACTAGCGGGCCTCCCCTCCCCTCCCCATCCTTTCCCTCCCCTTTTCCTTCCCCTTTCTTTAGTCTACGGTGCAAAATTTATGGGGGGCATCATTCAATTTGATTGAATGGAGGTTAACAGCGCCGAGATATGGATGAGCATGCTTTGTTGATTTTATTCTTCACGAATTGGTGTTGTAAGATGCCCTGAGCCCGCATGGGGAAGGGCGGCCCATAAGCTGATTGAAATAAAAATAAATAAATATCCTGGGCTGGTCCACTGAACTGCCCAACACGGGTTGCAAGTGGAGGGCCGAGAGCCTTTAACCGCACTCAAGTTAAAGTAAAGGTAAAGTTTCCCCTTCAGTCATGTCCGACCCTGGGGTACCACTGCAAGCAGTGATTTCATAGGCAAGCCGTTTTTGTGGGGTAGTTTGCCATTGCTTTCCCCGGCTATTCTTTACCCGCTAGCTATATGCTAGGTACTCATTTACCGACCAAGGAATGGAGGGATGGCTGAGTTGACCATGAGCCAGCTGCCAGGATATCTGACCCGGGGGGGGGGGGGGGGCTTGAACTCCTGACCGTGTGAGTGGCAGTGCAACCACTTAACCACTACGCCACGCAGCTCCTTACACTCAAGTTAAGTACCTGCAAACAGAGGAATAAGCTCCTCCCTGATGGTACAGAGCTGCTACTAGCAGTGTCTTCCTGCTCTCTGTTCTCCATGGTGGGGTTTGGGTCTTCCTTTGAGTTTCACACTCAAACAACCTTGACCAGCAGTGCGCAGCCTCCGGATGGAGAGCCAGCTGTGGTCATACAGCAAAGGTCCTTCGATTGCCAGGAATCTGACCCAGACTGATCATCTTATTGATAAAAAAATTTTCTTCAGCCCCAATGGCTTCTAAAAGCAAGTGAATAATGTAAATGGTTATGGTTGGTTGGAGGAGAAAAACCCATGGATTCTTAATGGGGAAGAAGAGATGGGGGGGGGGGGAAGAGCAATTAATTTGTGGGGGGAGACAATGGATGGTAGGGACTAGGCTAAACCATGTTTTGGGAGTGGCAATACACTGAAATCAATAAAAATTGTCAAGGCAAGTGTTTGTCAAGAGAGGAATCACGTATTACAGAAGGGCAGGAGAAGGGAAGCAATGAATCGATATTCCACACTGACACAGTAAAAATTATAACCAAAGTTTAGAATAGGCAGTCACAGTAAAAATTATAACCAAAGTTTAGAATAGGCAGAGAGAAGTTTTCTCTTTGCCTCTCAAACCACCAGAATTCAGAGTCATCAACCACACTGTGTGGGAGTTAACAGCAAGCTGTGCTTGGCTGCCATTTCTGCCATCACGTAATTCCGCCTGCCCTGGGTAAGCACCTTTTCCCGGCCTTGTCATTCCCTGCCTGTGAAATAAATAAATGAACTTCTGCATATCAGAGGTGTGGCCGTGGCCAATTACTCAAGCGAGGTGCAGAGGTTGCTGCTTTCCTTCAGGAATGTGCATTCGCTTTTGTATTTTTTTGGCAAGTCAACAAAGGACTATGGCAGTGATGGTGAACCTTTTAGAGACCGAGTGCCAGGGGCGGAGGGAGAGGGAACTGCGCCCGGGGCATGCATGCATCTGCGCCCCTGCCACGCCCCTGTCCAACCTCCAGGCCCCTGGAATGCCCTCACCACGCCCCTGAGGGGGGCATGCCCGGTGCATCATGCATCCCCCGTCTCCTTGGTGCTATGTCACTGCCAAGTGCCCAAACTGGGGCAAAGGTGTGCATGCCCACCGAGAGGGCTCTGAGCGCCTCCTCTGGCACGCGTGCCATAGGTTCGCCACCACTGGACTATGGAGTCTCCGTATGGACTCTGCACCCATGCCTGGCATCTGCCAGGATGTAGTAACTTAGCAGCCATGCCTATGTGCTGGTTTTTGCCTGTCTTTGCTGAACCTCAGGCTGGTGATGTCACTGCCTTTCTTTGTTGCAGTCTAATTGCTATCTGGAAACAGTGGACTTCGACAGCATGGGCCTTTGATTTCTGTGGTCCTGGAGGTGTCAGTGCTGGCACCCACCCTCCATGCAGCAGGACACACCAGAGAGAAATGTCCATTCTCACTACATAGTCCTAATCCGCACATTTACGGATCTACACATGGTGTAGAGTATGCTGAGAATTATACACATTGATTATTATCCATACCTATTGTTTTATAAGGAATGAGGGTGGCATGGTATAGACTGATCTTGTCAGAACTCAGAAGCAAAGCAGAATCAGTACTTGGAAGGGAGAGCTGAAAGGAGGAGCTTGCAGAAAAAGGTAATGGCAAACTACCTTTGCTTCTCACTTGCCACACATCGGCTGTGACTTGACGGCACTTTGCACACCTGATAATACATTTTGGTTGCAATATGGCGGATCAGTTACAGAAAACAACCGGGCACCTTTAAAAAGACTAAATATTTATTGCGGTTCAGGTTTTTATGACATCCCCTTCCTCCAATCCTCTGCATTCTGGATATAGGTAGCTACCTATTCAGGTAGCCACCTCATGTTTCTGGTAAAGTGGACTCTGGCCCATGATCATTTAGGCAACAATAAACATGTTGGTCTTTAAAATGACACAAGATTTAATAATGTTTGTATTGAACTAGAATATCCTTCCAAAATATATATCTATTTTTCTTCATACTCACTTGCTCAGCTCTTCCCCCACCCCACCCCCACCCCCACCCCCACCCCCCGGCAATTCTTTCAACCTTTTCTTTTCTTGAGGAAAAACTCTTCACCTGCAACATTTCTAGTTGCGCATCCTTGATGTTTTGTGTAATTTGATTTCAGCTACCTGAAGGGTTCCAACCATGATGTCAGAAAAATTATGCGGCGGCTGAAAGCAAGCTTCGTGGGGTGTGGATCCAGGTGCCTTTTCAAGCTGAAATAGGAGGAGGGCTCAGCTTTTCCTTTTAAAATAGGAGTACACAGAGGAGGGAAACTAAATCTTTCCTTCGCCTTACCTTACTGAGCTCCGCTGTGGACTTGGGATTGGGGAAAAAACTGCATATAGCAAAGGGGCAGAGGAAGGCAAGGGGGTGGGGGAAAGGGGCAAGATTTATGTTCCCTTGCATGCACACTCTCCCAAATTTAAGAGCACAGGAGCAGTTGTGTTGGATCAAACCACTGGGCTAGAAATGTAAATTTAAAAAAAAATATCAAAGGAGAATTTTGGAGAGCAGCTGGTGATTTTTTTTTTACACAATTCCTGGTTTCGTGGGAAAAAACAGCATGATATTCTAGGATTGTAAGCAATATCAATTCAGTCAGCATTTTTTGTGGGGAGCAGTGATTAATATTGTGCAAGACTGTTGTTTCATAGTAAACTAGTACACATTTTGGAGAAAGATGCATGCTTATTTGGAGAAAGATGCTGGTATTCAGAAGTTGGTGCCTCTAAACATGGAAGTTCCATTTAATCCTCATGGTTAATATTCCTTAAGTGTCTGTCATCCAAGAATTTGGTTCATCTCCTTTAGAACCAGCCAGACTACTGGCCATCGCCAGACTCCATGGCGGTGAATTTCGCAAGATAATAATCACTTTGCGTGAGAATGCATTTCCTTTCACTCGTCCTGAATCAATGGCACGTCCACTTCAGTGGGTGACTTTGAGTTCTAGCATTATGAGGGTGAAAAAGTTCTCTCTATCCTCTTCCTCATGAGTAAGCTTACAAACCTCTATCATCCCCTTCTAAGTCTCCCGCCGAATTACGAAGCCCCAAACTTCATAGCCTAAGCAAAAGTGCTTCTTAAAAAGATAACCTGAGACTTGAGGAGATGGGAACAGATACAAAGAAAAGCGGATTCCTCCTTCGACCCCATCCATGCCTGGTTTGACCTTCAGACCTGTCCCAGATTTTTCTACAAGAGCATGACACATACTTCTATCTCTGAATTTCATATATCTTCTATTATGAAAGATCTCAGTTCCATTTGCTTCTGAACACAATCCTAAACCTCCATATTTGCGCACCAAGAAAATTGAAAAGAACCTCTGAGCTGGTGTACCACTTTAATTCACTTCCAACTTCTCCCCAAGCAAGTTGTCTTCTGTACAGTTGGTTGTTCTCCTCCCTTGAGCTAGATCCTCAGACACATTTCAAGAGCTGTGTGGGATGCTTATGGCTCAGAAAAAGTATGAAGCTATCTCTCCCTCAAGCACAGAATACCCTTTTGCAACATAAAGAAATCTCCCCTTCCTAAGGAACAATTACGATATTTACTAGTTAAAACAAATCTAAAATCAAACTAAATAGAACTAGAAAATGGAAAAAAACCCTAGCATCCCCTCACCATCTAGTTGTAGTGTCTCCAGTGAGGGATCTGGAGGGACCTTTGTTGAATGTTCATTAAATGCTAGTAAGAAATTACCCAGTCTAATTAAGGAATACATTTTCTTCCGTTCCCTGTACCTCCATTTTAGAACTTTCCACCGACTTTAATTAAACCCGCCCTGGAGGAAAGATTCAAGTGAAGCCAGAAAACTATTCAAAATGTAACAGGGTCCTCTTGGTCAGCTAGGAATCCATCGGTCCTGTATAGCCAGACTGCAATGCAGAATTCAGAATTAAGCCCTTTCGCGGCGTATGCGTCTGTGTTCGGCAGAGAGAGAGGATCTCTGTTTCTTGTTTGCCAAGTCTTTCTGAAGTTGAGGCAAGCGAGGCACAAACCATCTCTCAGCCCTCCCCCCAAGCTATCTAAGCAGAGATGGTCAACCAGCAGCGTCCACAAACATGTTTTGTTAGGTCATCTTTCCACACTTCAGTGGTGCGGTATTTTTTGGGGACACAGCACACGTGTAACACGTAAAACTGTTATTACACCGTGATTCAGTTTCCAGCTATGCTGTGGAAACGCAGCTATACTTTGGAAATACAGCTTTGCACTTACCTATGTAAGTGTACTTCATCGAGTGGCTTTCTGTGCAGACACACATTGGGACGGCGCTTGTGTAGGCCTGCCGTGGAAAGATTTCCAAGCTTTCTTGCTGCCCTGCAGCTCGAGAGAGTACTCGCTCCTTCCCGATGGTGATGAGAGGGGGAGGAGTGCTCTTTCCTCAGCTGGCTCGGGCCTGATAAACCCTCTCAAGGATCTGGCCTCTGGGCCGCATGTTCGACACCCCTGCCGCAGTTTTACCACCTACCTCTCTCAGAACATTGGGTTTTCTAAGAAGCATAATCTCCACAGCTTGTTTTTCCTTCGCCCTCCACATCTCCCCTCACCCTTGCTTGCATTCTATCACAGAGACAAGACTGGAACCATTTCAGGGCTACTCTTCTGATGCCCCCCTGGTGAACCAGGAAATACAGTATCAAGTGCCAACCACAGGTCGGACAGAATTGGCAACAAAGCATCAACTCTGTCCACTGGCACACAGAGCAGAAGTTAGAGATGAGTCAACATCTGTAACAGGCACCAGCTTCCATGTTGGCATTCCAAGAGATATGGGGGCATCACCGTTTGTAGGATTTTACTCTTGGCAGGCTTTGCAAAACGATACCATTTGCATAATTATGGCTGCCGAGGAGCGCTCAGGAAAGTACGGCCATTTCACGTGAAAGTCCTACATGCTGGCATGCCTGAAATAACACATTAAGCATAGTGATCTCTGGAAGATCCTTGCTTATTGTTTATTGGCCACCTCCCCAGAGTCCCAAGTGAGGCAGCTCACAAAGTGAAACAACGGATGCAATATGATCAACAACCGTAAAATTATCAATATTACAACAAGTCATAAAAGTGCAACATTAAGCCGCCTCAGGCTGCAAACGGACCATAAAAACGGCTTTAAAGGATGGTACTCCTCACCTAAAGCCTGGGTAAAAAGAAGTATTTTTTTACTTGGGGCGTAAAATACAGTGCAGCAGGTAGGTATCAGGCATGCTTCAACAGGAAGGTTGTTTTATAGTCAAGGTGTCACCGTTGAAAACACCCTTTCTCTGGTCACCACTCACACCTCATCTTTGAAAGACAGGGCACAGACAGCTGGACTTGGAAACAGGACCTCAACCGGCTGACTGAACAATATGGTAAGAGGCAGTGTTTCAAGTACCCCAGTCCCAATCCATTTAGGTCCAGACCACTGGTTCTCAACCTTCCTAATGCTACGACCCTTTAATACAGTTCCTCATGTTGTGGTGACCCCCAACCCTAACATTTATTCATTTTACAGATGGAGAACACTGATGCAGAGAGTCTTAGGATTGTTCGACCCCCAAAGGGGTCCCGACCCCCAGGTTGAGAACCACTGGTCCAGACCCAGACCCAGAATTGTGAACTGTGCCTGGAAACAAATGGCCAGCCAGTGCAGATTTTTTTATCACATGGGTGACAAGATCCCCAAACCCCACCCTGACAACAGTCTAGCTGCCACACTGTGGGCTGGTTCCTGGATCATTTT